>NW_027492705.1:0-498987 GCF_021521415.1 Bidens hawaiensis | reverse complement strand
CGGGCGGTATGCATAGATCTGTATACGGGCCACCCTTGTTGACCACGCAAAACACACCAACGACGTCTCATAAGTCAGTCATGAATCATGATACAACGTCATACATAAGGTCGTATCCTGAATGTATAAAAAAAATCCTAAAACTTCACCTATATAAAAATTGCTAAAAAGAAAACGATCGACTTAGACGAATTCTAATCGTTGTTAGAAGAAAAACGTAGAATAAAGTTGCTTCCTTGGTGGAAGATTAGATCGTTATTTGGTGGATAAATGTGCTCGGGATTGAAAACTCAAAGGCTTAGACACTATCAAACGGTTCTATTTCTCTGTTTTCATCACGCGCGAACATGTGTTATTTACTAATTGTGTTTGATTTTAATACTATGATCTACATTGAATATCACTTAGGTTTACATAAATTTTTACATGCTTTAACACCATTTAATCATGATTCGATAACAAATGCTATGAAAATCCTTAGTGATCACTAGAGCCAGCCCAATAACATAACAAAGCTAGCCCTAGCTTTTAGGCCCCCAAACTTTGAAGGCCCCATTTATTGGAAAAATAACTTCCTGAACGTTCTTATTAGGGGGTGGGGGTGGTCCAAAACCCATCACTTGCAACACCCAATTGGGATGTGCCACCTCACCCCACCACTTTCCATCACTAGTGATGGAATTTTAGTGGGGGTGGTGGTGTGATGGTTTGGTTTTTTTTATTTTTTTTGTTTTATTTTGTTTTTTTTTTTGTTTTTTTTACAACTTAAAAATTAAATACAATATTTTACTAGAACATATTAAAACTTAAAAATTATAATTAAAAAATAAAAGTTACATTAAACAATCTACTCCTCATCCGAATCCGGAAATTCCAAACTTAAAGAATCTACAATTTCAACTAGATCATATATCAACCGATGGTGAATATCTTCATCCCGCAAGTCTAATTTCACATTCTCAGGAACGAGAACTTGAGTAGGATGACCCGGAACCCAATCTAGAGAAATTGCACGCCCATCTTCTTTTATTAACATATTGTGTAATATGATGCATGCATATACTAAGCTAGAGATCGTGAGTTTTTTCATTGCACGAACCGGTCGACTAAGTATGCACCATTTACCCTTTAAGACACCGAAACTCTCTCGAAATCTTTTCTTGCCGATCATTGCAACTTCTTGAACGCCTTTTTAATGGTTTCGACAGGAAACGAAAAGACTTTCACAAAAACAGACCATTGCGGGTAAAATATTGTTTGACGCAACCGCTTCAAATGAGATGGTCGGTCGTTTGATATCACCCCTAACATAGGCCCCTTGAAACTCACGTGGACAATTCCTCCATTCGATATGTGTACAATCGATGCTACCGAGCATCCCTGGAAAATGCCATCTAGCCTCATGCGCGGCGTAAAGACGTGTAATGTCGTGTCTTGTTGGTTTTCGTAGAAACTCTTTGCCACACAATTTAATAATTGCATTACAAAAGAATTGGAGACATTCACGTGAAGTTCTCTGAGACATTTGTAAGTATTCATCGAATTGGTCGGGTGAGTTACCTGTCGCTAATTGATGAATAGCGGATGTGCATTTTTGAAGCGGCTTAAAACTTTGTTTGCCCCTTGCACCATAAGATTCTTGAAACCATTCTTCGCTTCCTTCGACGTCAACTACAATCTTTAAAAATAAAGATTTCGGCAAACGAAACTGATCCCTAAATGTCTCGTCATTGTATTTCGGCTCCTCCACATAATAGTCGTTCATTAGCACTTCGTGGGCATGTATACGATCACGATCCACCAATTTTTCTTTGGACGGATCGAGCCTTCAAGTTCGTTATATAACAACAGGTGTTGGGTCCATACTTGGTGGTTTGTACTTAGTTGTATTGGTTTTGGGTTTTGTATGTAACCCGAGATCCCTTATGAATCTCAGTGGGCTCGGTTGTTTGTTGGCTTGAGTGTTGGCTACCCTATATATAGATAATATTTTATAGGGTTTGAGGTGGTTGATCAATTGGTATTATTGGCCGTCTAGTTTTGTTGGTGTGTAAGACGAGCTTTGTAATCATAGTGCTTAAGCACCCTACGTTAATAATAACGTGTGTTTTGAAGCATCATACCGTGTTCTTGTGTGTTCATGTTTATTTATTTGAATAATCTCTAGTAAGATTTCCGAACTAAAATAGAGATTGTTGATATCATATTGAAAGATCCTTGTACGGGACTTACAATTGGTATCAGAGACTTTGGCCTATTTAGGCTCGTTATTGTGATATCAAAAGATTCAAGATCTAAGTGTTTGGTGATTTGCTTGTATTTCAGGTGAACAGTTGATTGGAGAAGAGAAAGGTTCAATTTTGGTGAAAGATTGGTTTTTGTTTTGGAAACAAATCAAATCCCATAAATCTCGAGAGTTTGTTACTATTAAAATCATACTAATTCTCTAGTTTTCGGCCAATATAATCTGTTCTCGGCTAAGTTTCCCAGTTTTCAGCCAGGTTTTAATCTGCTGAACAAGTAATCATAGTTCTCGGTCAACATTATGTGGTTATCGGTGGTTCTCGGTCAACATTTTGTGGTTCCCAGTCAAAGTATTCAGTTCTCAGTCAACACATTCCGTTCTCGGTCAGCTTTGGTTCTCGGTCAACACAATCAGTGAACTTAGTTGGGCCTGATCCATCTGTTTTGGGCCTTGTGTGTTGGACTCTTGAACTTTTGTACTAAAATTTCTTTTGAACTAAATTAATTAAAATGGATCAACTAATCAATAGCTTTTAAGTTATAAATTACTCAAATCATTTGTAACATCCTACTTTCGGTTATTATAATAAAAATAAATTTCGTTATTTCATAGTGGGTCGTTATCGGTTTAGATAAATAGAATACGAGTTGGGCTAGTGTTGGGTAAATGAATATGGGTTATGGACTTGGGTTAGGAAAGAAAGAAGGAAAGACCATGGGCTTAAGCCCATGATCCATAAATATATAAACCCTTAATATCCATTTAATCCTCATTCACACATATTCCATACACCACCCAAAACACACACTTAAGATTTCTCTCTAGTTCTTCCTTATCTCTAGCCAAAATCAAGAAGGAAACCGAGCACCGACCCGAGGTAATGATAGTTTAATATTGTACGAGCCTAAAACGTTAGTTATAGTCGCGTAACGACGAGCCGACACCGTTTAAATCACAAAATCCGGGTGGAATCGGGTATAAACCGGACCTAAGATGAGTTTAGGGATCACCCTAGCTCAAATATGGATCAAACGGGACGAAAAACGATGAAAACGGTGGAAGAACGAGTGAGATCTCGTTTTTCCGGCGAAAACGCGGTTTTCCGGCGATGACGGCGCCGGAAAAGATAAAGGTGTCAGGGAATGTTCCCTGACCTAACCCTAGTTCGCTAAGGAAACTTAGAGAACTAGAGGGTGATTCTTTAGCTAGTTCGCTAAGGAAACTTAGAGAACTAGATGGTGATTCTTTATCTAGTTCGCTAAGGAAACTTAGAGAACTAGAGGGTGATTCTTTAGCTAGTTCGCTAAGGAAACTTAGAGAACCAGAGGGTGATTCTTTAGCTGATTCGCATAAGGAAGCCTAACGAACTAGGCTTGATTCTTTATCCAATTCGTTAAGGAAAAGGGTAACGAATTACCCTTGATTCTTTAAGACCATTCGTTAACAAAGATAACGAATTAGAAGGTCTAATTCGCTAAGACCAAAGTAACGAATTGAAGTTTAACAGAAGGACAGAATGGTCCCTGAACTTAGAAATGAATGAATTAATTACAAATAAGCTAGTGATATGGCTAGTAATAGATAATTAATACGAGTCATTATTATACAGTTAGCCGCACCCAACTGAAGAAATGAATAACAATTAACGGTGAACGTAACCGACTTCAGGTGAGTTTCTAGCCCCACTTCTGTGTTATGTTTTCGGGGCTGTGTGCATACTCGATATGTTTGTTAATACGCTTATCCTAAGTGATAAGTGTATGCCTTATATGAATAATGTGAAATGTATGAGTGATTGCTTGTTAGTACGTGAACGATCTTCGGATATTGCACGTACTGTCAGGTTGTAGTGTTACGTATAAGGTAAGTGTAATGTATTTGCTTATATGTATGAATGCGATAAAGTTAATAAACGAAGGAAAGGCATGGTTGTATGGTAACGAAGAGGGACCAGACCCTAATAATATATGTGATGTTAGGGACCAGACCCTAATAATATCTGTGATGTTAGGGACCAGACCCTTATAATATCTGTGATGTTAGGGACCAGACCCTTATAATATATGTGAGGTTATAGGGCGAAAGGCTCTTTAAAACGTATGATTATGTATGTAAAGAAAGTATGAAGGTAAGAATGAAAGTATATGCACTTATGTGTGTATGAAAGAAAGTTAAGAGGTTAAGTATGAAATGTAAGAAGGTATTGTATGATTATGTGATTAACTAGAACTCACTCAGCGTAGCTGACTTTTAGTATGCACACATGTGAGTAGAATGAGGCAGGTAGCTTGAGGAGGACACATGGCAGAGTTGGACGACGCTGGCATCTGAAGATTTTTCTATGATGTTTTATTTTAAAAGACTGTGATTTGTTTTTAAATGACTATGAATGCTCGATAAGACAAGAATTATGGTTATGGAATGTAATGGTTTGAATGTTTTTAATGTTCCGCGAATGTTTTAATTAACTCTGATATTTAGAACTGCGTTTATGAGTAAATCCAACACGAAAGTAGGGCTACCGGTAACGGGGCCTTACATCATTTACATTCTTGGAATAACATTATGGTATTTAAATAGCACTATGAATTACTAAGAAGCTCCCTACGGTGTGGTATACATGGTTTACCAGCACATTTTCTCATATTTGAAAGTTCTTTTATATACAAATCCATTATTATTTGTTACTAATTGCATGATTAGTGAATCTGCAGGATATTGTATAAATGCTGGAAGATTTGAAAGAAAACTGAGCTAAAAAGATCAAGATCGAGAAAGTGAAGATTAAAGAAAATGAAAGTTCTAAGAAATTAAGCCACGATACGGGCGGTATGCATAGATCTGTATACGGTCCACCCTTGTCGACCACGCAAAACACACCAACGACGTCTGATAAGTCAGTCATGAATCATGATACAACGTCATACATAAGGTCGTATCCTGAATGTATAAAAAACAAATCCTAAAACTTCACCTTTATATAAATTGCTAAAAAGAAAACGATCAACTTAGACGACTTCTAATCGTTGTTAGAAGAAAAAGGTAGAATAAAGTCGCTTACTTGGTGGAAGATTAGATCGTTATTTGGTGGATAAATGTGCTCGATATAGCAAACTCAAAGGCTTAAACATTATCAGACGGTTCTATTTCTCTGTTTTCATCACGCGCGAACATGTGTTATTTACTAATTGTTTTTTATCTTAATACTATGATCAACATTGAATATCACTTAGGTTTACATAAATTTTTACATGCTTTAACACCATTTAATCATGATTCGATAACAAATGCTATGGAAATCCTTAGTGATTGTTGGGTGTGGATTATTATCCTCGGAATTGAGCTTAACTTAGGGATGTTGACTAAAGCGGTTATTCTGAGGAAGGTATGTTGACTAATTCAATTGTCCTATATTATCTAACTGTTTTGCAGATAAGAGCGCGTGTTAAATATGTTTATATGAACGTGAATTGCAACGGAATATAGCTTGAACTTCGTCAACTAACAACGTGGACACTAACGGCTTGTTGAAGAAGTAGTCTAGGGTTTCCGAAATAATCGGAATAACAGTTGTAATCTTATTATTATAAATTGAGCTGATAATATCGATAGAAAACACACACTTTCACGATCTAGCTTACTAGCAATCACTGTAACACTTAGCTTTCGATATTCTATCAGCTCCAACCTCTGTAATCACCCGTTTTTTATATTAATAAACTTGACGGTGATAGTTTTCACTGTCCGGGGGTTTTTTGTACCGGAGATTATAATAATCACGCGTATTCGACCAAAAGTTAAGCTCATAATCTTTAACCGAAGGTATTCGACTAAAGATTAAGTTGTAAACTCTTGGCCGAAACGAAGACTATTATATTCAAGGGTTTTTTCCCTTGTAATCATATCCTCGTGTGAAATCTTTTTACCAATTAGCACCTCGCCTCACGCACTAATTTGATCGGAAGTTGCTTTGTCAATTTTTGACCGAAACAATTTGGCGCCCACCGTGGGGAAAACGGTGCTTTGATCATTATTCATTCTCAAACTAAACCCTACTCCCAATATCCACAACATGTCTTCACAACCCAAGATTGTTTCATCTTCTGCGGCAGCCTTAGAATCTTCAGCGAGGTCGCCCATGCCTCCTCATCCTCCTGCTGGTGGTATCCCGAAGAAGCCTGACAATGCTTAGAAGAAAACTGCTACTCCTGTGTTCTCAGGTTCGAGGCCATCTCCCCAGGATCCCGTCCTGGTGTCCAACAACGACCTTCTGTCTCTGTACAGACGACTACAGGAACAGATGTATCGCCAAAACAAGACCAACCAGATGCTCGTGAGGGAACTGGAAGATTTCAAGAAAGCCAAGAAGCCGGCGGAAGAATTCACACCACTAATCCCGAGATCTCTGGATTTCACTCCTCCAGGATCCTCAGGATTGGTGCATCCAGAGCTGACCACGGCGTACAACTCTGGACCCCCATCTTTTCAGCATTTGGGGTCTGTGGGATTGCACTCATCTGGATCTCAAGGGTATCCGTATTCGTCATTTGTTGGGCCTTTTCAACGTGCAGGATCCTCAGGATTGTCGCAGCCGGGAATCCGGATTATTCCAACAGTCTGGATCCTCAGGATTGTTCCAACAGTCTGGATCCTCAGGATTGTTCCATCAGACTGGTCCTTATCAGCAGACGGTATCTTCAGGATTAGCTCAAGCTCAGCAGCCCTCAGGATCCTCTAATGTGCACCAGAGAGAATTTTATCCCGATGCAGGCTAACACTCCGATTGCTCCGCTTACCTACCCTGGGAATACTATGTTTGGGAATACAAGCTACAACGCCCAGACCGCTCCTCAGAATGTTAATCAAGGTAACTCTTTCAATACGATTCCATTTAATGCTAATCAAGGATTTTTGCAGGATGCAGGCATAAGTCCAGGCTTAGCCCGAGAATTGCAGAAACTCAAGGACATGATATCGAATGTCCCCGACGTAATCCGTCCCATAGCTGAAGTTCCCACTGATAGTCACAGGATATCCCGGTTTGTGCCATCGATTAGCTACGTACAGATCCCAAAACGATTTCAAACTCCAAATATGAAGCTGTATGATGGCTCGACGGATCCCGAGGAACACGTCGCACAATATCGAGAACATATAGAGATCAATCCGATCCCTATGGAAATCAAAGAGGCATGTCTTTGCAAAGGGTTTGGATCCACCATGACCGGAGCAGCCATGAAATGGCTACTGAGTATTCCTTCTAACACTATCAATTCTTTTTCTCATTTAGTTAACCTATTTAATAACCAGTTTTCTTGCAGCAGATCTTTTGAGAAAATGACAGGTGATCTTTATAGGGTTACCCAGAATCCTGGGGAATCCTTAAGAGATTTTGTTACCAGGTTTAGTAAGGAGTCATTGGAAATCCCGAATCTAAGCCCAGCTTCAGCAGTGGAAGCTCTCAAGGTGGGGTTAGAAAAAGGCTCCTCTTTCTATGATGATCTCGTTATGACTCCATGCAGGTCATTAGATGAGGCAAGAAGCAGAGCTCTGAGGTTTATCAGGCTATAAGACGACAAGAAAAACTCCAAAGTCGATATCCCGAAGTATGACCAGACGAACAGGAAATCTGAATCCCTGGGAAAATCATATCGAGCGAAGCCTTACTACAAGCCTGATAACCCCAGGATTAGTGCAGTAGATGAGGAAAATGATGAAGAATGTCCTAAGATATCTGAATATTGTTTTTCTGTTGATATTGGTGGACTAATGTGTGCCATGCAAGATTTAGGTGAGAAAGCTAGGTGGCCAAGGAAAGTGGAAAAGCCATGAGCTTAGAAAGACAAATCAAAATGGTGTGCCTTCCACGAAGACTTTGGGCACTTGATTGATGATTGCATTGCACTCAGAAGGGAGATCAGCTATCTTCTCAGCAAGGGCCACCTGAAAGAGCTACTTGGCAAGAAGAAGGGAAGAGAGCAGGATCCCGAGAAAATTCCTGAAAAGCCGACTCTTCCACCAACAGATGCAAGAACAATCATGTTCATATCCGAAGGATTCGACATCTGAGGAACCTCTTATTCTGCTGCAAAGAGAAATGCTGACCAAAGAAAGTTAGAAGTAGCTGAAAGGCCAACAAAGACATCTATTCTCACAAAAGAAAGGATTATATCCTTCGATGAAAGTGATAGAGTCGATGTTCAGGATCCCCATCATGATAGTTTGGTAATAACTTTATATGTGGCTAACCATTATGTTCGCAGGATCCTCATAGATGGCGGAAGCTCTGTCAACATTATTCAATTAGACGTCCTGAGGAAAATGAATATTCCTGAGGATGAGATCGTCCCCAGTTCCTCGGTAATTGTCGGATTCAGTGGAGAAACTAAGAACACTATTGGGGATATTAAGCTCCCAATATATGTCGAAGGGGCAAATAAAATGCAAAAATTTTGTGTTATTGACTGTTTATCTTGTTGCAATATTATATTAGGCAGGCCCTGGATACACGAGATGAAAGCAGTCCCATCTACTTATCACCAATGTGTGAAACTCCCAAGTCCGTGGGGGGTTATCAAAGTCATCAGTGACCAACAAGACGCCAAGAATTGCTACACCTCTTCCATGAAGTGTACTGCCAAACCCCAGCAGGCGTAGCAATTACAGAAGCCAGCACGAGGCGTAATGGAGTCAGGGAAAAAGAAATTAAAGAAGTACCTCTTTATCCCGAGGATCCTGAAATCAAAGTGCTGATAGGAACTAGCATTCCTGAGGATATTGAGTCAAAATTGCTCGATTTCCTCAAATAAAGGCTGTCAACTTTTGCATGGAAACATGAAGATATGACAGGTATTTCCAAAAATATTATAACACATAAACTTGGAATTGATAATTCTTTCAGGCCAATCCATCAAAAAAGAAGAAATTTTGCACCCGAAAGAAACATGATTATTCAAGAAGAAGTAGAAAGACTCTTGTAGGCAAAAATGATTAGGGAAGTTCAATATCCCCGATGGTTAGCAAATGTGGTAGTTGTACAGAAAAAGAATGGCAAATGGAGAGTTTGTGTGGATTTCACACACTTGAATAAGGCTTGTCCTAAAGATCCATTCCCTCTACCACACATCGATTCAATGGTGGATGCTACAGCCGGCCACGAGATGTTGACATTTATGGACGCATACTCAGGATTTCAGAAAATCCAGATGGGTCCCTCAGATCAAGAAGATACGGCCTTCATGACTCCCACAGGTATTTATTGTTATATTGTTATACCCCTTGGACTTAGAAATGCAGGTGCAACCTATCAGAGGTTAGTTAACATGATGTTCAAAGAGCAATTGG
The DNA here is from genome assembly GCF_021521415.1 of Bidens hawaiensis. Classification (NCBI taxonomy): domain Eukaryota; kingdom Viridiplantae; phylum Streptophyta; class Magnoliopsida; order Asterales; family Asteraceae; genus Bidens; species Bidens hawaiensis. The sequence continues at coordinate 489,398 of NW_027492705.1, read as the reverse complement.
GGGACACAATGGAGGTCTATATTGATGACATGGTGGTAAAGTCCAAGAAAGCTGAAGATCACCTTCAATACCTCAAGACAACATTTGATATCCTCGACAAATACAACATGAAGCTGAATCCTTCGAAATGCCATTTCGGAGTGAAGGCTGGCAAATTCTTAGGATATATGGTCACCAAAAGGGGGATAGAGGCGAGTCTAGAGCAGATACAAGCTATCCTGAATCTGAAATCCCCAGAATCGATCAAGGATGTTCAAAGGCTAACCGGCATGATAGCGGCGCTCAACAGATTCATATCCAAATCCTCAGAAAAATGCAAAAAATTTTATGATATCCTAAAGAAAAACAAGCGGTTCGAATGGACCAGTAAGCATGAGGAAGCTTTAGCATCCTTAAAAGCTTATCTTTCTTCTGCTCCTCTACTGGTAAAACCCGAGGAAGGTGAATCTCTATCTCTATATCTTGTTGTATCAAATAATGCAATAAGTGCAGTTTTGGCTAAGGATCTCGAAGGTCACCAACATTGTCACACCCACAAAATCCACTCACGGAGTTTTACCGTCAGAGGGTGTGAACTGGCAGAATCGGAATCATCAGTTATAATCAAACCATAAAAACGTTTAAATGCAAATATGTGCGGAAGCGTAAAAACCTTAATTCAAAAGTTGCGTCACGCAGGACGACTTAAAACCAAAGATAACTGTTAAAAATAAGTTTGCAGAATAAAAGTGTTTTCATTTAATGCATGCTCCTAAACCGTGCGCCCGCCTCGGCTACCTGAGAATAACATACTAAAAGTGTCAACACAAGGTTGGTGAGTTCACAAGTTATATAAGATAAATCGTTTAGCGTTTGCATTCAGCGTTTACGTTAAGTGTTTTGCGTAACCTCGTTACGGCGTTTAAGCGTTTTGCGTAACCACGTTACGGCGTTTTGCGTTTTGCGTTTTGCGTAACCACGTTACGGCGTTTTGCGTTACCAGATAATGTTATGTCAAATTATATATCGATAGGTAGCTAATCTATACAACAAGTATTACTAAGTGGTTCGACACCTAAGCTGACTGTTTATCAAGTGCCCGTCACCAGGTCAATCCAGACCATGGTAAGTGTTAGCCAGAATTACACCCACTCAACCTCCAGTTGAGCTTAGCGTCGGGTGGGGTTTGTCAAACCCAGTAGTACTACTCAACAGTGACTCGCTATTCTAAATATTAACCGGTTCGATGTGTGGGACTTCAAATGTTACGTTTGCCGCTTAGTCTTTACAAGTGATATATAATTTATAACAAAATCTTAAATATGCGTTTATCTCAAAAATGCGTTTATCGGAGTATGTTATCTCCCCCAAGTGAAAAACGTTTGAAAACAGTTTAAGAGTGGGGTAAGTGAACTCACTGTTTGCGAAGAATATCCCGAATTAGATCACCAAGTGATGCGCGTCGTAGAAACTCTCTAGCGTTCTAAATAACAAAGAGATTTTCTAAGTATCGGTATGTTTAACGAGTCTCTAGACTCGGCACATAATACCTATGCACGTAACATGTTTCGTGTTTCGTTTGTGAATCGTGTGTGACTTAAACAAGTACAATTGTGATACGATACGTGAGTGAACAATTACTTTTGTGTCATGTATTAATAACATACTTTACTAGCAATTATCCCCGTAAGGGCATTTTGGTCAACAAATAACAATTACTAGCCATTATTCCCCATAAGGGCAATTTGGTCAAATCATGGCAATCAATTTGCAACTATTCCCCGCAAGGGTATTTTGGTCAAAACATAACAATTATATAAGAAATATCATATTTCATGCATTTATACACAACTCAGCAGCTAGTTTCACTGTGACAGAATTTCTACTTGAAAGATTGTACTATTTCACCGATCATATCATCTCAATTAATTCACCAAAAATCATCACTGAAACATACATGTCTTAGGTTTCCAGAACATATTTTATCTTATTTTTATTCCATATAGATTTCTCATAATGATCAAAACACTACAGTAAACTCATATCAGTCAGATTCATGCGCAACAGAATGTTATTTGCAATTCCCGTTAAACGAAAAATCCAATAAATGCAAGACCACTTGGGTTTGGTTCCTAACTCAATGAATCAACTTCCAGAAGTGGAACCAACCCAATTGGTCTCGTAGTTCATGAGATATAACATTTACAACATAACCTAACAGCAGGTCTAACAGCTCAGCTTTGCACAACGTTTTTGTAAAATCATAAAAGTAAACTTCTACTTGTCCAAAAATTACAAACTTATACTTTATAGAAACTAGACTCAACCTAGTTTACTGCCGTACCCACAATCTCAACCAATTTTCACGTTTACACTTCGTTACAGTCACTTAAACATCGTATACACATTCTGTCCAGAATCTGTTCACATCAAAACTCAACAATTTAACTATCTATGGACCATAAATCAATCATATAACATGCTAGACACTACAACCACTATCCATGCATATCAATTACACCATACATACAAGATTAGGGTTTGTGTTTTAACTCAAATCAAAGACAACAATCAATCAAGCAACAACATCAATACTAGTTATCAATCATCATGAATTCAACAACCATCATGTTAACTCATACATACATATAAAAATCGGCTGCCTAGGGTTCTTAATTAACCCATTAAACATCAAAATTAAACAACAAGAAGGTAAAGGATGATCAATTATACCTTCCTAGCACCTAGTTCTTGGATTAAACACTTGATTAGGGCTTGTATGTGTGTGTGCTTGTGGACGGCAGCCAAGAGGGAGCAAGGGAGGGGCCGATCGGAGCTTGTAGGTTTATAATAATAAGTTAGGGTTAAGTGTTAAGGTTATATTTATAGATATACAAGTTACACTCTAGTCCCTCTACTTTCAAGTGTTGTTTTTCTAGCCTAACTAGCTTGTTTTCGTCTTGAGTTAGCGTTTATAATCATGTTATCACATAACACATAAGTCTAACACATAATTATCACATAATTATTGTTTTGACGTTTTTCGTTTATTTATCAATCGTTTGCGTCAACTCGTTTGCGTTTCGGTGCAAATCCCGAAAGACTACACATGTAGTAAGTGTTAAGCGTCATTTAAACCCTAGTTTAAATGTAATGATGTGTGCGTTATAGATTCAATGATCTTAAAGTTTGAATTGACGGAGTTGAGTTAACGGAGTTAACCTGAAATTGACGATTGTCACATCATTCCCATGTTAAAGAATTTTCGTCCCGAAAATTTGAGTCAAGTCGTGATGAGAGTCTGAAAGAGTAAAAAAAAAATTTTCAGTTTGTCATATCATCCCCTAGTAGAAAGAAATTTCGTCCCGAAATTTAATTCATACCTCCGGTGATGTTTGACGGTTTGCCGGGTTTCGCGGTTTTCGGTGTTTGGTTAGCCCTTCAAAAAGGTGAGGATACTTTTTCATCATTTGATCCTCGCGTTCCCACGTGAACTCCGGTCCACGTCTCGAGTTCCAACGAACCTTAACGATTGGAATTTTGCTGTGTTTGAGCGTTTTGGTTTCCCAATCCAAAACCTCGACTGGTTCTTCAGTGAAACGTAACTGTTCATCAACTTGTAGTTCCTCCAAAGGGACTACTTGGGATTCATCAGATAGGCATTTCTTCAAATTTGATACGTGGAATACATCGTGTACGCCACTGAGTTCTGTTGGTAGGTCCAGTCGGTACGCCACCGGGCCAATGCGCTCAGTTATCCGGTACGGACCAACATACCGTGGGTTGAGTTTGTTTCGCTTTCCAAAGCGAACCACACCTTTCCAAGGTGAGACTTTGAGTAACACCCGATCGTTCACTTGAAATTCGAGAGGTTTTCAGCGCTTGTCGGCGTAACTCTTTTGGCGATCTCTTGCTGCTGCCATGCGATTTCGGATTTGAACAATCTTTTCCGAGGTTTCGAGTACCAGTTCCGGACCAGTGATTTGGCTGTCACCCACCTCTGCCCAGCAGAGTGGTGATCGACACTTCCGTCCGTACAGCGCTTCAAACGGCGCTGCCTTAATACTTGCGTGGTAGCTGTTATTATACGAAAACTCTACCAAGGGTAAGTGGGGTTCCCAACTTTTTCCGAAATCTAAAACGCATGCACGCAACATATCCTCCAGGGTCTGAATAGTCCGTTCACTTTGCCCATCCGTCTGAGGATGGTATGCTGTACTCATATCGAGACGGGTGCCCAGTGCGCTTTGCAACGACTTCCAAAACTGCGAGGTGAAACGAGAATCTCGGTCGGAAATGATCGAGACAGGCACTCCGTGTCTAGACACCACTTCTTTCATGTATACGCGAGTCAGTCTTTCCATTTTGTCCGTTTCCTTAATTGCTAGGAAGTGTGCCGATTTATTCAACCGGTCAACGATCACCCAGATGGTATCGCATCCCGTCGGTGTCTTAGGCAAACCCGTAATAAAATCCATTGAGATGTGCTCCCATTTCCACATTGGGAGTTCCGGTTGTTGCAGTAGACCAGATGGTTTCTGGTATTCTATCTTGACTCTGGCACAAGTCAAGCATTTGCTCACGTAGGTGGCAATGTCGGCTTTCATGTTCGGCCACCAGTAAAGTGCCTTTAAATCATGATACATTTTGTCTGAGCCAGGGTGGATAGAATATCGGGACTTATGAGCTTCGTCCATCACTAGAGTTCTCAACTCTCCGTATCGTGGAATCCAAATCCGGTTCTCAAAATATCGGACCCCGTCCGATCTGGTTTCAAGTTGCTTGTTAATGCCCCGCATGAGTTTCGATGGGAGATTTTCATCTTTCAAAGCTTCAAGTTGCGCATAGCGAATATGATCGGGTAAGCTGGCATGAATCGTGAGTTGCAATGCTCTCACCCGTCTGGGTTTATCTGTTTCTTTTATGCTGAGGGCGTCGGCCACCACATTGGCCTTGCCAGGGTGGTACTTGATGGCACAATCGTAATCTTTAAGCAACTCGACCCAACGACGCTGTCGCATGTTCAGCTCCTTCTGATCGTAGATATGTTGGAGACTCTTGTGGTCGGTGTAAATGGTAAACTTGGTACCGTACAAGTAATGCCTCCATATCTTAAGAGCAAACACCACAGCTCCGAGTTCCAAATCATGTGTCGTGTAGTTCTTCTCGTGAACCCGTAGTTGTCGAGAGGCGTAGGCTATAACCTTCTCGAGTTGCATCAGCACACAACCGAGACCTTGTATAGATGCGTCACAGTGTACCTCAAAATTTTCCGTTCCCTCGGGGAGGGCTAAAATAGGGGCGCTACAAAGCTTGGTTTTCAATAGTTGAAAAGCGGATTCTTGCGCGTCACCCCAGTTGTACTTAGTGCCCTTGTGGGTCAAAGCGGTGAGGGGTTGAGCAATTTTTGAAAATCCCTCGATGAAACGCCGGTAGTAGCCGGCCAGTCCTAGGAATTGTCGCACCTCAGTGGGAGTCTTAGGTGCTTCCCAGTTTTTGATGGCCTCTACCTTACCGGGATCGACATGGATACCATTCTCGTTGATCACATGTCCTAAAAAGTGAACCTCGCGAAGCCAAAATTCACATTTCGAGAGTTTAGCATACAGTTGTTCCTTCTTCAATAGTTCCAGAATTACCCTTAAGTGCTCTTCGTGGTCAGTCTCGTTCTTGGAGTAGACGAGAATATCATCGATGAAAACAATCACGAACTTGTCGAGGTACGCCTTGCATACTCGATTCATGAGATCCATAAATACGGCTGGCGCGTTGGTTAGGCCAAAAGGCATAACCGAAAACTCGTAGTGACCATACCGTGTTCTGAAAGCCGTCTTTGAGATATCTTCTTCGCGCACTCTCAGCTGGTGGTAACCGGATCGTAGATCAATCTTCGAGTAGTAACTCGATCCTTGAAGCTGGTCAAACAAATCATCAATTCGGGGTAAAGGATAACGGTTCTTGACCGTCACCTTGTTCAACTCCCGGTAGTCGATGCACATTCGGAAAGTCCCGTCTTTCTTTCGGACAAACAAGACAGGGGCTCCCCATGGCGATGAGCTAGGTCGGATAAACCCTTATCCAACAAATCTTGCAACTGAGTGGACAACTCCTGAAGTTCCGCCGGTGCGAGCCGATACGGGGCTCGTGCTATGGGTGCTGCACCGGGTGTCAACTCGATTTGGAATTCGACTTGACGAATAGGAGGGAGTCCGGGCAAATCCTCTGGGAAAACTTCCGGGAAGTCTCACACAACAGGTATATCTTCAATTCGTTTCTCCTCCGCGGGTTTCTCAACAATCTGCGCCAAAATTGCCGGATGACCCTTTCGTAGATACTTTTGTGCCTTCATAAGGGTAATGACGCTGGTGGTCATGCCGCTTCTCTCGCCTCGGACCGAAATGATCTCGCCGGAAGGGGTGGTAATATGGACTATCTTATCATGGCATATAATCTCCGCTCGGTTCTCGGATAACCAGTCCATGCCGACAACGACATCGAAACTACTAAGCGTAAAAGGAATAAGGTCGATGTCAAAGGCATGACCTGACAGTTTCAACTTACATCCCGCAAGTATATGAGTTGTTACTACAGTTTTACCATTAGCTAATTCAACAGGAAACTTAGCGTCTAACGGGGTTGGAGTAAGGTCTAAAAGTTGGCTAAAGGCTTTCGACACAAAACTCCTATCAGCTCCAGTGTCAAACAAAACAGAAGCAAAACAATCGTTTACAGGGAACTTACCAGACACCACATGCGGATCATTGCGGGCTTGACCCGATCCAATCACAAACGCTCTTCCTTTGCCATTTCCTCCACCATTACTGCCACTTCCATTACCCCCATTGTTGTCATTCTGTTTCAGCTTGGGGCAATCCTTCCGGAAATGACCTTCCTGCCCACATTCAAAACATCCCTTAGTTGTCATCGGTGGCTTAGGAACACCCTTTGCCGCAAGGTCTCCTCTACACTCTTTCGCTGGGTGACCTATCTTTCCGCATCTTTGACACTTGACACGGTCACACTGGCCAACATGATGATAGTTGCACCTGTTGCACTTTGGATATTTCCCAGCATATCCGCTCGAAACCTGCCCGCTACCGTTGTTGTTGTTGTTGTTGTGATTCTGAGTGTTAAAGCTCCGAGTGAACTCGGGCTTACGGTAGTGTTGTTGCGGTGGGAGGTTCGAGGATGAAGATCTGGTGTTGTCAAACTTTCTCTTCCCGCTGTTCGGGTTGCTGTTGCTGTTACTGTTGCTGACGTGGTCATTACTCGGGTTGTCACGGGCTTTAGTGGTCGAACCCCTAGGTGGTAACGCACCTTGGGTCACAGCCTGATCCGTCAGTTTGTGAGCTAAACGGATCGCTTGTTGGATCGTGGCTGGTCTGGAAGACGTCACCATGCCCTGAATTTGCGGTGCTAAACCATCAATGTACATTTCTATCCTCTTGCTCGGCGGATCCACCATCCGCGGACACATCACAGCCAACTCGTGCGAACGAGTAGTGTAGGCTTCGATTTCCGAGCCCACCATCTTCAACGACCAAAATTCCGACTCTAACTTCGAAATTTCTTCCCTCGGACAGTACTCCTCTCGCATCATGCTCTTGAACTCCTCCCAGTTCATCGCGTTAGCCAGTTCCAACCCAAGGATCTGGACGTTTGAATTCCACCAAGTGAGGGCGGAATCCTCAAGTGTCCCAGCAGCGAATTTGACCCTACTGGCAGGGGGACAATTACACATCTCAAAGGCCGACTCGGCCTTCTCAGCCCAACGCAGGAAGCCTATAGCTCCCTCAGTGCCCTTAAACGTACTGGGCTTGCAGTCAAGGTAGTTCTTGAAGGTACACGTTCCACTCGGACCTCCAGTTTGATTCTGTACGTGTGCGGCTAAGGCGGCCGCAACATGGTCATTCAGCAGAGTTTGGAGTTCAGCTGCAGTCATGCTGATGTTACCACGTCCTCGTCCAGCGTTTCTTCCAGCCATTTCCTAGAATCACCGTATAAAATGTTAAACATGAATTTTTCTTTCATATACAACACACCATACATGTAATAAAAGATAGGTAAGAAAGAAAATAAGAAACAACATCGCATCACAACCACATATTAGTCTAAAAAAAAATTCATGATTAAAACCATTGTATTCGCTACAAAGTATTTCCAATCAATCCTTAAAATCATAGAAAAATAATAGTTCGGATGGAGACAACCCCTCCATCTAAGTGTCATCATTACTAGATGTCGTCATCAGAGGACACCTCTGAGTGTGCCTCCTCCTCAGTCGGTTCTTCTTCAGGTTCTTCTTCGGGTTCCTCCTCGGGATCTTCCTCGGGATCTTCCTCAGGCTCCTCTTCGGGATCTTCTTCAGGTTCTACTTCAGGCTCTGCCCCAGGCTCGGCCTCAGGCTCTGCCTCAGGTTCGGCTGCGTTCTGAGCAAGTTGCATTTGTAAGACATCGCAACGCTCTAACGCTATCTCAGTTCGGGTCCTTGCTTCTTGGAGTTGCTCTTGCAAGTCTATCATCTCAGCTTGCATCTTCATCATAACCTTCATTTGTTGCTCACTAGTCTCTTGCATATCTTTCATTGCCGCTGCCATGCGGGCAATCTCCTCCTTAGTCTCGGTTCCGTCTTTAAACAGTCTGGAAACGTTCTCTCTCGTGTAGCGCATGTAACCCACATCACGCTCCAAACAAGAAACGACAGCTGCGAGAACTCGCTCTACAGGTTCGGTTATGGGTGGTAGGGTGTTGGGATAAGCAGGATGGTTCGGGTGAGGCAACGGGGGAACTTGTTCGCGATAGACCATACGTCTGATCATGTTAGGGTACCAATCCCAGCTAACGTCGTTTTCGTAAAGGCCTCCGGATAGGCGGTACCTCTTCGGTGCGGGAGCTTCGAGTTCCGGGACTACGCGGGGTGGCGAGGCGGTAGGTAACTGAGGTTCCTTCCCGTGAGCATGCGTCATCGAATCGGATGATGATAAGGGTGGCGTCGACATTCCTACAGGTAAGCCGTGTATGCGCGCGCGTATGAGTGAAAATAGGTAAAGAGATAAGATTTCAAGACTACACAAACCTATGCAGTGCGTATCATTATAACTAATGGGTCGTCTCGGTTATAGTCTAGTATGCATGCAGCTTCTAGTTTGCTATAACCAATGGCTCTGATACCAATCTGTCACACCCTCAAAATCCACTCACGGAGTTTTACCGTCAGAGGGTGTGAACTGGCAGAATCGGAATCATCAGTTATAATCAAACCATAAAAACGTTTAAATGCAAATATGTGCGGAAGCGTAAAAACCTTAATTCAAAAGTTGCGTCACGCAGGACGACTTAAAACCAAAGATAACTGTTAAAAATAAGTTTGCAGAATAAAAGTGTTTTCATTTAATGCATGCTCCTAAACCGCGCGCCCGCCTCGGCTACCTGAGAATAACATACTAAAAGTGTCAACACAAGGTTGGTGAGTTCACAAGTTATATAAGATAAATCGTTTAGCGTTTGCATTCAGCGTTTACGTTAAGTGTTTTGCGTAACCTTGTTACGGCGTTTAAGCGTTTTGCGTAACCACGTTACGGCGTTTTGCGTTTTGCGTTTTGCGTAACCACGTTACGGCGTTTTGCGTTACCAGATAATGTTATGTCAAATTATATATCGATAGGTAGCTAATCTATACAACAAGTATTACTAAGTGGTTCGACACCGAAGCTGACTGTTTATCAAGTGCCCGTCACCAGGTCAATCCAGACCATGGTAAGTGTTAGCCAAAATTACACCCACTCAACCTCCAGTTGAGCTTAGCGTCGGGTGGGGTTTGTCAAACCCAGTAGTACTACTCAACAGTGACTCGCTATTCTAAATATTAACCGGTTCGATGTGTGGGACTTCAAATGTTACGTTTGCCGCTTAGTCTTTACAAGTGATATATAATTTATAACAAAATCTTAAATATGCGTTTATCTCAAAAATGCGTTTATCGGAGTATGTTATCTCCCCCAAGTGAAAAACGTTTGAAAACAGTTTAAGAGTGGGGTAAGTGAACTCACTGTTTGCGAAGAATATCCCGAATTAGATCACCAAGTGATGCGCGTCGTAGAAACTCTCTAGCGTTCTAAATAACAAAGAGATTTTCTAAGTATCGGTATGTTTAACGAGTCTCTAGACTCGGCACATAATACCTATGCACGTAACATGTTTCGTGTTTCGTTTGTGAATCGTGTGTGACTTAAACAAGTACAATTGTGATACGATACGTGAGTGAACAATTACTTTTGTGTCATGTATTAATAACATACTTTACTAGCAATTATCCCCGTAAGGGCATTTTGGTCAACAAATAACAATTACTAGCCATTATTCCCCATAAGGGCAATTTGGTCAAATCATGGCAATCAATTTGCAACTATTCCCCGCAAGGGTATTTTGGTCAAAACATAACAATTATATAAGAAATATCATATTTCATGCATTTATACACAACTCAGCAGCTAGTTTCACTGTGACAGAATTTCTACTTGAAAGATTGTACTATTTCACCGATCATATCATCTCAATTAATTCACCAAAAATCACCACTGAAACATACATGTCTTAGGTTTCCAGAACATATTTTATCTTATTTTTATTCCATATAGATTTCTCATAATGATCAAAACACTACAGTAAACTCATATCAGTCAGATTCATGCGCAACAGAATGTTATTTGCAATTCCCGTTAAACAAAAAATCCAATAAATGCAAGACCACTTTGGTTTGGTTCCTAACTCAATGAGTCAACTTCCAGAAGTGGAACCAACCCAATTGGTCTCGTAGTTCATGAGATATAACATTTACAACATAACCTAACAGCAGGTCTAACAGCTCAGCTTTGCACAACGTTTTTGTAAAATCATAAAAGTAAACTTATACTTGTCCAAAAATTACAAACTTATACTTTATAGAAACTAGACTCAACCTAGTTTACTGCAGTACCCACAATCTCAACCAATTTTCACGTTTACACTTTGTTACAGTCACTTAAACATCGTATACACATTATGTCCAGAATCTGTTCACATCAAAACTCAACAATTTAACTATCATATAACATGCTAGACACTACAACCACTATCCATGCATATCAATTACACCATACATACAAGATTAGGGTTTGTGTTTTAACTCAAATCAAAGACAACAATCAATCAAGCAACAACATCAATACTAGTTATCAATCATCATGAATTCAACAACCATCATGTTAACTCATACATACATATAAAAATCGGCTGCCTAGCTTTCTTAATTAACCCATTAAACATCAAAATTAAACAACAAGAAGGTAAAGGATGATCAATTATACCTTCCTAGCACCTAGTTCTTGGATTAAACACTTGATTAGGGCTTGTATGTGTGTGTGCTTGTGGACGGCAGCCAAGAGGGAGCAAGGGAGGGGCCGATCGGAGCTTGTAGGTTTATAATAATAAGTTAGGGTTAAGTGTTAAGGTTATATTTATAGATATACAAGTTACACTCTAGTCCCTCTACTTTCAAGTGTTGTTTTTCTAGCCTAACTAGCTTGTTTTCGTCTTGAGTTAACGTTTATAATCATGTTATCACATAACACATAAGTCTAACACATAATTATCACATAATTATTGTTTTGACGTTTTTCGTTTATTTATCAATCGTTTGCGTCAACTCGTTTGCGTTTCGGTGCAAATCCCGAAAGACTACACATGTAGTAAGTGTTAAGCGTCATTTAAACCCTAGTTTAAATGTAATGATGTGTGCGTTATAGATTCAATGATCTTAAAGTTTGAATTGATGGAGTTGAGTTAACGGAGTTAACCTGAAATTGACGATTGTCACAAACATCCAATATATTATGCAGTTTTGGGTTGGACAAGCCGGCTCGATTCAGAGTTTGTTTTATATGGGTTAAACGAGTTATGTTTTTACCAGGATTTTGATTTGAAAGATGTGTTCGTGTTTTGATTCGGGAACAAAAGAAGATCAAGAAAGATTGATGTTCACTCGATTAGATGACCAGAATTATAGCCAGATGATTGGATATGAGAATTCATACGACCGAGGGAATGGACGGGGACAGGGCCACAGAGGTAGTCGAGTTCGGGAGAGCCGAAGAACAAATATATGGATCAAGAAAAGTTTCAGGGAGATCAATGCCAAGATGATTGTGAAAACCATGAAGGTCAAGTTCATGGGTCAAATCAAACAGGGTAAAAGAGACATGCTCGGAGTTGAAGAGCCACCTATTTCGAGTCGGAAATTAGGGGGAGATTGTTGGAAGTAATTTCCAACTTAATAGACCCGTCACGTGTAGGTGACCGGGTTGGATATATTGGGTTCGTGGGATTCATTATTATGTTATGAGTTTATGGGGTTACAATTAGGGTTATTTATATTTGTTAATGTCTTGACTAACAATTAGGTTAGTTTATATAAACCGATTTATGGTTAGACATTATAGAGGGTGAAGATGATGTAACCGAGTTAGGGTTTGAGTTTTGTAATCAGTTTTTTCGATGAGATTTTCTGATTAATAAAATTGGTGAATTATGCCAAAATATTCTCTTGTTTAATTCGATCTGGGTCTTTAGTTTTCATTCTTTTATCCTAGCTTATCACTTACCAGGTTATAAACCCGTGTATTACACGGGTTTGAAAAATTAAATCTCATTCATTATCTTATTGGGTGATGCTAAACGTACCCCCCCCCCTCTCATCCATTTAGACTAAACATACCCTCTCCTTCAAGTTTTACATTAATACAATTTAGACCTTTTTGTTGTTTCTTTTGTCATTTTGTTACCTTTTATTATCTTTTATGTATATTTAAAAGCCTTTAATAAAAACAAATTTTTCTTACTTAGGAAAATGTTTTTTTTTCTTACATGAAAAACGTTGTTTTTCTTGTTTAAAAAAAAAATGTTTTTTTCTATACATGTTTAATCTTTTTGGAGAGCGTTTTTTTTTAAATTAAGAGATAATATACATTTTTTATGAAAAATAATACTATTTTTTATAAATAAAAATGTTAAATAACATACAACTTGATAAAAAAAATTGACTCTTTTTCAGATAACATTAATATCATGTATCCAAACCTAACAAATAAAATCAAATTGTTTTGAATACATTTTATAAAAAAATAAAAAAAACTAGCTAGAGAAAACATACAGTACTTTTTAATGCATGTAAAAAAATAAACAAACTTTTGATAAGATCTTAAAGAAATAAAATAATGAAATCAATAAAAAAAATATATATAAAAACTGTAAAACAAAAATAAAATTTAATAGTTTTTTATTTGATATTTTAAGAGAATTGTAAATAAAATAAGAGGGACTAACATGTCAATTACAAATGTTAAGGGGAAATAAAAGTTCAGGGGGGGTGTATGGATAGTAAGGGAGGGGGGTACGTTTAGCCTGACCCTATCTTATTATATGATTTTGGTTCTTAAAGTTGCAATAATCATGTATAAAAAACACATTAAAACTTTTAAAAAATCACAAGAGCTGAAAATGTAAAAAAGATGCTTCTAATTATGTTGTTGTGTTAGTTTTAACATATATTGCTACCGAACTAATAGTTGCAAGAGTTTTTATCAGTAAAAGAAATTACCAAATTATTCAAATTGAGGATTTAATGATATTAAATTATTAACCATCCATAACCAACAAAAAATAAACTTGTGTGACTTACTTTATGTCTTTTTTTCTAATTCATGCCTTAGGTTATAAAATAGCAAGAGCAACTATATATTTGGTAATATCAGTAAAGAAAGTGTAACACTAATAAAGGTATAGGCATTTTATCACAATTTTTTTTCAGTTTCAAACATGCCATCTCATTAACACATTTTACTCAATTCCTACAATATAAAAAAAACTAAACAGTTATATTGATTTATATTTGTGTTTAAATTTAAAAAAAAAAGTGAAAAGAAAACATGTTCGGAACCAAAAGTAACATTTTTCTTAAAATAACCAATTCTGACCCTAACTTGTACTGACATAACCGGTTCTTATGCGTTGCGCCAACTAATACGACCCGTCATTTTTGCCAGTTATAAGAGAACACAAGCAGCAAATTTGACCCATTTACTTAAATGGTCGAATACAAGTTGAACTTGGTCGAAATGTTCCAAGTCATACTAAAAGTGGGTCTGTTAATTCAAATGAAACTTGTTGTTACCCATTACGTAAATCAGAGTAAAAAAACTGTTGCATAGATTTTATTCACAATAAATAAGTATCTCACAAAAAACCAAATCATCATTCCTCCCATAATATCAAACAATTTTGAGATTCTTTTTTAAAAGAAGAACACAAACAAATCATAATAATAAACAACCAACTTAAAAGAAACAGATTAGTATTTCAAACACCTTACTCATGATCTTACTCCATATAATGATTTTGCATAAAATCGGTTTGCAACACCCATAATTATAGCCATTTTCCTATCATTTATATTAGTTAAGTATACTTAATGGCCTTAACTAGTAAAATTTTTTGTTTCTTTATTAAGTGAGTGTTGTGCCTATAACAAACAACACAATGTCATCACCACCAGGATACTCTTCCGAAAAGATATGAATTTTGCTTCATGAATATAAATGGATATCATCAAGGAAACAAACCTCACCATGACATCAATGTATTTTAGGGATCAAAACAACTCATTTTCTATATCAGTTTGGCCAGAAACTTTAGTTGATGCAAGTTTGTGATAATGAATAAACACAATAAATTTCACTATCAGTTAACATATGACAAAAAAACGCAAATGATTATTATATTTAAAAGAAAGAGTACTGATATGTACCATCATCAATCTACTATTATCCTTGAGTGTCGAATTATGTCAATTTAGCAAAAGTTATCAATACATATAAAAAGTTTATATATAGAATTAACTGTAAAAAATAAACGAAGAAAGACGAATCGTGACACCTTCTGAATCGGTCACTAATAAACTAAAAACAAACAACGCAAATTTACACACACTAAAATAAAGTTCAAAAGTTCTATATACGTACTTTTATTTCTATTTTTTTTTACTTTATTTACTACTATAAAATTATAGATAAATTATTAATATGGAATGTTTAAAATATTTATTAATTGTTTTAATTAAATAGTTATGACTTCCTTACTTTTTTTACTATTATAAAATTATATGTAAATTATTAATATGAAATGTTTAAAATATTTATTAATTGTTTTAATTAGATAGTTATGGCTTTAAATATTAAACAATAATTACGCCACTTGGCAAAATAATGGGACAATTAGATGCCATGTGGCACAACAATGTTTTTGTTTATTATAACAGTAGATTTTATTTTCTTTATCTACATTGGAGACAATGCACAGTACGTTGAAGTGTGTAGATAGGGTACCTTTAAACAAATATAATCATCAAACTCCCAAAACAAAATTAAATTTTTAATAACTCTTTTTTTTTCTTTTTGTGTGTGTGTGATACGTACCTGGTCCCTTAAAATCTATTCTCGCCTAAACCCATGTTACCAAACAAGCGGGAACAGTTTAAGCAGAAATTAGTGGGGCAGTTATGTTCTAGAACCGTCAGTTAGGTTTAATATTAATAGGGTTATCTTTGTTTTATTAGTTATGGATGTTTATGTTTATCAGAATTAGGGTTCTTTAACCTTGTAATTAGAGATCAAGCCTATCTCGAATGTGGCTATTATCTTAATTTCAATACTTTAGTTTTCCGGTTTCTATCATTGGTTCCATTGCCGGGAAATCGAAGATGGCTGCCAACAACCGTTCAGTTCTACTATCATCAAATCAGGTTGTTCTTGTTACTCAATTAGTAGCCATTGCAGACTCGCTGATAGCCTTGAAGGAGGATATCGCAGAGATCAAGGCAGTTTGGATAAATGTCAACGAGGAATCTCACAGCCCACTACCGGATATGGCTAAAGAAGAGATCCGAGACAAAGACTGACTAAAACCTGCTTTCGGTGTTCAATTGAAACTTGA
The DNA here is from genome assembly GCF_021521415.1 of Bidens hawaiensis. Taxonomy (NCBI): domain Eukaryota; kingdom Viridiplantae; phylum Streptophyta; class Magnoliopsida; order Asterales; family Asteraceae; genus Bidens; species Bidens hawaiensis. Next base: position 473,396 of record NW_027492705.1, on the reverse strand, counting down.
AGGTAATGTTCAATTGAAGATAGAAAATGTTGTTCAGTTGAAGACCGAAGACCGATATGAGCATGTTTTGGATGTTCAATTGCGGGTCGAAGATTTGGAAAGAGACCAAAATACAGTGAAGTTGTTGCATACCAATTTACATGTAGAAGATTTAGAAGAAAATCAAACTCACGTGAAGTTATCTCTTCCTCACATGACTTCATGGGTTGATGAAACTCACAAATCGGCTAAAGTTGGTGGCTGGAATGATCCAAATGTGTTGAAGACAGGAAACGAGGGCTACATTTCCCATCATCAAGTGTGGGTTGGCCCACTTGCACACAAAAAAGTTACCAATTGGTTCAATATATGTCTCATCTCGACCGCAGTTTGTGATTTGAAATAGATTGTTCGAAGATTATTAGAGGCACATATCTTGGCAACCATTGAATGGCTCATTGCTTCGTGCATCGTTTTTTTCTTCCCACTTGAGGACAAGTCGTTGTACCGGGTGCTAAATATTGATACGTACCTGGTCCCTTAGAATCTATTCCCACCTAAACCCATGTTACCAAACAAGCGGGAACCGTTTAAGCAGAAATTAGTGGGGCAGTTATGTTCTAGAACCGTCAATTAGGTTTAGTATTAACAGGGTTATATTTGTTTTGTTAGTTATCGATGTTTATGTTTATCAGAATTAGGGTTCTTTAACCTTGTAATTGGAGATCAAGCCTATCTCGAATGTGGCTATTATCTTAATTTCAATACTTTAGTTTTCCGGTTTCTATCAGTGTGTGTGTTAAATCGTTCTCAGCAACATGAAATGTGATTTTCAACGCTATTCGTGATGCTGTTTCTAGCTTCTATAGTTGTTGGATAGGCCGTATATATGGTATACTTGACTCTGAGTTGCATGATAAAGCTTCCTTATCCTAGCCATTGCCAAACAAATATATTTTAAAAAAATTAATTGATTTATTAAAAATATCTAAAACTCGTAAACATATTAAACGAGTTGCGAGCAATCCATTTTAACTAAAGGAGTTAGGCCGTGTGTAGTGGGCGAGATTTAGGGCAACAAGTGGGCGAAATCGGAGGGGAACACCGCCCCCCAGGCGATAAAGGGGCGAAATTTGGGGGGGGGGGAGGGGAGGGAGAGGGTTTTGTCGCCGGGGAAAAGAGGAGATGATTAATATTATATTAAAGGCTGTGTGTGAGATTTATATACATATATATATATGTGTGTGTACGTGTGTATGTGTGTGTTAATATGTGTGTGTGATATATATACATACATATATATATATAGGATCAGGATTGAGAGAACCTTTTTGAAATTGAGAACTATGAGAACCATTTTGGACCACAGAAAAACCCAAAAATAAAAAAAAATCATAAAATAAAAAAAACACAAAAATCAAAAAAGTAAAAAAACCAAAATTCTTATTTTATCATCCCGGTTTCATAAAAAAAAAACTCGGTTTAGCTAAATTATATACACATATGTATACTATATACATATATGTACATTTACATGATTTTTTTGTACAAATGTGCATAATTTAAGATAAATGATACTGTACATATGTGTATATTACGTAACTAAAGATTATATAAAACTATATATATGTGTATAATACGACGTTTTTTTTTAATTTTTTAATGAAACCGGAATGAAATATAAGAATTTTGGTTTTTTTACTTTTTTAAAATTTTTATTATTTTTTGTTTTATGATTTTTTTAAATATTTTTTAAAGGTGTTTTTAGTGGTCCAAAATGGTTCTCAAAGTTCTCAATTTGCAAAGGGTTCTCTTAGGATCCTTACCCTATATGTGTATATATATATATATATAGGGTAAGGATACTAAGAGAACCCTTATATTTCATTCCGGTTTCATTAAAAAATAATTAAAAAAAAATGAAAAAAATTAAAAAAATAAAAAAAAACGTCGTATTATACACATATGTATAGTTTTATATAATCTTTAGTTACGTCATATCATTTATCTTAAATTATACACATGTGTACAAAAAAATCATGTAAATGTACATATATGTATATAGTATACATATGTGTATATAATTTAGCTAAACCGAGTTTTTTTTTATGAAACCGGGATGATAAAATAAGAATTTTGGTTTTTTTACTTTTTTGATTTTGTGTTTTTTTATTTTATGGTTTTTTTTATTTTTGGGTTTTTTTGTGGTCCAACATTGGTGAAATTTGAAATCACTAATAACCGACATGGTTTCCTAGAATTACTCTTTAATCATTATAACCAACATAGTTTCTTAAAATTATTCTTTTATCATCATTTGTAATGCCAAATGTCAAAAATTGATTGGTTCTTACCATTCTTAGGAAACTCCTTATTCTTATTTGAACCCTTTTCTATATATATATATATATATATATATATATATATATATATATATATATATATATATATATATATATATATATTTGTAGCCCTTACACCATTACACTCTAAAAACAAATTCCTACCCTTTACTGACTGGGCGTCACGTGTCACAATTCGTCCCAATTTATAGCCCCCACTACGCATAGCCTTACACGTACAGGTCACCACGTACACAATCTTGCCTATTTACACAAAGTTGATCAAGGCCATCCTAAACACGCATTTTAAATTAAACACAATAATTTAACATCTAATATTGTGGTTATTTTGTTTGATTTAGAAAAGAACAAAATAACCCCTTAATTCTCCCTCCATCGCCAACAATCTATTCATTTCTCCAATATCCATATCATGGCCACCACCACCACCGTCACCGCGGCCCACTGTCCGCTAGCAAAACCTCTCGATCTCGATATAACAATCGTCTCCGCCAAGCACCTCAAGAATGTCAACTGGAGAAACGGAGACCTCAACCCGTACGCCATCTTCTGGCTCCACCCCGACAACCGTCTAGCCACGAAATCCGACGACTCAAACTCGACCAAACCCGTTTGGAACGAACGCTTCGTCATTCTGTTGCCGTCCACCCCATGCACCACCATTCTTACGTTAGAAATGTTCCATGCAAAACCATCCGACACGCCAAAGCCATTAATCGGGACCCTACACATCTCACTAGCCGATTTACCCAAGCCAGAAAACCTCAACCGGATACGCACATTCGATCTTCGACGTCCATCGGGTCGTTTACATGGTAAGATCCGTTTAAAACTTGCTCTACGTTAACGTCCTTTACCGGATTACCATAATATCCCTCACTCCCAAATTTATTACAATAATACCCCTCCTCCATCATACATACCATACCAATACATTCCGGATCCAAATTTGGTTAATTATCAAGGAGGACCGCAGCCGCCTCCACCCTCGTCTCAGCGGCTGAGTATTGGTCGGGCGATGAGCTATGGTGATGGCGGTGGACCTATGGCGGATCATGCTAAGCATGATCATAGGAAACCTAGAATGGGAAAGATGAGATCGGAGTCGGGATTGGGTATGCCAAGAGGATTATCAGGGCTTAGAATTGACGAAGGGTTTAGGTATGAAGATGAGAGATTGGAAAGTGAGGTTTGTGTACAGAAACCGGATAATTATACATATTATAGACGGGTAGATTATTGATTAGAAGATTATACGTGATCTTTAACTATTATGCATGTTTTCATCATTTTGATATTGAAGTAAATATTGTTTTTCGGGAACTAATGAAAGTTATAAAAGGTTGTGTCTTGTGACACTATAGTAAATATTGTTTTTAGGAGCTTGTATATAACTCATATCACATTGAATGTTATAGGCTTTTTTCCATTTCTATTCATCATTTGAAATGACATTCAATTGGACTCGTCAGACAAGTACACTAGAGATTATCATTGGATATGTTATTTTAAATGACTGATCACCAAATATTTTTTACTGGTTATGCTATTTCAAATAATAGAACACCAACAAACTTTCATCTATTGTCTGACATTATCTATACAACTTTTAGTATAAAAAAAATCTCTCTCCTATAAATCATTTACCCTTCTTTTTCTTTTTCCCATTTGAAAAAAAAACGAAACAATTAAGGCTATATATAACTAATATATTGATAGTAGTACTTTTATGGAAACAAGATCAAATACATTTTATTCTTAACATAAAAATGGTGAGAACCAATTTGTTGTTATGATTAGGTTTATTTTTATAGGTGTTTGCTGCTATTTTTTGTTCATATTTGCTAATTTTCTATTATGAGACGTTATAAGTATTTGTTTATTTATATTTTGTTGTTATTATTAGATGTTTTCTTTTGCTGTTATAAATATTTGCTGGTATATGCTGTTATTATATTGTTCTTGATTTTGATTTTTTGTTGTAGTTTTTAGGTTCTTTTCTTTGTTATTATAAGTCATTGTTTATGTGGATTGGTATTGTAGTTGGTCTTGTTTCTTACGCTCGCTTTTTTAAATAAATTTGCATTATTTCCTACGTACTCATGTTAAGATCAAAATGTACATGAACATTCCCCTACTTTTATGTCTGTAGATTTTGGAACATTTGGTTGCCATAACCGTATATAGAATACAACTGCCAAACCTGTGGAGCACATCACCAAACCAATCCATCTATATCTCATTTGCATTGAAATACATATTTAGGGGGTATTTGAGTGAGTTTTCAAAAACTGCTTATTTGATTTTTGAGTTATTTGATAAAGCTTCATTTTAAAGCTTGAAAAGAAAGTAAATAAGCAAATAAGTAGTTTTAATAAGATCATACGAACACCCCCTTACTTTGTAAATTGATCCAACTTATAACAACCAATTGGTCCAATTCTATTGACAAAAAGTAGTTAGCCCATTGGGCCAAGCCCTAAAATTATGGCGGGTAAAACAACAACAACAATAATAATAATAATAGTAATAGTAATATTATTATTCCATATATCTTTATGTCAATTTCTTTATATTTTTGAAGATAAGATTTTGAAATATCTGAGATTTCCTTTCCCTCTCCACCTTTAACAATCCACACACCACAAACCCCCAATTTTGCTACCAAAACCCAACAAATTTCAATGTCGAATGCTTCAACATGACTTCCACAACCACCATCACCACTCCGGCGACTTTCCGCCGGAACTTTCTTCCGCTATCGCCCTGCAGTTCGTGCTGCCACCTCCGATTCCACCCGTTCATTTCTTCCTACGTCAATTCTCACTCCAGACGCAAAATTCAACCCGTAAAATGCGTTTCTAGGTATATTTGTTGCTTCATTTCGTTATTTGAGCTGTGAATTTACAGTACGAGTTGTTGTTTAATATGTAATTTTATGATTTGCATTTAGGTTAGTGGCTAGTGGCAACCGAGTGGTTAAATGCAAGGCGGTTGAAGCGGAGACGGGACCGAGCGAAGATAATGATAAAGTGATGCTTCTATGAACTCATATTATGTTTATTATGTGGTTATAAGGTTTTGAAAATTAGGTTTATAATAATAGTTGCTAATGAATTGGAATGGTTTCGTTAAAAATGTGAGCGGTTACTAATGTAAAATGTGTTGGATATCAGCCCCAAGAAAGAACACAAACACGGAATTTGACACTTCGGTTACATAATCCTAACCATCTATTTATACTAAAACTTTAACGTAGAGAACAATAAAACTATAAAACTAAGTAACTCTTAATATTCTTACCATACTAAATAAACTAAACGTATGTTTAAAACTCTTACGATTTAGCCCCTCAACTTTCACTTTCAACCCGTTTCAAGGTTAACTTTCAACAAAATGATTATCATGAGCCTAATTGTTCACGCCTTAAAGCCACATTGATCGAAATAGGGGTTTTTATGTGATGATTACAGAGTTTATTATTGTTTTGTTTAGGAAGGAGAAGTGCATGAAGCAGTTGAAATTGTGGAATCCACGGATTCGAGTAGTTCAGTTGCCGAGGATGATAAAGGAAAAGTAATTGGATTAATCGATATGGTTAATTAAGTTTTTGATTTGAGAATCACAATCGAAGTTTTATATAATTTACTATAAAACGATTACAATAAAGTGGCAGTTAATTTGAGAATTAACTGATAAGATTGTTTTGATAGGATAAGGGGCAACCTAGTCAGTTGGAATTGCTTAACAAATTCCTGGATGGTAACAAGGCTCAAGAAGTTAGTAAGGTGTTTGTTTATATATTTATATTTATTGGATATAGATATATTTATATAATAATGTATGGTTATTTTGAAATTCTGATAGAAAGTTGTTCTTGTTAGGATGAAGGCCAATCAAGTCAACTGAATGTGCTTAACAAGCTACTAAATAAAGATGATGTTGAGGCTAAACCTATAGAAGTTACTAAGGTATTTTTTTTAGGGATATTGGTTTTTAATACTTCCAACTTTCCCTCATTGGTAGATAACACTTCAAACTTTCGATTTGTCACCACCACTCCCAACTTTCACCCTATTTTCCTGTACCACTCCCCGTCTAAATGAACACTAACCTCGTTAATGTTTTGGACTAAAAATGTCATTCAAATTAGTTGAGGGGGTAAAACATAAATTTTATTTTTTAACACACAACCTTCATTTCCGGTGACCTCGTTTTTCCGGCGACCTCTTTTTTTCCGGCGAATTTGAGTTTTCCGACTATCTCGTCTTTCATAACACCATATCCATCATTTCACTGAGCTTCACATACGAATTTGAGTTTTCCGGCGAGTTGCAGGTTTCCAGCGAACACCATATCCATCATTTCACCGCCCACCGCCCCAAAACCGCAACCCCCGCCACCACCAGTGTCACACACAGCCACCTTCCGGGATCGCCTGCATGCCGGAAAATCGAGTTGCAGGTTTCCGGCGAGCACCATCTTCATCATATCTCCACCGGTGTACAATCTTCATGATCTCCATCACATTTTTACACCTCTAAACCATATCTCGTCTTTCAGAAAATGGAGATGGTTTAGAGGTGTAAAAATGTGATGGAGATCATGAAGATTGTACACCGGTGGAGATATGATGAAGATGGTGCTCGCCGGAAACCTGCAACTCGATTTTCCGGCATGCAGGCGATCCCGGAAGGTGGCTGTGTGTGACACTGGTGGTGGCGGGGGTTGCGGTTTTGGGGCGGTGGGCGGTGAAATGATGGATATGGTGTTCGCTGGAAACCTGCAACTCGCCGGAAAACTCAAATTCGTATGTGAAGCTCAGTGAAATGATGGATATGGTGTTATGAAAGACGAGATAGCCGGAAAACTCAAATTCTTCGTAAAAAACGAGGTCGCCGGAAAAACGAGGTCACCGGAAATGGAGGTTGTGTGTTAAAAATAAAATTTCTGTTTTACCCCCTCAACTAATTTGAATGACATTTTTAGTCCAAAACATTAACGAGGTTAGTGTTCATTTAGACGGGGAGTGGTACAGGAAAATAGAGTGAAAGTTGGGAGTGATGGGTGACAAATCAAAAGTTGGGAGTGTTATCTACCAACGAGGAAAAGTTGGGAGTATTAAAAACCAATATCCCTTTTTTTTATTAGTTATACGAGATTTTGTTCATGTAACTGTTAATTCATATTTCAAAACAGGAGGTTGATAATGTAGAGATTACAAGTGGATCACCCTTGCCAGGTGCAAAGGTGAATATTTCATTTTCTTTTATATGATTTCCATTTTTATGCATATCAAATTGTTCTCTTTACAGTTTTTTAATAATTCTGAACAGCCACAAGAACTTGAAGATATAATCTTGATCCCGAAGGAAACAATCGATATACTGAAAGACCAAGTTTTTGGATTCGACACTTTCTTTATTACCAGCCAAGAACCATATGAGGTGGTTTTATACTTAAATCATCTCTATCTTTACATTTATATGTGACTGAAAAAAATCTTGATTTTTATGTTCTTAATGTCACAGGCTGGCGTGTTGTTTAAAGGAAACCTGCGAGGATCGGCTGCTGTTAGTTACAAAAAGATTGATAAAAGGCTGCATGTTAGTTTACCTTTACAGTTTACTTACGTATGATATCTTTTTAAACCCAGAAAAAGTAGGGTATTTATGTAATTTCTACTCTGTGAAGGGGACTTTTGGGGATCAATATAAGCTCTTTCTTTTGATAAATCCTGAAGATGATAAACCAGTGGCGGTTGTTGTTCCAAGAAAGACCTTACAACCAGAAACAACGGGTATTATTACTATCATCATCTAATCTATACGTTTTACAGTTTGTTTATAATAACAATTTTTACCTGCAGCTGTCCCCGAGTGGTTTGCTGCTGGAGCTTTTGGATTAGTTACAATATTCACATTACTACTACGCAACGTGCCAGCATTGCAGTCCAACTTGTTGTATGTTTACATCTTTAAATATGAATTTAACTGTAACTTATCATATATTGCAGTAAAGAGATGTTTTTTTTCCTCAGATCTGTTGTTGACAATATTGATTTATTAAAGGACGGGCTTCCTGGAGCCCTAGTGACCGCACTTGTTTTGGGTGTACATGAAATCAGTCACATTTTGGTAGCCAGAAATGCAGGAGTTAAACTCGGGGTTCCATTTTTTGTTCCAAGTTGGCAGGTGAGGTTGACCGTTGACTGGTTTTGACCTGACCTGTTTGGAGCGGAGTTGAAACTTGGAGCTAATGATCTGTTTTGGTGGCAGATAGGCTCATTTGGTGCAATAACAAGGATTCTAAACATTGTACCGAACCGTGAGGATCTTCTGAAGATCGCAGCGGCAGGACCTTTAGCTGGCTTCTCATTGGGCCTTGTTCTTTTGCTATTGGGCTTTTACTTGCCACCAACCGATGGTATAGGGATCATTGTTGATGCTTCTGTATTTCATGAATCTTTTCTTGCTGGTGGAATCGGTGTGTTTCATCCCATTCACTTTCTCCTCATTAAGCTTTTTATATGTGATTTTGATATATATATTTTTTTGTAGCAAAACTGCTTCTTGGTGATGTTCTCAAAGAGGGAGCAACAATATCAGTAAACCCGCTTGTGCTTTGGGCTTGGGCTGGGCTTCTCATCAATGCAATCAATAGCATCCCTGCAGGCGAGCTGGACGGTGGACGGATTTCCTTCGCGATATGGGGACGAAAAGTTTGTTTTTTAATTTCATTATTTGTTTCTTGGTTTTTATTTACTCTAAAACAGGCCAGGATGGAAACGGGTCGGGTTGGAATGGGTTGTGCAAACACTCTGTTGTCCACTTTTCAGTCTTATTTTTAAATAAATGGTTTGTTTTTTTAATTCCACTCTTTGCTTCTTGGCTTTTATTTAGCTTGATCTGCAAACACTCTGTTGTCCACTTTTCAGTCTTATTCTAAGTAAATATCTTGTTTTTTAATTCATTATTTGCTTCTTGGTTTTTATTTATTCTAAAATGGGTCGGGCTGGATTAGCTTGACCTGCAAACACTCTCTTGTTTATATTAATCTTATTCTAAATAAATAGTTAATTTTTTTAATCCCATTATTTTCTTCTTGGTTTCTATTTACTTAAAACGGGTCAGATCGAAACGGGGTGGGCCGAGTTTGTTTGACCTGCAAACACTCTTGTTTTGTTTTCAATCTTATTCTATGTAAATATTTTGTTTTTCAATTCTTTTATTTGCTTCTTGGTCTGTATTTATTTTAAAATGGGTCAGGCTGGATTAGTTTGACCCACAAACACACTCCTTTTCATTTTCCGAACTTATTCTAAATAAATAGTTTGTCTTTTAAAGTCCTTTTTAATATAAAAGTTAACGACCCGCTCATAAGTAAATGGGCTGAAATTGTGATATTATGTTTTGCAGGCTGCATATCGTTTATCTGCTGCTTCTATCGCGTTGCTGGGTTTGTCATCTTTGCTTGACGACGTGGCATTTTATTGGGTCGTATTAATATTCTTTTTACAACGTGGGCCCATTGCTCCGCTGAGTGAAGAAATTAGTGAGCCCGATAACAAACAAGCTGCAGTGGGGATCTTAGTTTTAGTGATGAGTTTGTTAGTATGTTTGCCTTATCCATTCCCTTTCACAAGTGAAGCAATTACTAGTCTTTAGTGATATATATATGTCTATTAACATCCAATATTTTGAATATACCTGTTTATACCTTTTGTTTATTTCCTCACAAGTGCTATAAGTTGATGTTTTTTATATTGTTAAATGCGTGTGTATATACAGGGAATGGTTATCATACAAACAGATTTAAGTGCATTATTGTAATGATTTCAACTTAATTACTCTAGCTATAAATAATTACATTATTTGTAAAAATAATTGTTCTAGTTATAAAATTAATTACTCTACTTATAAGAATTGGTAAGTTACAAGAAAACAAGCCGTTGATTACACACCATAGTTATCAAAAACGCTCACCTAAAGCGCATATGCTATAATTTCAGGCGATGTGAAGGTTAACCGACCCACAATGGAAAAGGCACAATTCTCGGAAACAATTCCGGTATTTATTTTTTTTCCCTTTTGATTTTATTTGATTTCTTTTGACTAATCACTTCACCTAAAATAATTGGATTAATTTAGTTAAATCCAATCTCTCTACATAATCAATCGACAATTCTTTTTTCATATCACGAAGCAAGAACAAGGTTAACAAAGTCATTGAGTAACAATCAAAAGGTTAGTAATAGAAGGAGAAAGTTAACGTACAAATGAAATTAACGTGCTAAACGTGAGAATCAAGTAGAGTAATTATGTAATTACGTCATAGAGTAATTATGTAATTACTCTATGATGTAATTACATAATTACTTTACTTGTATATATAATTACTATACTTGATTGTCACATTGAGCACGTTAATTTCATTTGTACGTCAACTTTCCTCTTCTATTACTAACCTTTTATGAATACTTATGATTGTTGCTCAATGCCTTTGTTAGCCGTGCTAAACTTGTAACGATATTAGGGAGAACGGAGGCGAGTTGCGGGTTTCCGGCGTGATGCGGCAGAAGAAGAAGATCCACGTCAACAAATCACTAACGGATTCAACATCCGTTAGTCGCGGTCCGTTAAAAACAAATACCCATTTAGTTGGGACCGTCACCAACCAAGTTTAAAGTTGGGACTGTTATTTGCCAATAAGGCATAACTTTTATGATTTATGAATTACTGTATATGCTCATGTTTTATAAACTTTAATATAATTCAGTTTGTTGGAGGTTATCTGAACTTCGACTTGTTTGAAAATGTTAGTTTCCCAGAGCTTTTAAACTCGTGTTTGTATCGCTCAAAATGTTGTTAATTTAGGTTGGGGAGGTATTTTACCTATGTTATTTGAGTTTTAGGAGACAATGTATTTTACATGTTATTTTTGTTTGTATTTTGTATTGTGTATGTTCACGCATATACTTTGTAGTGGTATCACGAATATGTATGTAAAAATTTCGTAATATAGGTTATTAGCATGATCCGTTATTAATTATACGTAGTTTAATGTTAAAGAAAAGAGTTTATTGTATACTATGTAGGCGGTATTTCGAATTGTGTAGGTTCATAAATTCAATATAGGCAAATTTCTTGTACTTCCTAGGACTTGAACCGATGATCTTTAGGTTTTTTAAGAGACTTTGTTTATTTTGATCTTGTCTTCGACTTATTCTTGCAGGTGATCATTGGTAACTTATTCTTCGACTTACTCGGTATGGAATCCCGAACAGGTTCGGTATATTGAATTGATATTTATTATCCTGATATTTATTCTTGCAGGCTACTCTATGTGAACTGTTAGATAACGGCTAATTGACCAAGTCTACCTAAAGAACCGGAGTCATAGTCAATAAACGCGTGAAGAAAGTGTGCAACAAGTTTCTAATGGTCAGGAGAAGGAGTCTAAATGGAATATGGCGTTTTCTCTTAGTTTAATACTTTGTTTTACTATAAAATGAGAAAACGACGTTAGGATTCTGTTAGTCGCAGACCGTTGGGAAAAAATACGCTAAAAGTTGGGACCGTTAGCAGCCAATTCGTTAGTTAGAACCGTCAGCGACCAAAAGGCGATAGTTGGGATTAATAAAACCCAATATAATAATAATAATTATAATATTAATAATAATAATAGCAATAAAGCAATTAACAAAAAAACAGATACAATTATTAGATTTTGGTTAAATGATAGGGTTAGGAGTTAGCTTGTTAATAAATGAGACGCGGTGTAATTAGATTTGAAATATTGATGTCAATTTTTAGGTGTTTGTTTTTCTATATAGGATAAGAGTTTCGCTTTCTTATTACGAGCAATCTTTATCTTTAAGAGAACACTTTATATCTTTTTTCTTGCACCTAATATGTTAGGTTGAGTATAAAGGTAGATGAGCAACAAAATAAGATTGAATCAAGAATACAAATACCGTAATTTTAGAAGACAAATTTGTCTAAACCCGTTTCTTTTTATCTCAAAAACCAACACAAATACAACAATTATATGACGCTCTATTTATACTAAGGTATACTAACCTTCAATTGCCTATTCTAATTCATACTCAAGTAAATAAATTAAAAATACTCCTAATCGACAAACTTAAGCAAAATTCAGATAATAAACTAAAACAAATGAATCTAATCTATAATTTATCTTCAATTTCAAATATTTATCTTACTTTGTTGATCTTCATCCTCATGAATTGGTTTCTACTGTCTCTTCCTTTGATCCAAACCATATTATGCCAACAATCATCTCCGTAATTTAGATTAGAGTCCACTTAACCCGTATCATCAATAATCAACTCGTATCCCTGTTGAATATGGAACCTTTTTTCTTACCTAGAGACTCCCTGTGATTATTGATCGTGTTTTTTCGATATCCCTTAGCTCAATCACCTTCGTGACCCCGTTCTCCGACCACTCCAGTCCCTTGGTCGTATGAACTCGCATAAAGACTTCTTTGGCTGCGATATTGGTCTTCTGATCATGCAAACAACAACCTTCTTTGATCATCATACAATTCTTAACTACCCTAGTGATCAATTTCGAAAGGTCAATAAAAAACATATGTAAAATACCTTTACTATCAAGGATAAGTAAGGTGTCGAATCCACATGAAATCACTGGAAAGTGCTAATCAAGTTTAATACTTAATAACTAATTATGCTTGGCGGAAAGACGATGTCAAGAAGATTAATATTGATATGGTTGTAAAACAATTAGGGAAAAGTAACCAAACTCCAGGTTTCAGGTTGTGATGCAAACTAGACCAGTTGATTAAACTTATTTGGAAGACTCGTTTTATTATGCCTATAACCATAAGACTAGATATTTTACCTTACTGATTGACAAAACATAATCTATACAATTGGTTTGGATAAATAATTATCTAATTGATTACCAGTTTTAGGGTTTGATAAATGTAAGTGATTTAATGGCTAACGATAACGAGTCAATGACTCTAAGAACGTAATCCTAAAAGTTGATGACCACAAACAAATTAACTGATAAAATAACAAACATTCGATTACAAAAAACTGTTGAATACATAGACAAACGTAAAAGATTGATCAACCGAATGATTAATCAACTCTAGTTCTAATGTAAGATTCAAAATACCAGAAAGTCTTGCTTACAAACACATCCTTACTTCCGGAGATGGTCACGAAAGCTTTAGCCTAGCAAATTCATCTTGAAGATCTTGATTCTTGGTTGAGATGATGAGAACATGGATTATTGTGGTGATTGGTAGGTGTTAGGATGATGAATGACCGGTCCCATATCACCCTTCTATGATAGAATATGATAGATAGTCGACCTTAGGGTTATTCCAGATTAAATATGGAAGAAAATAACTAAAAATCATAATTCCTGTCAAGCCCAGCCGTAGCCTACGGTTGGGAGCCATAGCATACAGCCTGGTCGTAGGCTACTGACTCCATTCGCTGCCTTTAGGTGACTAGAACATCAGCCACAGTCATAGTTACAGTCTGGGACCTATAGCCTACGCCTGCTACAATGCCCGCTCAAATAATTTTCATTTTCTTTAATCTTGTTCATCGTGTTGAGTGTAACGACTCAAACTTTTCGAAAGCTATATCTTTATTAAAACCCGACCCTTTTGATGTTCGGGAAATTTTCCCACATTTAACGAGTTAAATTTATTATTCTATTATTATTTGTTTATTTATAATTATAGCTTCTAGGTTTTGGCACATTTAACCTAAAACTTAAAGTTTTAACTTCTTTCGTGTCCATCCTCAAACCCCATGGTTCTTTTTGTAAATATTTTTATAATCCATTTCATAATCTGGATATCCATTATCCCAAACCTGAACCCATAATTGATTTCTTGTACCCAAATTCAAAATCTGTTAACTTGGACCATAATTTTCGTTTTATAGATGTAATTGATCTCTTAATATCATATCTATGTTAATTTCGGCCTAATAAAAAAATTAATGATGTTAATTATATCGTTTATGATCTAATATTTTCTATTGACCACACCGACACTTTGATGATCTTGTAGAACACTAAATAGTTCGTAATAATTCAATTATTTACCTAGATACGATCCTTAAACCCTAACCGTCTTAAGCCCTATATATAATTGTGTTATAATAGACGTTTAATTGTTCATCTGTAAACCGTTTTGGCCGTCATCTGTAGCAATCAATTAACCCGACTCCGGTAATCCACTTAGGTAATTGATTTGTGTTTTATGATCGCGTTAACGTAATGATCAAAATCCCTAAGGCTTATTTGATTAACATCATCGGATTCAATCCAATTGAATCTGTTAGGGTTCATATTAATCTAGGTTAATCTGCTTCAGTCTATAATAAATGGGTTGTGGTTTAGTTTGCACGTCGCCAGATAGCCCAACTGGTTAGGTCACTGGTTCATGGGGGCAGGTCATGGGTTCGACCCCTGCCACCCCGATATTTTTGATATATATTTTTTAAAATCATTTATTAAGTATAATAATAATAATGATTAAATAAAATTATTTTATTAAAAACCGACTATAAAACTTGTATTTTTCTCGCAGCTCTCGTTTGTGTATGTATGTATATGTAAACATATATGTATATATACGTATATATAATAACGAAAACTAGTATTTATGATTTCATATACATACACACACACACACACCAAGTAAACTTTATATATAAATATATTTATATAATTTAACAAACTAGTAATATTTTCCTTTAAAAGATGTATTTTACTTTTATATGATAAATTATTATAATATACTTTATATATAATTTAATAACCTAATAATTTTTTCATATAATATCTTTATATATAATATTTTATTAAATATATTAAAAAATAATATAATATTAACTTAATTATCGAGCTTTCATGCTCAATCTAGTTCGTTAACTTTACGTATCTGTATCCTGTCTTCCTTTATAGGCTTTATTATCAACGCGTGATTTTCGCGAATCATCATTCTTAATATTCTCTTTCACCTTTGTTCGTCTATTGAGCTGAGTACAACATTCCCATATTTTACTTGTTTTCAATGTTTTAGGGGCATATGCATCAACATATTATTTCTTTATTATATATATATATACTCAAACTGCAACTATTGTCATTTGTGTTAACAATTTTGTACCATACTTGTTATGGCTTACATGCTTTATGTGAATCGCATTCGGAGAGGTCCGGCATATTATCAGAATAGTATGAACATACGGCAGTTGTAATAGCTTCGTGCTTTTCGACATCTCATTTATTTTTGCTCATTGGTTAAATTGGTTATCTCATTTGACTTGTTGCAATATTTATTATCTATTATATGCACATTAAAACTGGTGTGTTGCTCACTCAACCTTGTGTTGACAAATCTACTTTATTTTTGACGCATATGCAGGTCATCATGTGATGTGAAGTAGTTCAAGTTTTGGAAGAACACTTAAGAATAAAGATAGAAAACTTTAACAAGACTTTTGTTTCATGTTTTATGTTTGTTTGTTGAACTATTTGTCTTTTTGGATATTGTATAGAATAATTTTTTTTATTGAAATTTATTAAATAGATATTGAAATCTCCAATATTGCATTATAGTATCTTGAGAGCTGTGAGCAATCGTTCACGCCCCGGCATTTCCGCCGTAGGTTGGGGTGTGATATTGAGCCCCCAGTTGCATTCCTCCATTCATAACTTGATCTCTTGCCTCCTAATTACTCTAAATTAGTTCATTCAAGCTCCAATCAATTTTAATCATAAAATCAATCAAATTACTCATGTTCTATGCATATAAACAATTAAAACACACCATATCAAACACTTAGAGCACGTTCTTTCGCCCACACATCACCTAGTTGCACTGATCGACGTAAAAGACGAGCACAACGATATGCTGTTTTTAAAATTTGATCATCTCGGTAACTCTAAATAACCACCATCGCCATTGATTACCACTAAAACCACCGGTCAGATTGTCCTGCTATCTACACTGCTACAACCATTGTCATTCGGCGTGGTAGGTCATAGTTTCAACCCTAAAACTAAAGCCCGACTCGACCCACACCTAGTCTGTTGCTGTGGTTCCTGAACACCATACATCATCGCTGTTATTAGACGTCACTAACTTTTTTCGTTGCCTTTCACTATAGATGAAACCCGCACACTGATTGCACGACATTTTCCATGTTCGATTGGAAACACAAATAATTGTTCCCTCACTAAAAATCCGTCCAAACACGAAAAGCCCGGATGTTGTTGTGTCGAGCTATGTTGATGTTAATTCGCTTCTGGTTCCCAACTAGTCGATTCCCATCGTTCATGTCGTTGTTTTGTATATAGCGAACAAAGCAGTCATTGTTGTTCTTTAATCTCCTAAATTGTCTAACTTGTCTATCGGCTAGCTTTGATACCAATTAGAGACACATAAGCATTAAAATACGATTGAATCAAGAATATGAATACCGTATTTTAGGAAGCTAACTCATCTCAACCCGTTTCTATTAAACTCAAATACACTAAAATAATTATATGGCTCTATATTTGTACTAAACTTAAATCAATCCTATTCTAATTCAAAACTCAATTAAGTAAACAAAAAATAATCCTAATAGATAAACCTAAACACATTCAAAGATAATAATCTCTAATGTATCTTCTAATTCAAAGATTTATCTTATGTTTATTATATATATCCTCATTGGTTTCTATCTTTTCTTCTTTTGATTGTATCAAAATTATACCAGCGGAGTACTAAAAAAACACTTTGATTTGTGAAATTAAGCAAGCTAAAACCCTAAAGTAGCGCCATTATAAAAGGTCACGGTTTGAGGTTCGTTTGTAAATGAGTCAATCCTTAGTCAAGATAAATTCTCTCGTCAACTAGATCACTGGCTCGTTTAAATTAAAGTCCAAATTTAAGCATACGTGAATTAAAATAAAGAGCTAACTCAAGGCTTTTATGGTAAGATAACGAGCCGAGCTAGCTTGTTTAACTTTGAACCCGAGCCCTTGAGTACATTGGCCTAGACTTGGGCATAAAACCCAGTTCTGGACCCGACCTGAAACCAGGCCGACACCACCTGACCCGCAAGTACATATCATGTCTAGTTCCTCAGAGAAACCGACCCGGACTCGAAACCGAACTAGACCCACCGGAACCGGTTTCACCTCAACCTAGTCAAAACCCAGATCCGACCTGACCAAAATAGACAAAAACCTAGTCAAGCCGGTCAAAAATCCAATCATATCCGGAACCGATTCCTACCCGACTCAGTTCTTGATAGACGAAATCCGGAATTGATTCCCTACCTGGAGCCAGGTTTTAAGAAAAACCAGATTTGTGCACTTCTATACAGCCCATGGAGTTTGAAAAGAAAATTTTTGTTTGGTCTTACTTTAAACCCACTTGAGGGTGTGCTTTATCTGGACTAGGGTCCATTCCATAATCCACATCAGTTATGTATCTATCAATCATCATTATAAATGCCGCTTCTCGTTTGGAGCTTTATATTCTATCCACTTAATACGTGATTCTTCAGTTGAGTATCTATCAATCATTATGGTTAAAGACTGGTCCAAAATCTTGAAATTAACCACTTCTTTTTCAACTATTTTTCATGATTTTAAAACCTGCTAAATGTTTATTAGCGTTTTATTTAGTTAACGATTTTCTTGTTATTTTTTTTTATGTATTTATTGTTCAAGTAAACTACATTATTATTTTATTATTGAAATGAATTACTTGTTTATTTACGTTAAATATTATTTGTTATTATTTTAATCTATTAGAAGCTATTGATATTATTCAACAAAAATAATAGGAAATAAAAAATGATTTAGCACCGACCTGGTGATCTATCGAACTAGTTTTTAAAGCTATAACATTAACTGTTTCATGCTATTATATCATTATTTGTTGTTTTATTTAATCGGCAAACTTTGAGGCGGCCCATATGTTATCTCCTAATGAAGATTTTCAGATTCGTCAATGCACTTAATCACTCTTCGCCAAAGACATTCCGCTGACATGTAAGTTTCTGTCAATAGATGTTTTCTAGTGAAAATCGACATCCCTTGAGAATCAAGTATTCTTTATGTAGAGTTAGAAATGTCAAGGCTCGTTAAAATAAGGTGGATAACACGTTAAGCAAAAACAAGTAGTCATATCCAACAATAATCACTTGATTAAAATATTTTAACATAAACTTTAACATTATAATAAGATAAAAAGAAAGCAAAACCATTATGGAAGTCATATAAAAAATTCTAAAAATGATGGATAATCTAAACATGGCATCTGAGAAATATGTTAAACTAGTATTAAAAAAAACAATAAATACAGGGACTAGTTTTAGGACAACTCTATAGTCCATAAACAAGTAGGCTAACTCTGGTAACGCTTTTCTTAATTAAGTAATAAGATGTTAAGGATTAGAAAGAAATAAAAATGATGGTAGGGCCGGAATGATAATTGATAAAGGTGATCGGATCAAAATCTTAAATTATTTTTTTAACACTCAATAAATAAATAATTGTCTAGGTATTATACGAGGTGTTCAATAGCAAAAGGCCATCGTTAGTTGGCCCAACTCAGTCTTGCGGAGCCCTTAAATGTCTTCAAATTATTTCAAATTCCAAGGAAACCCACACGCCCGAAGGTGCACTGATGATAAAATCTTAACGCCCTTAATATCGTACCAGGAATCACAAAGATCTCGATCGTCCTTCATTGAGTCATCCATGTCCTCCCTAAAAATGTTGTTTGTGTGAATCAAACATGGATCGTTATTGAAGAATTCATTCTTCCTAACATCATATTGAAAATGTGCAAAAGCTTAAATCATTATCAAAACCAAAACAAATTGCAATAAAAATAAGATGAACTAAAAAAGGCAAATAATCGAAATTAGATGAATAAGAGCATTCACAACTTATCTCCTACATTTTTGTGTGATGGTTTTGTAAATTATATGATAAGATTTTGAATGATTGTGAGTGAATGAGAGAAAAAAAATTATGGATTTTTTTGTAAATTTTAGAAAACTTTGATGGTGAGTAAATGAGAGAAAAAATTGTACCGATAAAAGTATATAAAATATTATTTAATTTAACAAGAGAGAAAAATATAGTGATTTTTAATGTAATTATACAAAAAGATAATAGATGACTGGGATACTGTAACCCAGAAAAAAAAAAGAAACAAAAATTAAAATTGCTCCACAAACTTCATTGTTTGCTATTTTTATCTTAAATTATACGATCTTAGAAGATTTATATATTTATTATAGTCGTTGTCTAGTTAAATACTTATCTACACACGTATTTGAAAACAATAGCTAGTAATCTAAGAGGGGTTTGGCTCCCAACGTATGGTGATTTGTGGCTTGATAGGCGACTAGGAGAAAGACTGAAACCTTTAGTTGTTTAACTTGGGTTAACTAACCGTTATCCATTAAAATAAATATTAAATTATTTTTTTAAAGTAGTAAAGTGAGGTGAATTGGATTTTTTAATTTGTTTACACAATTAATTCAATGGTTATTAGTAGGGTGGATCGATCATTTGTTTTGTTTTATTGAGGTGACGTTCGACATGTATGACCCGCCATATAAAATACTCGACATGATGTAGCATGCTCTATCATGTCCATGTGGCGTAGGTTGTATCGACACGTAATCTTAGGCTATGTGGAGTGGAGGGGCTACAAATGGGGGCGAATTATGACACGTAGCGCCTAGTCAGCAAGGAGTGAGAATTTGTTTTTGAGTGTAATGGTGTAGGGGTTACAAGTTGGGCCCACAATATCTTTTTATAACTAAACTAAACAAATAAAAACCAATTTATTTAAATATTTAAATAAAATGCATTAAAATTAAAAAGAAATACAAAAAAATTAAAAAAACATAACTAATAATGCATTAAAATTAAAAAAAATACATAACTAAAAATATTAAAAAACATAACTAAATAACATACTAACATCCATAATATTCGCGCATTTTTTCAATTCGTTGTCGTTGCAATAATGCGGCCTCTTCGTGTAACCCGGCCGCTTTGAGGGATTCGTATTTTTCACTCAATTCCCGTAATTCCAACATTTAGGCAATCTTTTCGTGTTGTTTGTTGGTTTCTTTCATGACATCGTTGAGTTCCTCGACACACTTTTTTTTGTTTTTTGATGATTTCTCTCATGGTAGCGGCGACTTCCAGGAGTGTCGGTTGGTTCGGGTTGTTTGTAGGATTCATTTTGCTAAATTTTTTGAAGAATTTGGGTATGAATTGTGTATGAAATGGATATGAAATGGAGAAGAAGGTGTATGTTTATATATATATATATATATATATATATATATATATATATATATATATATATATATATATATATATATATATATTGTTTTATTTTTTTTAATTTTTGACCGTTACAACAGTCAAATTATAATAATATTATTATTTTACCACATCGGCGATAAAATAACCCCGTCCCCGCCTCTTTTCGCCCGCATATCGCCGCAGGGGGCGGTGTTCTCGCCCCTCTTCATCCAATTCCACGCCCCATTACACACAGCATTATAAGTTATAACATAACCACAAGTCTATTTATCTAGCACACCTACCTATCAGATATATTAATATGATAGTATTTATATCGAATGCAACTTTAGTTTTATATAATTAAAAAAAATCATTAATGCCCTTTAATTTAATAATGTTTTGTAGCAAGCCTACTAGCAAGATGAGAAGAGAACTAGGAAGAGAATAAAAGCTTATATTATAGATTGGTATATCATACAATGAAATACCAATAGGTATTTATAAGGGGAGGAAAACTTAAGGAACAACTTCATCTATATTTAGTAGTTGATAATCATAATAACATATACAATAAAATCTATGTTCACAATACTCCCCCTTGATTATCAACTTCATACGTTTGTTGCCTCATTAAAAACCTTGACAGGAAAACCCAGTGAGACAAAACCTTAGCTAAGGGAAAAAGAGCAACACATATTTTCTCTCCCTGAATGAGAATTAGTTAAGCTCCTTGAGTCGACGCATCCCGATCCCATGAACCAGTTTCTTAAATGTTGAGGTCGGGAGTGATTTGGTAAACAAATCTGCTAAATTGTCACTGGAATGAACCTGTTGGACGATAACATCTCCACTCCTTTGTAAATCATGTGTGAAAAAGAACTTTGGCGAAATATGCTTGGTTCTGTCACCTTTGATATAGCCCTCCTTATTTGAGCAATGCATGTCGCGTTATCTTCGTGTAAAACCGTCGGCCCTTCATCTTCGGAAGAAAAACCACAAGATCCACAAATATATTGTATTACCATCCTTAACCAAAAACATTCTCGACTAGCTTCATAGATTAATATTATTTCTGCGTGATTAGATAAAGTAGTTGTGATTGTCTACTTTACTGAACACCATACCATGAAATTGCAGTACCTCCATATGTGAACAAATATCCAGTTTGAGATCGACCTGCATGAGGATTAGAAAAATAACTTGCATCTGCAAAACCAACCAAACTTGTTTTCGATTGGCTAATGAAAAACCCATATCTTTTGTACCTTGGAGATATGGAAATATTTGTTTGACCCCATTCCAATGTCTCCTGTCGGACATGAGCTATATAACGCTAATAAGTTTAAAGAAAATGATATATCTGGTAGTGTATGGCTAGCAAAAAACTTAAGTGCACCAATTGCACTTAGATATGGTACTTTTGGACCAAGAATTTCTTCTCCATCTCCCGGAGGTCGGAATGGGTCTTTCTCAACATTTAGTGCCCTTACAACCATCGGAGTACTTAATGGATGTGATTTCTCCATATAAAATTTTTCTGTGAAATTTTCTTGGTGCACAAGGATCCCATCTTTAAGATGTTCAATTTGTAACATAAGACAAACTTTTTCTTTCCAAGATCTTTCATTTCAAATTCTTGTTTCAAGTATTCAATCGCCTTTTGGAGCTCCCCCAGAGTTCCAATTATATTCAAGTCATCGACATATAAAGCAATTATGACATATTCAGATTCTGACCTTTTCATAAAAGTACATGGACATACGGAATCATTTTTATAACCTTCTTTCAACAAATATTCACTAAGGTAATTATACCACATACGTCCAGATTGTTTTAGCCTATATAAAGATCTGTTTAATTTAATTGATAGATGTTCTCGAGAACTAGATTTACATGATGTTGGCAATTTGAATCCTTCTGGAAGCTTCAAGTAAATATCAGTATCAAGTGAGCCACAGAGGTAGGCTGTCACAACATCCATTATACGCATTCATCCCTTCATGTATTACCAGACTAATAAGATAATGAAACGTCGTCGCATCCATCACTGAAAATATGTATCCTTATAATCAATTATAGGTCTTTGAGAAAATCATTGTGCTACAAATCGTGCCTTATATCGTGTAATCTCATTTTCTCATTACGTTTCGCACAAAGACCCATTTATATCCAACGAGCTTTACACCTTCAGGTGTATGGAATACAAGTCCAAAAACTTTTCGTTTCGCGAGGGCATTTAATTCTGTCTCAATTGCGTATTTCCATTTTGGCCAATCATTTCTATTTTTACATTCAATAACAGATTTTGGTTCTTGATCCTCATGGTTTTCCATTACTTATAGCGCTACATTGTATGAAAAATTGTCATCAACGTCGACTATATTTAGGTTCCATATCTTTCTAGACATAATATAATTTATTGAGATGTATTCGTTTTCATGTACCTGAGGTTCTTCTAGAACCATTATGTCTAGTGTCTCTTCAAGAAACTCCTTTTCTGGAATTGTAATTACCTCGACAAGACCATCTACATTACTTGCTCCCTTTTTCTGTCGAGGATTATTATCTTTAGAACCTATTGGTCTACCACGCTTTAGGTGTGCATTAGACTCGTTGTAAATACGTGGTTGTCCATCAGGGACACCAATTTTTATTGGAGCATTAACAGCTGGTATATGTAACCTAGTCACTCTCTTCGAGTCAGTAAATGCGTCTGGTAATTGATTTGTTAATTCTTGTAAAAAATTATCCTTTGAACTTCTATTTCACATTGTTTAGTTTGAGGATCAAGATGAGATAATTATAGTTCATTCCAAATTATATTAGATGTTTTTCATCTCCCCCTAATGATGGGAAGGTTGATTCATCAAAATGACCATCAACAAATCGAGCCATAAATAAATCTCTTGTTGATGACTCTAAATACTTAATGATAGATGATGATTCATACCCAACATATATTCCTAGCCTTCTTTGAGGTCCCATCTTTTTGCGTTGTGGTGGAGCGATTGGAACATATACGGCACAACCAAAAATCCTTAGATGGGAAATATTTTGTTCCTGACCAAAAACTAATTTTAATAGGGATGAAGTATGTAACTCGTTGGTCTGATGTGAATTAGTGTTGCTGCATGTAAAATCGCATGCCCACAAGAAGTAACTGGTAGTTTTGATTTCATAATCATCGGTCTTGAAACCATTTAAAGTCGCTTGATAAGCGATTCGGCAAGCCCATTTTGTGTATGTACATGAGGTACCAGGTGCTCTACGCTTATCCTAATAGACATGCATAATCATTAAATTATTTGGATGTAAATTCACTAGCATTATCCAATCGAATTTTCTTAATGGGGTGATCTGGAAAATGTGCTCTTAGCCTTGTCAACTAAGCAAGTAGTCGTGAAAATGCCATATTACGATTTGATAGTAAGCATACATGTGACCATCTAGTTGATGCATCAATTAGCACCATAAAATATCTAAATGGTCCACTAGGAGAGTGTATGGGCCCATATATATCCCCGTGCATTCTTTCCAAGAAAGTAAGGGATTTGGTCCCACCTTAATTGGTGATAGACGAGTAATCAACTTCCATTTTGAGCATGAAACACATGTAATGTCCTTAGTCTGAAGAACCCTTTGGTTCTTTAAAAAGTGCCCACATGAATCTTCTAAAATTTTTCGCATCATTATTAAGCCGGGATGGCCTAACCGGTCATTCCAAACCATAAAGTTTTCTTTATCTATAAACTTCTCGTTTGTGACCATATTAGATTCAATTGCAATAATTTTAGTGCAATACAAATCGGAGGCAAGCGCGGATAGCAATTCTAATACATGCTTTTTACCCGATTCCATACTTGTAATTTGAAGGTACTCATTATGTCCCTCACTTATTGTCTCAACATGATATTCATTTAAACGAATATCTTTAAAACATTGTTAAATTTAAATTGTGTTCCACAAGATAACACAATAAAAGCTTCTCCAAAACTTTTAAATAATTTTGTATTACCAGATATAGTACTAACTAGAGATGAGAAAAATCAGTACTGGTACCGGTTGGTACCGGTACCGAAATCGATACCGATTTGGTATCGTCGGTACCGAATCGGTACCAAGGTTTTGAGTTTCGGTACCAGTACGGGACCGGTATCGGTACCGGTACGGGATCGGTATTTCCCGAAATTTTACCTTCAATCCCGGTGTCATCCCGGTCCCGTACTGGTACCAAGAATTCGCGATTTTCGGGACCGGGAACGGCCGGTACCGGTGCAGTGCCGATCTCATACCTAGTACAAACGCTTGCCTCTTTTATAACTAAATTAGAAAAATAGTTCTTTTTTTAGAATTGTATGTGTGGTTGCAATGTCTATTAAACATATATCTTCACCATTAATAGGGACTTTAGTTAACCACTCCATATGCTTCGAAAAAAAATAAAGTTCCATAAATAAAACATTTACGATACTTCAAGCATAAAAAAACCCCAAAACATAATGTCTAGTGTGCTTCAAAACAAAAAACATAATCTCAAACGTAAAATCTAAAAGAAACATCAAGCAAACATGATATGAGCTCAAAATACATGGTGAAACCCTTTCACGATATTGTTGCTACAACAATATATTTGAAGCATGAAATGTGGAGAATGTTTTTTCCAACATCTCCTTATCAGTAATATTTTCACAACACATAATCAGTTGTAACGTGATTCTAAAAATTTGAGTTATACTCGCTTATAGACTTAAAGTCTTGCAATCTTAAGTGAATCCACTCATAACGAGCTCTTGGTAACATTACCGTTTTCTGGTGGTCATACATTTCTTTCAATTTGGTCCAAAGGACAAGTGGATCCTTAATAGTTATGTATTCAGTTTTCAAAGCCTCATGGATATGATGGCGTAAGAAAATCATGGCTTTTGCCTTATCTTGGGTAGTTGATTTATTTATTTCTTTAATAGTATCACCAAGATTATTAGCATTCAAATGGATTTTAGCATCCAATACCCATGAGAGATAATTTTTTCCAGTAATGTCAAGAATTAAAAATTCAAACTTTGAAAGATTTGTCATGATGAACTATATTGTAACCAAACATATAAATTAATATTTGTTACTCGGTTTATATAAACTGATAATTATAAACTTAAAGCAACGAAACAAAATTGTAGAATGGTGTAAAACATTTATATAGTAAACACATATCATGATGAATACTGGGATAACCAAAAACTTTTATTTGTGTTGTAATTACTGTTAAATAACTAAGAACATAGTTTTTCTTTAAATTAATATACTATGTTATTTACGGTTAACTTTTTTTCTAATATTGGAACAAAGAATTTAAATAATCAAATCATGCGGACTTTAGTAATGAATTATATGAATTTGATGATATAGAATTAATATATCAACAAAACTAAAGCAATAAAAGTAACCATTAACAAGAAGTAGATTCCTTGTTGGGTAACTGGGCTTTGATCAAATTAAAATTTCCCATATTTCTCAAACTTTTCTTTCATCCGATCTCGTAAGTCTACTTTAATTCTTTTGGTTATATATATAAAAAAAACTTGTATGCAACTTTAGTGGTAACTTTATTAATTTTCTTTATTAATTGAAAAAGAAAATTTGCTTAATCAAATTAGTCAGCAATTTGAATATTAAATACATTAATATAAATATCTTTAGACCCAAAACCATATTAATTACAATATGAATCAAGTTGGGAGATATAACCAAAAACAAATATTAATTGATGTAACGTAACTTACAATGATAATGATTCAACTTCAAAAGCACTCCGTGCTGATAACGTATTTTGTAACAAGCTCACTAGCAAAAAGATGAGAAGAGAATTAGGGAGAGAATAAAAGTTTATATTATTAATTGGTGTATGATAAAATAAAAAACCAATAAGTATTTATAAGAGGAGGAAAACTTAATAAACAAGTTTTTAGTACTTGATAATTATAATAATAAAGACAATAAATTCTATACCCAAAATAAATAAAGTCTAGTGTTTTCAAATAGTACAATCAGTCAATCAGTACTCGGCATATTTTTTTCCCATGTAATCTCGTCTACATTTCCTTTCAGTTTTTCTCTTTATATTTCTTAATTTCTTTTATCTTACTATATTCTTCATGTTCTTTCTTAGTACTTTTAAAATTCATCATCATCATCATCATCATCGTACTCAGTATATCCCAACAATAGCAAAGCTATAGTAGGGTCTGAGGAGGGTAAGATGTAGACAGCCTTACCTCTACTTTTGAAATTCTATAACTAAAACGAATTTCAAGGTGAATATATTTACAGACCATCACTCCTTTGTAATTAGGGTTACAAACGAACCGGATGTTTGACAAATTGTTCTAAATTGTTTGACGAAAAGTTCGATTGTGTTGGTTTGTAACTTATTAATATATGAACGTACATGCATAAAAATTCCGTTCGATTAACTAAATAAATGAACACGAACATAGCATGTTTATTCAAATGTATCTGTGAATGTTCGATAATGTTTTATTCATTAAAGGTTTCGAATACTTTTCAATAATTTTTCTAATCTTATGATAGTAATTTAAACAAAATCATTAACTATAAAACATATATATATATATATATATATATTATTTGAGAATCATTTTGAAATTAAGAACTTTGAGAATCATTTTGTAACACAAAAAAAATATTTTTAAGTAGAATAAAAAAAATTAAAAAAACGCGCAAATAAAAAAAATAAAAAACTAAAATTTTTATTTTTCATCCCGATTTCATAAAAAATAAAAAACAAATCGGTTTAGAAAAATTATACATATATGTATAAAACTTATTTTTTAATTTTATAAATATTGTTCTTTATACACATATATGAAATTAAGATAAATGATAATGTACATATGTGTACATTATGTAAATCGAGATTAATAAAAATATACATATGTGTATAAGTAGGTTTTTTTTGTTTTGTTTTTTTTATGAACCCAGGATGAAAAATAAAAATTTTTGGTTTTTTACTTTTTTAAAATTTTCGTTTTTATCGTTTTATAGTTTTTTAATAATTTTTAGAGGTTTTTTTGTGGCTCAAAATGGTTTTCAAAGTTCTTAATTTCAAAAAATTCTCTTAGGATTCTTACATATATATATATACAAAACAAATAATCGCATAGTAATTAAAGAACAATCCTAGAGAAGTGCTGGAAGCAAGGGATATATATATATATATATATATATATATATATATATATCCCTTGCTTCCAGCACTTCTCTAGGATTGTTCTTTAATTACTATGCGATTATTTGTTTTGTAGCTGGCTTCATAGATGAAGTATAGAAGTTCCTAGCTTCTGCTTGATCACTATCAATTTTCACCACTCCCCATGGAGTTGGTAGCTTAATGCATTGATGATATGTTGAAGTGAAAACTTTCATTTCATGGATTCAAGGTCTGTCAAGGATAACATTACAACAAGATAGTTTGTCAATAACACAAAATTATTTATAACAATTAACTCCTTCAATATACATTGGAAGTTTAATTTCCCCCAACGTGTTCTTAGTTTCGCCGCTGAAGCCAACAAGGACAGAGGATCTTGGAGTTATTTCTGCCTTAAGGATATTTATCTTTTTGAGAACATCAAATTGGATGTTGTTCACGGAGCTCCCGCCATCTACTGGAATCCAGTGAACATGATGATTAGAGATAAATACTGTAATAATTAACCCATCATGATAAGGATCATGGAGGTGCATTCGATCTTACTCGTCAAAGGTTATGATGCTTTGATTAGTCAAAGTGGTTGTTCGGATAGGCCTATCTCCATTCTCTAACTTGGTCTCCTTAGTGTGTCGTTTTGCTGACGAGATAGAAGTATCACATATGTCTGATCCTCCTGAGATGAAGTTGATTATTTGTGCATCCGCTAGAGGTGGAGCAGCCTTTTCTGGAACTTCTTCGGGATCCTGGAACCTTAACTTCTTTCTTCCCAACAGTTCTTTAAAATGACCATTGCTGAGGAGGTATTCTATCTCTCTTCTAAGGTCGATACATTCATCAGTCAGGTGACTGAAATCTTCATGATAAGCACACCACTTCAACTTGTCTTTGTTGGAGGTCGATTTTTCAGTCTTTCTTAGCCACCTTACCTTTTCAGCTAAATCTTTCATGGCACATTTTAGTCCAGCAATGTCAACAGAGAAACAATATTCCGATATTCTAGGGAATTCTTCTTTATCCCCGTCTTCTTCCACAGCATGGACGTTCTGTTTGTTGTATTTGGTATAAGGTTTGGAGTTGTTATTTTTGTACGAGGATCCTTGTTTCTTTTCATGTCATTCACGCTTCTTGGATCTTCTTGTCATCTTCTAACCTGATGAACCTTAGAGCCTTGTTTCGGACTTCATCTAGGTTCCTGCATGGATTCATGACAATATCATCACATAAGGGGGAATCCTTTTGCAATCCCACCTTGAATGCTTCGACAACCATTGCCATATCAAGGTTTGGGATTTCCAAGGCTTTCCTACCAAATTTAGTGACAAAATTCCTTAGGGATTCACATGAGATTGAATAATACGATATAAATCACTAATTAACTTCTCAAATTTTCTACTACAAGAGAATTGATTATTAAAAAGATTAACTAAGTGAGAAACAAAGTAATTGAATAGGGAGGAAGACTTAGTAGCCATTTAAGAGCATATCCAATTAGTGTGGATCCAAAACCCTTGCATAAACATGCTTCTTTGAGTCTATCTGGGATGAATTATTCTCCATTATTTCCCTGTATTTGGCTACGTGTTCTTCCAGGTCAGTTTTGCCATCATAGACTTTCATGTTGGGAATTAGCATTGATCACATTGAAGGATAGAGGTTGACCTTCTTGGTTGCATTGGGCCATGGATCCTGGTTGAAGGATAGAGGATCCTTGACCTTCTTGATCACATTGGGCCATGGATCCTGGTTTGGTGAAATTTAGCATCCTGGGCACCAAGGGAGTTTGATCCTTTACTGGCCTTTTTGCTTTCTTGATGTCTTCAACCTCACACAGGATCCTCTAGTTAGTCTTGTCATGCTGCTCCATATAAACCTTAACCTGTGAACATAAAGCAAAAATGTCATTGTTTGTGTCTTGTTCCAAGTAACATTAATCCTTTGCAAGCCTGCCGGGGGGAGGCATCGGCAAGGAGATTTTGGATGAAAGAGAAACTGATGATGGCATACTGGTTGAAGCAGAGGTTTGTTGAGTGCTCATTGGTTATGGTATTGGTTGAAAAGTTTGTAAATTGGTGAGAATTATTTTGGATTGAAGCACCAATTGCCCCACGGTGGGCGCCAAATTTTTTTGGTAAAAAAACGGTTTCAAGGATAATGTAACCAAATTAATTTTGTGAGGTAGGGTGTGTTTTGGATAAAAATCTGCTAAGGATAATGTATCCAAATCTGTAAAGTGAGGTCTAGTGCTAAAACGATAACAGTGAGTATATTAACGAAAATGGAATGAACAACGTGATTTGGTACGAGGAAAAACCCTTTGATCTTGTTCAGATCAAAAGAAAAAAACTCCGGGTGATGACAACTCGTCGATCACCAATTTATTAATCACAAAAAAAGTTACAAGTGTTTGGAGATTGTGATCGATGTTACAATAGAATCCTAGTGTATAAAGAGAATTATGAGTTCTGCTCTAAGTGTGTGTGAATACAAGTGAGTCCTAATCGATCATTATCTCGATGTTTACATTCAACATAAGTCCTAACTTTCCGCCACTCTTCCATAACTCCTCCAACGTTCCTTGACCACGTGCTGGGAGCTTCCAGTAGCGAATTTTAAGGTAGAATCGGTCTTGGAGTCGTTGCATTCGTTGAATAATAACCTACACACGTGGAATAATTGTAAATAATATCAACCTCTGAGGATCCTTGATCTTCGACATGGTTCTGGAACTCTTCAGGATGATAACTGATCCAGGCATATCTTCAAGGATAACATATCCTCAGCATTGAAAATATCAGTCCTAACAATTGCCCCCATAATGGCGGATGTTTATGCTTTACAGCTACCATTTTGAAATTTGAATCTTCTGCGAAAACTGGGTGATTAGATGGTTGCCATAAATAATTACCATCCAGCCCTTGATATTAATCATAACCACCTATATATGCTGTCCCTATATCTTTTATAACCACATATCCAGGCGACACGACAGGTATCCTTTCTTTTCTCTCTTATTTTCTATGATAATAATGTCTGTCACTTCGTCTTCTTTAACTTCTTCTAAACCGTCCGAGCAATCTTCCGATGACTCTGAGTTGTCGGAGATGGAGCCACAAAACCTCATAGCCAACCCTTCCATTGAAATCTGCAAACTCACGGATCCCGAAGTCGATGAGTTTCGTTCCTTGTTTCCGCCAAAAACCGTATTCCGAGCATACGACTCTAGCATCCGTTCCGATGTGTACTCACAGACTTGGGTGTGCTTTCCGGCTTGCCCTTTCCTTATTAGCTATCGATATTCGTTCCCCCCTTTCACACAAAGCTTCTTCGATTCCACTAGCATATCCTATATCCAGGCTATGCCTATGGTGTGGAGAGTCCTTGGCACTATAGAAAGAATCATTGAAGAGGAGAAAGTTGACTTCGGCCTTCAAGAGTTAACCCATCTATATTCTCTTACTACCCATGGTCCAGCCCGATTCATATTGAAATCAAAACCTCGACAACCCCATCCGATTCTGAAAGTCAGATTGAATGATTCCTTCTGGAGGAATCAGTTTTTCTTCATGAAACGTGACTCTATACCCAGAGGGGCTGACCTTCCTTCAAAATTGGTCAGAAAGGGTAGGATATTGGATCCTTAAAAATAATATGTCCCTCTGTGGCGATTTCAGTAGGATACCTAATCCTGCTCCTCTTACATTGGAAGATCCATTTGTAAAGAGGATCCAAGGATCCTTGGTTTCTTCTAGTTGTTGAACCTCCAAGTCGGCTTCTTTCTGCATGTCGCTACTGAAATCAGCCACAAAGTCCGCGAGTACTTGTGACTTAATGGTTGTTCTTGGCTCGTACTGGATATCTTATGCACTTAGTTTCACAGCCCACTTGATCATTCTTCCTGATAATCCTGGCTTTCTAAGGACATTCTTAACAGGATATATAGTTCTCAAAATAATAGTATGAGTCTCAAGGTAATGTCTTAATTTAGTAGAAGCCATAATAAGTGCAAGAATTAATTTTTCTAAATGAGAATACCTGGCTTCTGCGTCTAAAAGACTTTTACTTACATAATAAACGGGATGTTGTTCACCTTCATGATCCTTCACCAGGACAACACTTACAGCATTTCCTGAGACAGCTAGGTACAGATATAAGGATTCTCCATCCACAGGCTTCATCAGAGCTGGAGCTGAGGATAAGTAATCCTTCAAAGCTTTGAGCACAGCCTCATGCCTCTCTCTCCATTCGAACTTCTTATTTTTTCTAAGAATGTCGTTGAAATCTTTGCACTTCTCGGAGGATCTGGAAATGAATTTGTTGAGAGCAGCTATTCTTCCTGTCAGCCTTTGGACATCTTTAGCATTTGCAGGAGACTTCAAGTTGATGATGGCTTCTATCTGCTCGGGGCTTTCTTCTATCCCTCTTTTAGTCACCATGTATCCTAGAAACTTTCCAGCCTTAACACCAAAATGGCATTTTGACGGGTTTAGTTTCATGTTATACTGGTTGAGGATATTGAATGCTTCTTCAAGATCTCTGAGGTTATCCTCAGCTTTCTTCGATTTCACCACTATATCATCTATGTAGACCTCCATAGTCTTGCCTAACTGATCCTTGATGTTGACTAGTCTTTGGTATGTTGCCCCTGCATTTCTTAGTCCAAACGACATGGCAATATAACAGTATATGTCGGTAGGAGTCATGAATGCAGTATCCTCTTGATCAGATGGTTCCATCTGAATTTGTTGAAATCCAGAGGAAGCATCCATAAAGGTAAGCATCTCATGCCCTGTCGTTGCATCCACCATGGAGTCTATATGTGGTAATGGGAAAGGATCCTTGGGGCATGCCTTGTTTAGATCAGTAAAATCGACACACACCCTCCACTTTCCATTCTTTTTAGAAACAACAACCACATTAGCCAACCATCTAGGATACTTAACCTCTCTGATCATACCGGCCTTAAGAAGTTTTTCAACTTCTTCTTGTATGATCGCGCACCTCTCAGGAGCGGATTTTATTCGCTTCTGATGGATGAGTTTAAAATCAAGGCCTAACTTATGAGTAATTATCTTCTTAGAAATCCTTGTCATGTCTGAATGTTTGAAACACAGGTGGATTTTCTTCGCTTCAAGAAGGATATCATATCCTCCTCGATCTTGCTGGGGATACTGGATCCTAGGAACACCTTTACATCTGGATCCTCGGGGTCCAAGGATACTTCTTTAATTTCTTTCTCTCGAGCTTCTAGTACGTCCCTAGGATGTTGCTGTGGTTGCTATGCTATAGTTTGCTTGACTGTCAGCTTCATTGATGAAGAATAATAGTTCTTGGCCTCCGCTTGATCACCGTCTATTCTTACTACTCCCAAGGGGTAGGGAGTTTAATGCATTGGTGGTAAGTAGAAGCCACTGTCTTCATCCCATGTAACCAAGGCCTGCCTAAAATAACATTGCAACAAGAAAGGTTATCAATAACACAAAATCTTTGATAAAAATTTAACCCTTCGATGTATATTGGGAGGTTAATGTCCCCCAATATTTTCTTGGTTTCTCCACTGAAACCAACTAGCACCGATGTCCTTGGGATGATCTCTGAGTCAGGTATATGTTCATCTTCTGAAGAACATCATGTTGGATGATATTGACCGAGCTACCACCGTCGACCAGGATCCTGCGTACATAATGGTTAGCAATAAATAAAGTGACAATCAAACCTTCATGGTGAGGATCCTGAATGCTTGATTTATCTTCTTCGTCGAAAAGATTCTTTTGTCAGTGGTCAAGGTGGTGGATATAACTGGTCGTTCCCCGTTATCCAATTTGATCTCCTTGGCAAGCCTCTTAGCTGCAAAGAAGGATGTGCCACATATGTCTGATCCTCCGGAGATGAAGTTGATCATACGGGCATCAGGTCCGTCATGGTGAGGATCCCGAATGCTCATATTATCTTCTTGATCGAAGAAGATCCTCCTGTCGGTTATTGAAGTAGTGGGAATAAGAGGTCTTCCCCCATCATTCAACTCGGTCTCTTCGGTGAGCTTCCTCGTTGTAGAACAGGAAGTTCGAAATACGTCATAGTCTCTGGAGACGAAGTTGATCACGTGCGCATCTGGCGGTGGTGGAGTTGCTTTTGGTGGAAGATCTTCAGGATCCTGGATCTTAGATTTCTTCCTTCCCAAGAGCTCTTTAAAGTGGCCCTTGCTCAGGAGGTATCCAATTTCCCTCCTTAAGCCAATGCAATCGTCCGTCATATGGCCAAAATCTTCGTGAAAGGCACACCACTTAGACTTGTCTCTGAAGGTGGTTGGCTTGTCGTTCTTTCAGGGCCACCTCGCTTTCTCCCCTAGATCCTTCATGGCACAAATGAAGTCATGGGTGTTTTGGATAAAAATCTGCTAAGGATAATGTATCCAAATCTGTTATGTAAGGTTTAGTGCTAAAATGATAACATCGAATATGTAAATGAAATAATGATGAACACAAGGATTTGTTATGAGTAAAAGCCCTTGATCTTGGTCGGATCGCCGGCACAAAAACCCCGAGTGATGACAAATCGTCTATCACCACTTTTATTAATCAAAAAAAGGTGTTACAAGGGTTGGAAGCTATGATCAGCGATTACAATGATGTATAAGTGTGTGTATAATGCTAATTTCGTAGAGAGCAGAGTGTATTGTGATATCTAAACCTAGCTGATCCAGCTTCTATATATACAAGAAGTAGAATAACTAATTCTCCTATTTTCTAGCCTTCAATCAAGCCTTTCCTTAATTATAGTTGTTTCCTTCATTATCCACGCGTTTTATTAATTTGATTGTGAGATTACAGGTTGGACTTGATCATTAGCCATTGTACCTACCAAAAATATCAACATAACAAAGGAAAATCGTTAATAAGTAATAAGTACCGAGGATCATTGATCCTGACAGGATCTGCAACATATTCTAAGGATAATTGATCCATATTATATGCCAGGATAACATATCCACAGTGTCAAATTTCCATGCACTAACAATTGCCCCCAAAATAGAGGTTGTGATAAGATCACAGCTGTCATTTTGCCTTTGAAATCAAACTCCCTGCAAAACATATGAGATTTGACAAGCTGGGTATAATTGTCATATGTCAATGAAGTTTCCTTGGGAACTTCCCTTCCGGCTGTATATCCAACACCATTAAGTTATTATAAGTGTTGATCCTTCTGTGATCCTTATAATTGAACTTAGGATACCTGATGCAAATAACTTATGATATTAACTGGGATTAAACCCAAAAAACTGGGACTAAACCCAAAAAACTGGGACAAGCCCAAATAAACTAGGGACAAGCCCGTGTAACTGGGGACAAGCCCGTGTAACTGGAAACAAGCCCTTGAACTGGGGGCAAGCCCAAACTGGGGACAAGCCCAAAAAACTAGGGACAAGCCCAAACTGGGGACTGGCCCAAAGATACGGATGTTAACTGGGGACTCGCTCAAACCGGGATTTAGCCCAAACGTGAGATAACGTGAAAACGTTATAAACCGGTGGTATGGTACGTCTACCATAAATCATAGGATCCTCCATATAGCTGAAGACAACGAAATTGTCAGCCACTAAACGTGTACTGGTCCCATTGCCCCGGACTATATGTTGGATAGTGTGCGCTCCAGGCAAGAGTGTAGAAACTCTAATTTATAAGAAAGGTGAAAACCTTTAAACCTTAGGGGATATGACCATCGGGGGTCATATCCAATCGTGGGCTAGGCCAAGGGAAATAGTAAAGTACCTTAAATGTAAAGGAGAGGTGGCCAACCTCTTAGACATTGAACCTCTTATTGAAATCTGCATTGTTATTTAAAACTTGGAAAAAGACAAACGTTAAAAACATATTATCCTTACATTAATAAGAATCTGAAATGAATAAGTGATCGGATAGATATTACCAATTTCAGGATCCTTGATCCTTCTGAGGATACTTGATCCTGATTAGAAAAAGTATTTCTTAAGATGAATAACATTCCATGCTCTAGGTAACCTGTTGCCTTCCATAGTCAGCAGGTGATATGCCCCCTTTCCGGCTTCTGACTCGATCAAGTAGGGGCCTTCCCACTTAGGTTCTAGCTTTCCATCTGCTGGATTAGTTGTGTTTTGGAAAGCTTTACTCAAAACTAGATCTCCTTCTTGAAATATTCGAATCCTGATATTTTTATTGTATGCCCCAGCCACCCTTTGTTGATATGCTGCCATTCTGATCTTAGCTAGGTCTCTGAGCTCATCAACAGTATCCAGATCTTGGAGAAGGATTTCATTGTTGGCGTGAGGATCACGGATGCTTGTTCTGGCAGTAGGAACCACCATCTTTGTAGGGATTACAGCTTCTGAGCCAAACACCAATGAGATGGGTGTTTGAGCTGTTGCATTTTTTGGTTTTGTTCTATCAGCCCATAGAACATATGGTAGCTCTTCGGCCCACTTGCCTTTCTTGGATCCTAGTTTCTTCTTCAAGTTGTTGATAATAATCTTGTTACTTGATTCTGCTTGACCATTAGCTTGAGGATGAATTGGTGTGGTGGTAATCATCTTAATGCCCCAACTGTCACAAAAGTTAGTGGTTCTTTTTTCGATAAACTGGGAACCATTGTCACAAATAATTTCTGAAGGGATACCAAATCTAGTAATAATATTTCTTTTAATGAAGGATATCACCTCTTTTTTGCGGACTTGAACAAAAGCTTCTTCTTTTATCCACTTTGAAAAGTAATCAGTCATTGCAAGCATGAATACTTTTCCTCCCGGCGCTTTAGGTAGCTTACCTACGATATCCATGCCCCACTTCATGAAAGGCCATGATGAGGATATAGGATGCATAGGCTCTGCTGGCTGATGCAGAATATTGCCATGTCTTTGACATGAATCACACTTCTTTGAGTACTCCATGGCGTCTCTCTTCATGGTAGGCCAGAAGTATCCTGTTCTCAGAATCCTAGAGAATAGGGCTCTACCTCCAGTATGATTACCGCAATCTCCTTCTTGAAATTCTTTGAGCACCTCTTGAATTTCAGGATCTTCGATACATCTCAAGTATGTACCTGCAAGAGATTTCCTATACAGAATATTATTTAATAAAATGGATTGTGATACCTTAAGTTTGAAGGATTTAGGTTTCTCTGTGGCTGAGATCTCTCCATTTTGAATGAACTTCTTGATCGGGAGGATCCAAGATCCTTGATTACATGAAGATAATGATTCCCAAGGCATAACCTCTCTGTCAGTTGTTATCTCCCCAAATTCTTGTTCTCCTATTGCTGGTGAGAGTATATTGATATACGTCTATTTATACATCTCGAATCCCGTGTAAAGTTGTGTTTCCGTAATGTTGTAAGTTCATTTAAGTTCGAGTTTTGTTTATCTTTTATTAATTTAGGTTTTGAGTCAAGTTTTATGTATTTATCGTGTTTTAACTCTTTTGGTGTCTTGCATGTTTTACTTAATTCTTTCTATCTTTTCATGCGAAGTTTAAGTACGTTTTTCTCGTTAATGATTACATGATTTTTCCACTTAGCATTTCGATTTATTTTCATGAAGATGGTGATTTGTAAGAAAAGAATGTCTAGAAGGTTCTAAACATTACGTGGAGTTCAAGAAAGGGATCTAACATGATTAAATAATAAATAAAAAGCAAAAAATGAAAATTCCCCAAAGAGGGCGCCGCGCCTTGCCTATGCAAATGCCTAGGATGCCTTCGCGGGGCGCCTAGGCCTGCTAAAAAGGGCGCCGCGCCACGCCAGGAGGTGGTCGCGGGGCGCCTAGGCCTCCTGGTCAGCATGTTTTGCAAGTTTTAAGGCCCAACTCGTTTAATATATAAAGGGTGATAAACCTAGCCGAATGAATACATAATTGGCAGCCGATTTCAAGAGTTTTTCCAAGGTTTTGAAGGTGATTTGAAGCTAGGAACTAAGGAGGATCGAGAAAGCTTTCATCCGGGTGTTCGAGGATCAATCGCAAAGGGTTTTATCACTCTAACTTTCGTTCCTTGTTCATTATTCTTGATGTCTTTCCTCTTTGTTTTTAAGACTTGTTTAGGATTGTTTTTAATAATGATGCTAGGCTAGACTTCATGTCTACCTAGGTTTGATGAACATGTTTAAGACTTGATTCTTGCTTTGGACTTATGCTTTGATTATGGTTTTGTTGATTTAATAGTAAAAGACTTGATTTTATTTTCATGATGCATATGAGTATTCGTTATCTTGATTGATTATTTAACTATTGCTTCACATGGATCTTGTTTTCTATTGATTGTGTTCTTTAGATTTAGAGTTCATGTTTAATCTTTACTTGGTGTTTTGATTATTATGGTTGAATAGGCCTATTAGATCATAGAAGCTTGTTAATCGTTAATTAGGATTTTGAATGTTTTGCTAAATTTCAATAGCTGTAAGGTGAGGAGTTGTTCATGTGTCTTGGTCAATTGCATGCTAGGATAGATAGTGACAATATTCTTGCTTATTGTGTTGATCCATGTTCATGATATCATGTTAGCTTATCAAGTTATCTAGGGTTTAGTGTTTCGTAAGATTGCTTGCTTTAGATACTATTAATTAACCCTTTTTGTTGACTTTGCGAAAATCAATAATACTGATTGCTTAATAATCTAATAATTGTTCTTTGGAATTTCATTTGATTCAGTTAAGGGTCCTTTAGGGTTTGTTAGATGAATACGTTTAGAATTCAGTTTCCATAATCATGTTATTTGTCCATTGCTTGATGATTGTTGATACATGGGATTCTTACCTAGGTAGATTTCTTCTCTGATTGGTTTCGATCTTGTGTTTGGTTGCTTATTTCTCGTTTACTTGCTTATTTTTTTTCTTAGTTTAATATTAGTTTAAAATCCCCCTTAATACATTAATAATAAATAGTCATGTCGTAAGTCGAGTCTAATTAGTTAATTAACGTAATTTATAGAGTCCTGTGGGTTCGATATTCCGGACTTACTTGCTAAGTACAATTGACCGGTTCACTTGCCGGTGTTTTGTTTAGTTGAGTCTTAGGTCTTGTTTTTATTACTTGTTTAATTTAGTTAATATT
This sequence comes from Bidens hawaiensis, assembly GCF_021521415.1. Lineage (NCBI taxonomy): Eukaryota > Viridiplantae > Streptophyta > Magnoliopsida > Asterales > Asteraceae > Bidens > Bidens hawaiensis. Next base: position 434,402 of record NW_027492705.1, on the reverse strand, counting down.
TATTGACTGTTTTTAGCACATCATATATGGATGATTGGGATCTTCGTATCTTCTGGAATCTTCAATGATGAAGCTAAATTTGCTAAGGCATCTGCCCCATCATTCTCTTCTCTTGGTACCTGTATAATACTAAAATAATCGAAGAACTTTGATAGTTCCTTCACAACATCTAGATATTTGATTAATTTTTAACCATTAACAGCACATAAGCCATTAAAGTGGTTAGCCATCAATAAATAATCTACATATACTTGAAGATACCTGATCCTCATATGTTTAGCTAATTGCAAACCTGCGATCAGAGCTTCGTATTCCGCTTCATTATTGGTGGCTTGGAATGCACACGCAATGGACTGGGGTATTGTGTCCCCCTGTGGCGATTTCAGTAGAATACCCAATCATGTTCCCCTTATGTTGGATGCTCCATCAGTAAAGAGGATCCAAGGATCCTTGGTTTCTTCCAGTTGTTGAACCTCCAAATCAGCTTCCTCTTGTATGTCACTACTGAAATCAGCCACAAAGTCTGCAAGCTCTTGTGACTTAATGGCTGTTCTGGGCTCATACTGAATATCATATGCACTCAATTTCACTGCCCATTTGGCCATCCTTCCTGACAATTCTGGTTTTCTAAGCACATTCTTAACAGGATTGTTAGTTCTTAAAATAATAGTACGTGTTTCAAAATAGTGTCTTAACTTGGTTGAGGCCATAATTAAAGCTATAATTAATTTTTCAAGGTGAGAATACCTGATCTCTGCATCTAACAGACTTTTACTTACATAATATACCGGGTGCTGTTGTCCTTCATGATCCTTGGCCATAACAGCACTGATTGCATTACCTGACACAGCTAAGTACAGGGACAGAGGCTCACCATCTATTGGCTTCATCGAAGCAGGCGCTGAGGATAGATAATCCTTAAGAGCCTTTAGTGCATCTTCGTGCCTTTGAGTCCATTCAAACTTTTTATTTTTCCTCAAGATATCATCGAAGTCTTTGCACTTCTCTCAGGATCTTGAAATGAATATGTTGAGAGCAGCTATTCTTCCCGTTAGTCTTTGGACATCTTTAGCATTCACAGGAGACTCTAAATTAATGATGGCTTCTATCTGCTCGGGGCTCGCTTCTATTCCCCTTTTGGTCACCATGTATCCTAGAAACTTTCCAGCCTTAACACCAAAATGGCATTTTGACGGGTTCAGTTTCATGTTATATTCGTCAAGGATATTGAATGCTTCTTCTAGATCTCTAAGGTGATTCTCAGCCCTCTTTGACTTCACTACCATGTCATCTATGTAGACTTCCATGATTTTGCCTAACTGATCCTTGAACATCATATTAACCAATCGTTGATATGTTGCCCCTGCATTTCTTAGTCCGAACGGCATAGCAATATAACAATATATGCCGGTAGGAGTCATGAATGTTGTATCCTCTTGATCAGATGGTTCCATCTGAATTTTTTGAAATCCAGAGGAAGCATCCATAAAGGTAAGCATCTCATGCCCTGTCGTTGCATCCACCATGGAGTCTATATGTGGTAATGGGAAAGGATCCTTGGGGCATGCCTTGTTTAGATCAGTAAAATCGACACACACTCTCCACTTTCCATTCTTTTTAGAAACAAAAACCACATTAGCCAACCATCTAGGATACTTAACCTCTCTGATCATACCGGCCTTAAGAAGTTTTTCAACTTCTTCTTGTATGATCGCGTTCCTCTCAGGAGCGGAATTTCTTCGCTTATGATGGACGGGTTTAATAGAATAATCAAGGCCCAACTTATGAGTAATTACCTCATTAGAAATACCTGTCATGTCTGAATGTCTGAAGGCAAATGTGGATTTTCGTCGCTTTAGGAAGGATATTACATCCTCCTCGATCTCGTCAGGAATACAGGATCCTAGGAACACCTTCGTGTCTGGATCTTCAGGATCTAAAGATACTTCTTTTACGTCTCGCTCCCGAGCTTCCAGTACGTCCCTAGGATGTTGCTGTAATTGCTATGCTATCGTTTGTTTAGCTGTCGGCTTCATGGATAAAGAATAATAATTCTTGGCTTCCACTTGGTCACCATCTATCCTTACTACTCCCCAAGGAGTTGGTAGTTTGATGCACTGATGGTAAGTAGAGGCTACAGCCTTCATTCCATGTATCCAAGGCCTACCAAGAATAACGTTGCAACAAGAAAGATTGTCAATAACACAAAATTTTTGGTAAGAGTTTAACCCTTCGATGTATATTGGGAGTTTGATGTCCCCCAATGTTTTCTTGGTTTCACCAATGAAACCCACTAGCACCGACTAGTTCTCGGGATGATTTCCGAGTTCGGGATGTTCATTTTCTGTAGTACGTCATGTTGGATGATGTTGTCCGAGCTTCCACCATCGACTAGGATCCTGCGCACATAATAGTTAGCAATAAATAAAGGTTTAATCAAACCTTCGTGGTGAGGATCCTGGATGCTTGTCTTATCTTCTTCGTCAAAGAAGATTCTTTTGCCAGTCGTCAAAGTAGTGGATACGACTGGTCGGTCTCCGTTCTCCAACTTTGTTTCTTTGGCGTGTCTTTTTGCTGAGGAAAAAGAAGTACCGCATATATCTGAGCCATCGGAGATGAAATTGATTACTTGTGCGTCTGGTGGGGGCGGGGTTGCTTCATGTGGTACATCTTCAGGATCCTGGATCCTAGACTTTTTTCTTCCCAAGAGCTCTTTGAAATGGCCCTTGCTCAGGAGGTATCCAATTTCCTTCCTTAAACCAATACAACCTTCTGTCTGATGGCCAAAGTCTTCATCGAATGCACACCACTTGGACTTGTCTTTGAAGGATGTTGTTTTCTCATTTTTTCGAGGCCACATCGCTTTCTCTCCAAAATCCTTCATGGCACAAATCAAACCATGAGTATCAACAGAGAATCAATACTCGGAAATACTTGGGTAGTCCTCATCATCTTCTCCTTCTTCAACTGCCCAGACATTTTGATTGTTGAATTTTGAGTACGGCTTTGAGTCATTGTTCCTGTATGAGGATCTTTGTTTCTGGCTAGATGGCACTTGTTTAGTTGGAGCTCCTAACCGTTCTTGGATCTTTTTGTCATCCTCTAGCCTTATAAATCTGTGTGCCCTGTTTCTGACTTCATCTAAAGTCCTGCATGGAGTCATCGCAAGATCGTCATAAAATGGGGAGCCCCTTTGAAGTCCCATCTTGAACGCTTCAACAGCCGTAGCCATATCAAGACTAGGGATCTCTAGGGCCTCCCTGCCGAACCTTGTAACAAAATCCCTAAGGGATTCATTATAAGGTTGGACAACTCTATACAAATCACTAGTTAACTTCTCAAATTTTCTACTACAAGAAAATTGGCTGTTGAACAAGTTAACTAAATGTGAAAAAGAAGTAACGGAAAACGGAGGAAGACTTAGCAGCCATTTTAATGCAGATCCTGTTAGTGTGGATCCGAAACCCTTGCATAGACAAGCCTCCTTGAGTTTTTCGGGAATTGGATTGATTTCCATTCTCTCCATGTATTGAGCCACATGCTCTTCAGGATCAGTTGTCCCATCATACACCTTCATGTTGGGGGTCTGAAATTGTTTTGGGACTTCAGCATCACAAATAGGTGGAGCAAATCTGGACAACTTGTGGCTTCCTTCTGGTATTTCAGGGATCGGACAGACCACTCCTGGCACGCTGGATATCATATCCTTAAGCTTCTAAAGTTCCTTGGCCATAGCCTGGTTGATACCTGTACCCTGCATAGAGCCAAGGTTAGTGTCTAAGGATATATGATTATACATGTTACCTCTAGGTTGATTGAACTTTGGTATCCCAGAAGTGTAGCCAAGATAAGAAGCATCTGCTATGGTAGTTGGTCCAGCAGAGGCAATGGTTTGCATGGGGATGATGTCTCCTTCATGAACCTCTGAGGATCTTTGATATTGCACCCCTGAGGATCCTTGATTCTGCCATAAGGATCCTTGAGGTTGGGAGCTGAAGGATCCTTGGTGATACATCCCAGAGGATCCTGGTTGAAGGAACGAGGACCTTGAGTTTGCTGACCCATGGATCTCTGTTGAAGGATAGATGATCCTTGTTGAAGGAACGAAGATCCTTGAGTTTGCTGACCCATAGACCCCTGTTGAAGGATATGTGATCCTTGTTGGAAGATGGAGGATCCTTGAGTCTGTTGAGCCACAACACCTGGAGTTGTGAAATCCATAATCCTGGGCATCAAAGGAGTATGATCCTCCAGTGGCCTCTTATTCTTCTTGAGATCTTCAATTTCATGTAGGATCTTCTGGTTGGTTTTGTTTTGCTGCTCCATGTATGCCTTAACCTGTGAAAACATAGCAGAAACATCATTGTTAGAGTTAACCACCGATGTGGCAGCAGTGGTCTTTGAGCTCTGAAAGTATGGAATTTGCGTCTTGTTTCCAGTAGCAGCAGCCCGTGGTGCTCCCGTGATTGTAGGAGGAATCGGTGGCAAAGTCCTTGATGAGAGAGGAACCGAAGATGGCATGGTTGATGAAGCAGAGGTTGATTGAGAGGCCATTGAAAGTGATATAGGTATGAAAGGTTGAATATTGATAGGGTATTTTCCTGGATTATAGCACCAATTTCCCCACGGTGGGCGCCAAAACGGTGGGCGCCAAATTGTTTTGGACAAAAATCTGCTAAGGATAATGTATCCAAATATGTTATGTGAGGTTTAGTGCTAAAATGATAACAGCGAACATGTAAACGAAATAATGATGAACACAAGGATTTGTTACGAGGAAAAGCCCTTTATCTTGGTCGGATTGCTGGCACAAAAACCCTGGGTGATAACAAATCGTCTATCACCACTTTTATTAATCAAAAAAGGGTGTTACAAGGGCTGGAGGCTATGATCAGCGATTATAATGATGTCTAAGTGTGTGTATAATGCTAATTTCGTAGAGAGCAGAGTGTGTTGTGATATCTAAACCTAGCTGATCCAGCTTCTATATATACAAGGAGTAGAATAACTAATTCTCCTATTTTCTAGCCTTCAATCAAGCCTTTCCTTAATTATAGATGTTTCCTTAATTATCCACGCATTTTAATTTGATTGCGAGATTACAAGTTGGACTTGATCATTAGCCGTTGTACCTACCAAAAATATCAACATAACAAAGGAAAATCGTTAATAAGTAATAAGTACCGAGGATCATTGATCCTGACAGGATCTGCAACATATTCAAAGGATAATTTATCCATATTATATGCCAGGATAACATATCCACAGTGTCAAATTTCCGTGCACTAACAATATTTCCGTGCACTAACAATATTTCCGTGCACTAACAATATTTCCGTGCACTAACAATGGGTATCTAGGGAGAAGCAGTACTCGGAGATGCAGGGATAGTCTTCATCATCATCTCCTTCTTCGACTGCTCGTACGTTTTACTTGTTGAACTTGGTGTACGGCTTCGAGTTGTTGTTCCTGTATGAGGATCCTTTATTCTTGTCAGGGGATTCTTGTTTTGTCTGAGCCCCCAATCGTTCTTGGATCCTTTTGTCGTCTTCCAGCCGTATAAACCTTAGTGCTATGTTCCTTACTTCATCTAGAGACCTGGAAGGAGTCATCACAAGATCATCATAAAAGGGGGAGCCCCTCTGAAGTCCCATCTTGAATGCTTCAACAGAAGTAGCCATGTCAATATTGGGAATTTCCAGAGCTTCCCTGCCGAACCTTGTAACAAAATCCCTATGGAATTCATCACTAGGCTGGATAACTCGGTATAAATCACTAGTTAACTTCTCAAATTTCCTACTACAAGAAAATTGATTGTTGAACAAGCTAAATAAGTGTGAGAAAGAAGTACTGAAAAGGGAGAAAAACTTAGCAGCCATTTTAATGTTGATTCTGTCAGTCTGGATCCGAAGCCCTCGCATAGACAGGCTTCCTTAAGTCTCTCAGGAATAGGATTGATCTCCATCCTTTCTCTGTATTGTGCCACATGCTCTTCAAGATCAGTGGTCCCATCGTAAGTCTTCATGTTGGGGGTCTAGATTCGCTTCGGGATTTCAGCATCACAGATAGGTGGAGCAAATTTGGATAACTTGTGGCTTCCCTCCGGTATCTCGGGGATTGGACGTATCACCCCGGGAACACTGGATATCATATCCTTGAGCTTTTGTAGTTCTTTGGCCATATCTTGGTTGATACCTGCATCCTGCATGAAACCACGATTAGTATCTAATGATATAGGATCATACAAGTTACCTCTTTGCTGGGCAAAGGTTGGCAACCCGGATGAGTAGCTGAGATAAGAAGAGTCTGCGATAGGAATTGGTTCTCCAGAGGCTATGGTATGCATGGGGATTATATCTCCTTCATGGACTACGGATCATTGATGTTGGACTCCTGAGGATCCTTGACTTTGAAATAAGGATCCTTGAGGTTGGGAATTATAGGACCCTTGGTGATATAACCCAGAGGATCTTGGTTGAAGGATGGATGATCCTTGCTTAAACAACGACGATCCTTGAGTCTGTTGACCCATGGACCCTTGTTGAAGGATAGATGATCCTGGCTGAAATAACGAGGATCCTTGAGTCTATTGACCCATGGACCCCTGTTGAAGGATAGATGATCCTAGCTAAAATAACGAGGATCCTTGAGTCTGTTGACCCATGGACCCCTGTTGAAGGATAGATGATCCTTGTGTGAACTGAGCCATGGATCCTGGACTGGTTAAATCCATCATCCTAGGCATCAGGGGAGTGTGATCCTCCGGTGGCCTCTTAGTCTTCTTGAGATCTTCTATCTCACGAAGGATCCTCTGATTGGTCTTGTTCTGCTGCTCCATGAATGCTTTAACCTGCGAAAACATAGATGAAACATCATTGTTAGTATTAACCACTGGCGCAGCAGCGGCGGTTTTCGAGCTCCGGAAGACTGGTAGTTGCGTCTTGCTTCCAGCAGCAGCAGCGGCCCGTGGTGCTCCTGTGATTGGAGGAGGCAACGGTGGCAAAGTCCTTGATGATAGAGGAACTGATGACGACATAGTTGATGAAGCAGAGGTTGATTGAGAGGCCATTAAAAGTGATATGTGTATGAAAGGTTGAAAATTTATAGGAAATAATCTGGATTATAGCACCAGTTGCCCCACGGTGGGCGCCAAATTGTTTTGGATAAAAATCTGCTAAGGATAATGTATTCAAATTTGTAAAGTGAGGTCTAGTGCTAAAACGATAACAGTGAGTATATTAACGAAAATGGAATGAACAACGTGATTTGGTACGAGGAAAAACCCTTTGATCTTGTTCAGATCAAAAGAAAAAAAAACCCCGGGTGATGACAACTCGTCGATCACCAAATTATTAATCACAAAAAAGGTTATATGTGTTTGGAGATTATGATCGATGTTACAATAGAATGCTAGTGTATAGAGAGAATTATGAGTTCTGCTCTAAGTGTGTGTGAATACAAGTGAGTCCTAATCGATCATTATCTCGATGTTTATAAATAAAATTACATTCAACAATAAGTCCTAACTATCCGCCACTCTTCCATAACTCCTCCAACGTTCCTTGACCACGTGCTGGGAGCTTCCAATAGCGAATTTTAAGGTAGACTCGGTCTTGGAGTCGTTGCATTCGTTGAATAATAACCTACACACGAAGAACAATTGTTAATAATATCAACCTCTGAGGATCCTTTATCTTCGACATGGTTCTGGAACTCTTTAGGAGGATAAATGATCCATGCATATCTTCAAGGATAACATATCCTCAGCATTGAAAATATCAGTCCTAACAGGGTGCTTGAATGACAATGGTGATTCTACGAGTTAAAATTGAAAGGAACACAATGATTTTGTTACGAGGAAAAGCCCTTGATCAATATGAGATCACCAGCATAAAAACCCTGGGTGATGACAATCGTCTATCACCTATATTATTAATAAAAAAGTAATGTAGTTCAAAGCAAAAGCTAAGGCAGCGATTACAATAGAGCGAATGAGACTTAAGTGAGAAAAGAAAATAGTTGTCAGTTCAAGAAAGCCACGTGTCACTCAAGCAAGCCAAGAAAAGGTAAAGTGCATGATTAACTTCATGTGTAATGTAAGTATGTGTAAGGAAGTTAGCCTAATTTCTAGAGATAGGAGTATATGATTAAAGAATTGTTTGATAGTCTAACTGGTTAAGTAGAAGTAGCACAAGTGGACTCACAAAGGGAAGTGTATTGGACACGGAAAGCAACGTGATCAGCTAATCACAGCTGGCCATTGTTATTACCTGTTAGCCTTACTATCCTTGTATTAAATAGTTCCTTGAGTGATGATGTTTGTTTTTCCATATAGAATACGAATGGCGGGAGCTAGGAAAGTTGCTGGGCAGGGAGGTCGCAGGGGACGTTGTGGTAGGCCACGTACTATTCGAGAACCTTCTGTAAAGTCAGTTACCAACACGAGAGAATAAGGGAGTGCAGCTGGATGAAATCCGAGAAATAATGAAGGGTATCAACTGGACCTTACTGTTCAAGCTGCCATTGCTCAGGCTGTTGTTGCTGCAATGAAGGAACTAAATCCTGGCAAGTCTGCTGCAAGCCATGCGAGGACTGCTGAGAGAGCAGGGGATGATGGTAAGAAAGCTGATGATGAGGAACATGATTCGAGTGGCATTTGATCTGTGAAAGTCGATGAAAGGAAGAGAGGCCGAGGTGGGTGTAACTATAAGTCGTTAAAAGGTTGCGACTCGCCAAAGCTGACGGGTTTGGGAGACGCAATCGCTACTCTCCAGTGGATAACCACAATGGACAAAGTTATCCGATTTAGTGAGTGACGTCCCGAGCAAGCAGTAGGCTATGCTACTCAGTCGTTTGGTGATGAGCTATGTACTGGTGGGAAACTGTGGAACAGAGGAAGAACCGAGAAGAGATTAAATCTATGAGGTGGGATGATCTGAAGGAGTTGGTGATGAAGCGATTTTGTGCTGATGCTGAAGTTGAAAGGGTTGAGATGAAGTTTCTAAATTTAAAGGCGGGTAAGATGACACACCGCGAATACACTATTGAATTCAACCGCATGTCTAGGTTTGTGCCTTACATGGTGAATACTGACGCCAAAAGGATCAAGTGTTATATAAGAGAACTACCAAAGAACGTCCGCACTTTGGTCAAGACAACTAAACCTGCTACTTTCGACTCTGCTGTTGAACTCACAAAGATGGTTTACGCTGATCTAGTTGTGGATGAGGTGGTGGTGTAAGAGAAGAAAGAGAAGAAATGGGTTGTTCCTGCTAAACGACCCGGTACTCAGTTGTGGAACCCTAAGGATAAGAAGCAGAGTGTGTGGGAGAAGAGGTCATGTAAGACATGTGGTAACATGCACGGTGGTGAGTGCCAATGGGTTAAGGGTACAGATGTTTGTCACAAGTGTGGTAAAGCTCACGGTGGAGAGTGCAGGCTTGGTTCGAATGCCTGTTACAAGTGTGGAAAAAATTAAGCACTATGCTCCAGATTGCACTACAAAGCCCGCATGTTACAAATGTGGTAAGACGGGTCATATGGCTAGGGAGTGCACTGAGGAAGCTGGAGGAAGTGGAAGGAAAGATGTTGAGCAAGCTAGGCCAAGGACTAGGGCCTACTTGCTAACTCGAGAGCAAGCCAAACAGATTCCAGATGTTGTGACAGGTATGTTTCTAGTAAATGGTATTTCTGCCTCTGTTTTGTTTCATTCAGGTGCAAATAGGAGTTTTGTAGCTACGACATTTACTAAGTTAGCAAAAATGAAATGTTGCCATGTGCCTGAAACCTTTATAGTAGAAACTGCGAGTGAGACCTCGGTTAGGATAATGAGAATGGCTAAGGATTGTAAGATAGAGCTAGAGGGACGTGAGTTCCTTGTTACCCTGTATGTTATGACCTTAGCGGGATTCGATGTGGTTTTGGGAATGGATTGGCTATCCGATTTTGAGACTCAGATAGTGTGTAAGAGTAGGTTTAAAAGGTTAAAGTCCTTGGATGATGGTTAGTGACGGTTTATGGTGATAAAGAAAGTACAGGGCTTAATGTCATTTCGATGATAAAAGCCGACGGATTGTTAAGGCGAGGGTGCGGTGCCTACCGGGCGTATGTTGTCAAAGCTACGACCGAGATGAAAGAAGTAAAAGATGTTCCTGTTGTACGCGACTACCAGAAGTGTTCCTTAATTACCTTCCAGGGTTGCCACCGGAACGATAGGTAGAATTCCTGATAGACTTAATACCAAGAGCACAGCCCGTCGCGAAAGCACCTTACCACCGGGCGCCATCTGAGATGAAAGAATTGATGTCCCAACTACAAGAACTCCTCAATAAAGGTTTTATAAGACCGTGTGTTTTCCCGTGGGGCGCACTGGTGTTGTTTGTTAAGAAGAAGGATGGAAGTATGAGAATGTGTATAGACTATCGTGAGTTGAATAAGCTTACGGTGAAGAACAAATATCCGTTGCCACGGACTAATGATTTGTTTGATCAACTACAAGGTTCGGGTTGGTTCTCACGAATAGATCTTAGATCAGGCTATCATCAGTTAAATGTGAAAGAGGTAGACATGCCTAAGACGTCGTTTCGGACGCGGTATGGACATTACGAGTTCCTCGTGATGTTGTTCGGTCTAACGAATGCTCCCGCATCATTTATGGATATGATGAATAGGGTATGTCGGCCGATGTTAGATAATTCAGTCATCGTTTTCATTGATGATATATTGATTTATTCTAAGAGCGAGTCTGACCATGCTAAACATCTACGAGAAGTATTAGAGAAGCTGAAAGAAGAAAAGTTGTATGCTAAGTTTTCGAAATGCGCATTCTGGTTGGGTGAAGTGCAGTTTCTAGGTCACGTAATCAATGCTGAAGGGATTACTGTGGACCCATCGAAGATTGAGGCAATAATGAAATGGAAGACTCCGCAGAACCCGACTAATATACGCATCTTCTTAGGGTTGGCTGGCTATTATTGGAGATTCATTTAAGGGTTCTCCAAAATAGTCGCACCGTTAACCGGTATAACTCGAACGACTGTAGTATTCAGTTGGGGTAAGTTTCAGGAAGAACCTCTTAAAGAATTGAAGAAGAGACTCACACAAGCTCCAATCCTTGCTTTACCCGATGGTGACAAAGGATTTGGTTGTTTGTACTGATGCCTCGCATCGTGGGTTAGGTTGCGTGTTAATACAACGATGAAAAGTGATAGCCTATGCGTCCAGAGAGTTGAAGGTTCATGAGAGTACTTACCGGACACATGACTTAGAGCTAGCAGCAGTAGTGCATGCTCTCAAGAAATGGAGACATTACCTGTATGGTACTAAGTATACTATTTACACCGATCATAAGAGTTTGAAGTAATTCTTCGAGTAGAAGGAGTTGAACATGAGACAGAAGAGATCGTTGGAGTTGATAAAGGACTATAACAATGATATCAAATACAATCATGGTAAGGCTAATGTGGTTGCTGACGCATTAAGCCATAAGAATGAAGAAGTCATTGCAACAGTGAAGTCGTACAAGTTGATCATTAACTCGGATCTCTTTGAAGAGATCATCAAAGTATAGTCTAAGGTGCTTCTAAATGAAGGGCTAGTGAAGAAGGGAAGAATCTTCGGACATCAAGTCGAGCTGATGGAAAACAGTCATGGTGTGAAGACTAGATTTGGCCGCGTATGGATTCCGCGCCATGGAGATCTTACAAGCCGAATCCTAGATGAAGCTCATAAGTCAAGATACTCTATCCATCCAGGATCCACCAAGATGTATCAACACCTAAAGAGAGACTATTGGTGGCCGGGTATGAAGAATGATCTAGTAGATTATGTTAGTAAGTGCCTAACTTGTTTGCAAGTCAAAGCTGAACACCAGAAACCGTATGGGAAGATGCAGCCTTTGGAGATACTTGAATGGAAATGGGAACACATCACCATGGATTTCATAACTAAGCTACCGCGTACAGCTAAACATCATGATACCATTTGGGTGATAGTGGACCGTTTGACTAAAAGTGATCACTTTCTTCCTATACGAGAGGCTATCTCGTCAGAAACGTTAGCAAATGTGTTCACTAAAGAGGTTGTGGCTAAACATGGAGTGTCGTTATCGATTGTGTATGATAGAGATACTTTCTTTACTTCAAGATTCTGGAAGAAGTTCCATGAAGCTATGGGAACAAGATTAAACATCAGTACGGCGTATCATCCTTAAACAGATGGGCAGTCTGAAAGGACAATCCAAACCCTTGAGGATATGCTACGTGCTTGTGTTTTAGACTTTGGAGGAAGTTGGGATGATCATCTGCATCTTGCATAATTCTCTTATAACAATAGCTACCATTCAAGTATCGGTATGTTGCCGTTTGAGATATTGTATGGTAGACGTTGTAGAACTCTTGTATGTTGGGGAGAGATTGGTCAGAAAAAGATTGGAAGCTTGGAAGTTGTGCAGGAAACCTCCTCGAGGTTTGATCAGATCAAGGCAAGAATGAAAGCTGCCCAAGACCGTCAGAAGTCCTATGCTGATAAGTGGCGATGACCAATCGAGTTTAACGTTGGTGACAATGTGATGCTCAAGGTCTCGCCTTGGAAAGGAATTATTCGTTTTAGGAAGAGGGGAAAGTTAAGTCAAAGGTATATTGGACCGTTTAAGATCATCGATCGTGTGGGTGACGTGGCTTACAAGTTGGATTTTTCTGAAGAGTTAGAAGGGATTCACTCTACCTTTCATGTTTCTCATTAAGAAAATGTCTAGCTGATGACACATCACATCTGCCATTAGTAGACATTGAAGTTGATAAACAGTTAAACTATATCGAACAGCCTGTCGAGATCGTTTACCGCAAAGAAAAACAACTCTGTCATAAAGTTATCCCATTAGTGAAAGTGATATGGAAGCATCGTAAAGGATCGGATGCTACTTGGGAAGTTGAAGAAGAGATGCGCAAGTTTTACCCAGAATTATTTAAGTAACAGTTAGGTTTCGGGGATGAAACCTCTTTAAGGAGGGAAGACTTGTAACATCCTGCTTTTGAAAAGAATAAATAAAATAAATTTCGTCTAGTTAATAACGGGTTGTTAATCATCTTAGATAAATAAACTGTTGAGAGTGGGCTTGGACACTTAAAAGATGGAATAAGGGATGGTAATGGGTCTTAGGTCCATGGGCTTAAGGGAGTATAAATACCCCTTAAACCCAAAATCTTTTCATTTTTCATCCATCTCTACACCATAGCATACACCTTCAAAACACACACAAACACCTCCTATATCCCGAACCAAGATCTTGAGGAAAAGATCCGAGCTCGTTGGTGCTAGAACGTCGTGACGAGCAAAAACCGACAGCAAGACTTGATCGTGTTCATAAACCGATTCGTTTAAGGTGCGTTCCATAATGAAAACTTGTTCGGCTCATCTAGGATTACTAGATATGTATACAAATGGTAAAAATGAATCAAACGCAACGATTTTCGTTGAAATTCGTTAACATTTAATGGGTTAATTAATCAAGTGTTTAGACGTGTGTGTGTATTGAACAAACGCACCATGTAAACGCGATGATTTGATGTTTGGGATGATTGGGGTTTGTTGGTGAGGTGCTTGCGAGTAGAACGGTAGCTAAATTGTGTTATTTCATCTCGATTTGGAGGATTATTGCAGATCCAATGTCTGTTGACTACTTCTGTTCTTGACGATTTTGACCTTGACCCTTGAGTCAATGTTTTGGATAAGACCAATGCTCATTTGTCATGATTGAACGAATCGTTGGTCATTCGTTAGGAAATCATAGCGGATGGTATAACGAATGATTCATAGTCAGAACGAAGCTATCATAACGAATCAGGCCGTTCATTATAACGAATGAAGTCATTCATCATAGCGAATGTGATAACGGATGATGCTTTGCCAGAACCCATTCGTCATAACGAATGAGTTAGCGAATAAAATAATAATTTAAGAATTCTAATGAAATTTGTGTTAGCAGTTAATGAAAATAAAATATTTCCAAACTGACTTGGCAACTTAACCCCAGCCAGGGGCTCTGCCCCTTGGACCCTTCTAGGGGCTACCGCCCCTACACCCCACTGCCAGGGGCACTGCCCCCGGAACCCCGTTCGTTGAGGGTTAATTTAAACTAGAAAATTTGATATGGGTTGTGATAGTTAATTGATACGTGTAATTGTTATACAGTTAGCCGTGCCCAGTTAAAGAAATGAGTTACCATTAACTCTGAAAGGAACCGAGTTCAGGTGAGTTTCTAGCCCCATTTTCCTTGTTATGTTTTAGGGGTTGTGTGCATACTCAATGTGAATAGTTAATACACTTACCTTAAGTGGTAAGTGCATGATATGTGAATGTGTATGATATTTGAATGTGTATGATAAGTGAATGTGTATGAACGGTATATGTAAGAGGTTAAAAGTATGTATGAAAGCATATAATGAAATGTGTATATAAAGAATGATGTGTGAAAAACGTATATAATATTAAAAACCAAGTTTTACCGAATTTACCAAAAAAACCACACACAATCGGCAAGTGTACCGGACGCAATGTAGCTAGCAAGTAAGAACGGATATCGAACCTAGGACACTATGGGTAAACTCTAATTATTAAACCTTATGATTACTAACCTAAACTTTCTTTTGATTTTTATTTATATTTTTTTATATTAATAAAACTAATAAAACTTAACTAACTAATAAATAAACTAAAAATAAAACTTTATAAAAATTAGGTTTTAAAACAAATATGAGAAACGACTACTTAGGTAAGGGAATCCCACTAGTTAAAATTAATAGTTAACGAACTTGATTTGGTTGAAAAAAAATATCTTAAAAAATATGGCACTAAAGGCCACCAAAGTACGCTAGATCGCCTCCCGGCCTCACCAACGACACCCTAGAACTCTAATGACATGTGAAGCTCAATTTTTAAAGGTTTGGATCACCTCCCGGTCTCACCTTACCTAATGATATTATGGTACCCCCAAAACCCAAATCACCTCCCGGTCTCTTTGAATACAATATATATTAATATAAAGGGGGTATTTTTAATTAACTTGAACACAAGTTGTATCACAATAATCTTAGGGACCTAGGATAACTCACTCCCATGCAATTATTACCCGAACCCGCAAAAGACAAAGATAACACAACACTAAATCACCTCCCGGTCTCTCTAGTGAAAGAACAATAAAAATCTAATAAACTTTCAATAATTATTCCTACGGTTATTTCGACCATAAACCGCAAACAAGTTGAAACCACAAAGTAAACAACCTACTCATGCGTCTAACAATCACAAAAACTATTAAACACAAGTGGAATAAATATTAAAGTAATAAACTAGATTTAATCACTCAACAATATTGTGAACAAACCAATTAAAAACTTTACCATAATACCAAATCAACCAAAAATCAATAGTAGTTCGTCAAACCATTAATCTAACATAGTGTTCAACCAAAAACTAGGTAGTATAAATGTTTAGATACTCATATAAAAGTCTGAACAAAAATAATATATGAGTTCATGACAAGAAATAAAATAAAATTCAAACAAACAATTACCCAACTTGATGAGATCTTGAACTTTGCGTCACCTTCTTATACAATTATGTCTCCAATGATTGCACGTGACACAATTTTGCTTTCTTTTTCTTCTTGCAAATTATTCCCAATAGCCGCCACAAAAATAGGTCTCCAATTCGTGCACAGTAGCCAAAAATATGTCGAACCCTCGTGTATATTCTCCCTCAACAGTAGCGGCACACCCCAAAGACTTGTGTGTAGGGTTTGTTTATATAAATATATATAGACTCCAATCATGCGTGTCTTCCAAGTATATCCTAGTGGCCGGCCTATTACGCATGATTGTTTCACCATCACGTGGGCTTGTGCAATGTGAACATGGCTTCAATGTAAATGGCTGGCCCATTCGTTCATTCCCTGCCACACAAAACAAAAGAGAAACAAAACTTTTGTTAAATGTTCTCATAAGTTAAAATGCAAGATAAAATAATTAATTCTTTTCACATTTATTAATTTCCTTCTATTATCAAATTGTAAAAAGAATGTATAATAATAATATAGACAGTTTATTTAAATATCTATTCGTTAATCAAAGATTTACAATAGATTTTCCATATTAGCTTTTCGTCTCTTTAAACCGTTAAAACTAAATATGAACCAGTTTTGGGGAATTATTTAATAAAAACAACCCTAAGGTTACTCAAAAGTATAGGAAATATTTATATATATTATGTATATTTTAAACTATATCAAATATCCCCACACTTAAACTTTTTTCGTCCCTGAAAAATATATATATTGCAATGGAATCAGAATTCAAGACTAGTTTTCAAAACAAATAGGTTATATTTTAAGCACAGATAAACGCAAAAACCGCGATTGTCGATATTGTTGTCCACTTAAACCCAGCCACCAGTCTATCAAGCCCCCTTTTGCATTAAGCGTTTTAAGTTCAAAAACCACGGCTACACCTACTCCATCTCAGACAAAGAGAGCTAGAAAAACCTAGAGTCAAAGCAAACGGGTTTAACAAATCACCATAAGCCAAGGACTCGTTGATGGTACTAAGTAGATGCACTAGGTGAATTTATGATGGATGAATGGTCATGTGGAGGTCGTTCGAGCTATTTCTAAATATTATTGGACTTTGTCCTATAAATTCCTAATTTGATATTTATTGACTAAGAACCTTCGAGCCCCAATAGTGTATCCTTAGAGTCACTATCCCCTTGGTAACACGTAAACTCTAAGTCCCGTCTAGTATGTGCAACTTTGGACTCTTTTACTAACTTTGAGAATGCTTCTTTGGCATTTTTCATTACATAACTTTCTCATGGTCATTTGCTTTTCGGACCAACTTTTGATAATACGCATAACTTTCAAAACATACTTCTCTCTTTCTCTTTTTTTTTCTTTTCTTTTTTCTTATTTTTTTCTCTTTTTTTATATCACCCTAAAGTATATAACTATTTCTAAGCTCGTAAAATGATGGACATGTGGTGGTGTGATGGTTTGAGTGCATCTAAGTCTTACCATCTCAAAGTTTTTAGATTATCGTAATCCTCCCTAGGCATCGAAATTCGGTTTCACCGTTTTTTAAATTATTGGATATATAAAACTTGATAAAGAGGACTATCAAAGCTAGTTGGGCCTACCGACACATCCCAAGCTTAGTGCGTTATCTTTTATTTAATCTCATATATAATAGTAGTTTTAAAAACCAATCTCACATTTTTCTATCATTTTCCATTATTTGCAAAAAATTTCAATAAAATTTCGGGACATTTTTTTTGAACTTTTTTAACCATTTTTTTTATATTTTATAAATATTTTTTTATAATAAAATTTGATATTTTTTTATTTTTACTTTTTTTTTATTTTTTTATTTTTTTAAACTTTTTTTTAACCAAAAGAAAACGTCAATTCCCATCCCCACACTTAAAATCTACATTGTCCCCAATGTAGGAATAGAAAAAGACATAAAATAAGCAGAATAAAAAATTTAAACAAATAAAACAATGAATTGGAACAGACTCCCTTGGTAATAATGCAGTTATCTTCACAAGTCTTGTTCCAAGGCGACCGTATAGCATTTCATTCGCGGTCGCAGCTTCTGGGTGTCCTCTACAATATGATAGGCTCATAAAATCCTCATCCGAATGGAGATTGAGTACGAACGAGAAAATCCAATCCTGCAAAATAAAACTCAAAACAACCCAAATCAAAAATCAAACAGACTCTAAGGACTAAAAAGACTCAAAGAAAAATAAAATAAAGCAGAATAAAAATAAATGAAAATAATGCAACTAAAGTTTTATACAAACTCTACAACTCGGGCAAAGTCCCGAGTGCGCTATCCTCCTCTACTCTCTAGGCGGATCAAGGTAGAACGCCTCCTCCTCGCGATCATCAAGTGGACCTCCAACATAATGCTTCAGTCTATGCCCATTCACTTTCCAAGAATGTCCATCATCAGCCTCTATCTCAACCGTTCCATACGGAAATGCCTCTTTCACTACAAACGGACCAGTCCATCGGGATTTCAATTTACCCGGAAACAACTTCAACCGGGAATTATATAGAGGAACCTTATCCCCACACTTAAACTCTTTGGACCCTTTGATATGTTTATCATGGCGTTCCTTTGTCCGCTCCTTATACCCCCCAACTTCTTTCATACGCCTCATTCCGTAGCTCCTCAACCTCATGAATTTGAAGAAAACGACTGTTTCCCGCAGCAGATAAATCAAGATTTACGGCTCTTAAAGCCTAATACGCACGATGTTCTAACTCAACAGGGAGATGAAACGCCTTTCCATAAACTAGCCGAAAGGGGGTGGTCCCGATAGGCGTTTTGAATGTAGTGCGAAAGGCCCAAAGTGCATCATCTAGCTTTTCAGCCCAGTCCCCGCGACTGTTCTCTACTGTTTTCTCTAAGATCCTCTTAATGCCACGATTGGTATTTTCCACTTGACCGCTAGTCTGAGGATGGTAGGCCGTAGAAAGTCGATGGGTGACCCCATAACGTTTCAAAACCTTATCCATCTGAGCATTACAAAAGTGGGTACCCCGATCACTGATCAGAGCCTTAGGAGTACTAAATCGAGCAAAGAGTTTTCGAAGGAATCCCACTACAACTCGTGCGTCATTTCTAGGTAAGGCTTGAGCCTCCACCCATTTGGACACGTAATCGACATCAACGAGTATATATATGTTCCCTCTAGACATAGGAAACGGACCCATAAAATCAATGCCCTATATATCGAAGATCTCAACCACTTGGATGGGGTTTTGAGGCATCTCATTTCGGGAGGAGATGTTACCCGGCTCTCTGACACGCGTTACACGAATGAACAAACTCATGTGCATCACGAAAAATAGTCGGCCAATAGAATCCCGCATCAAACACGCGTTTGGCGGTATAAGTCGCACCAAAATGGCCACCAGTCGGGCCCTCATAACAATGTCGAAGAATACTACGAGCTTCATCTCCAAAAACACATCGCCGAATCAACTGATCCGAGCCAATACGGAATAAGTACGGATCCTCCCAAATGTAGAACTTGACATCTGCAAAGAACTTCTTCTTCTGTTGATATGTCAGTCCAGGCACTAACTCACAAGAGGATAGATAATTTGCAAGATCAGCAAACCATGGAAACCCCTCATCACTCGCCTTTACATACAATAGAGTCTCACCCAGGAAATCATCACCAATCCCCTGTTCCCGGGTTTCAACCATGTCGGGATTTTCTAGTCGTGACAAGTGGTCGGCGGCGATATTCTCATCTCCTCTTTTATCTTTAATTTCTATATCGAACTCCTGAAGTAAAAGGATCCAACGAAGGAGTCGGGACTTTGCATCTTTCTTAGCGAACAAGTACCGCATAGCCGCATGATCGGAGAAAATGATAGTCTTAGAATGCACGAGATATGAACGGAATTTATCGCACGCGAAAACAACTGCAAGAAGTTCCTTCTCTGTCGTGGTGTAATTTTACTGAGCATCGTTAAGGGTCTTTCTAGCGTAATAGATGGGATGAAAGTGTTTCTCTCGACGCTGCCCTAACACGGCCCCAACAGCAAAATCGCTCGCATCGCACATGATCTCAAACGGAAGATTCCAATCGGGAGCAACAAGAATAGGAGCACTCACTAACCTCTCCTTAATCAACTCAAAGGCCCTTAAACATTCCTCATTAAAATCAAACGGCCTATCTTTCTCTAGAAGCTGGGTCATCGGACGGGAAATTTTCGAGAAATATTTTATAAATCGGCGTTAGAATCCCGCATGACCTAAAAAAGTGGTGGAAGTTTGGAAATAGTGTCTACCTTAGCTCTATCTACCTCAATCCCCGCACTAGAAATCTTATGACCTAAAACAATACCCTCAAGAACTATAAAGTGACATTTCTCCCAATTAAGCATAAGGTTCGTCTCTTCACATCTAGAGAGCACTCGATCTAAGTTACGCAAACAATCATCGAAGGAATTCCCAAAGACAGAAAAATCATCCATAAAGACTTCCATGGAATCCTCGATTAACTCATGAAAAATGGCCACCATGCACCGCTGAAATGTGGCTGGAGCGTTACACAATCCAAATGGCATGCGTCGGTACGTGAATGTTCCAAAGGGACATGTAAATGTGGTCTTCTCCTGATCACCCGGGGCGATGGGGATCTGGAAATAACCAGAAAAGCCATCAAGGAAAAAGTAGAACTGTTGTCCTGACAAACGCTCAAGCATCTGGTTAATGACTGGAAGCGGGAAGTGGTCCTTTCGTGTGGCCTCGTTAAGTCTGCGGTAGTCGATGCAAACTCGTCACCCTGTTACAGTCTGTGTCGGTATGAGCTCATTCTTTTCATTCGTGATTACTGTCATACCGCCCTTTTTAGGGACCACCTGGACTGGACTAACCCACGCAGAATCGGAGATCGGAAAAATCAAACCAGCATCGAGCAACTTAATAACCTCTTTCTTAACAACCTCCTGCATGTTCGGGTTAAGCCTCCTCTGCAGCTGAAACACAGGTTTAAACTCGTCCTCCATAAAGATTTTCTGTGTGCAAAATTACGGGTTTATACCTTTTATATCCATAAGCTTCCATACGATGGCATGCTTATGAGATTTCAGAACAACCATCAACTTCTCATTCTCCTCCGTCTCCAAACTCGAAGAGATGATGACGGGAAGTTGAGACCCCTCCCCTAAAAATGCATACTCGAGGTGAGATGGTAAATCTTTTAGCTCTAAAGATGGGGGGTTCTCAACTGATGGTTTTTCAATCGAAAATTCTCTCTCTTCAATCGCAAGGACATTAGAAAAGATTTGGGAACTTATGATTGGCTCGTGTCCTCCTGTCTCAAGTAACTGTTGCTCCTCCTTCTCCTGCAACTCAAAATCA
This sequence comes from Bidens hawaiensis, assembly GCF_021521415.1. Classification (NCBI taxonomy): domain Eukaryota; kingdom Viridiplantae; phylum Streptophyta; class Magnoliopsida; order Asterales; family Asteraceae; genus Bidens; species Bidens hawaiensis. Next base: position 413,463 of record NW_027492705.1, on the reverse strand, counting down.
AATTCTGTCATCTCGATTGACTGATTCTCCACATCGATGATCTGGGTGTCGGACGTGTCTCTCTGGCAGACCTTCGTAAGAAAGTCGCCTACATGCATCATGAAAGTGTCGATGAAGTAGAGAGTGTCATCCTGCTGCTGAGTATGCCTCATGGATTTCTGCACGTCGAATGTGACCGTGTCATCATGAACTCGAAGAGTCAATTTGCCATCGGCAACATCAATGAGAGCGCGTGCGGTGTCTAAGAATGGACGACCGAGGATGAGCGGAACAATCGAGTCCTTATCCATATCGAGAATGACAAAGTCGACCGGAAAGATGAATTTGTCCACCTGCACCAACATGTTCTCCACAATGCCCCTTGGGAACTTCACAGATCGGTCTGCCAGCTGGATACTGGTTCGGGTGGGAAGCAGCTCTCCCACGTCAAGTTTGGCAAACACAGAATAGGGCATGAGGTTAATGCTTGCACCAATGTCGGCCAAAGCATTGTTAACATGAAGATTACCAATCAAGCAAGGAATGATAAAGCTGCCCGGATCTGTCATCTTCCTAGGAAGCTTGTTCTGTACGGCGGCAGAACACTCCTCACTAAGAGTAACAGTAGGAAGCTTCTCAAGTTTCTTCTTATTTGTGAGCAAATCTTTAAGAAACTTGGCGTGTTTTGGCATGTTCGCGAGAGCTTCAAAAAACGGAATGTTCCATGGAGCTTCTTAAGCATGTCGAGAAACCTAGAGTACTGCTCCGAATCATTCTTCTTTACTAGACGACCGGGATATGGCGGTTTTGTCTTATAGACGCGCACCAGTTCCTGCTCAACCTCCTTCTCCTTCTCAACTGGCGCCTGACCGTGTGGTACTTGCTGGGCCTCGCCTCTGGTTCACCTTATCAGGCGGTGTCTCCATCTCCATCTCCTCATTAACTTCCTCCTCCTCACTTCGTGTATCTCAAACGACACCTCGCCCCTTCGGGTGGTCACTGCCTTGTCCTGAGCATTTTGAAATGGTTTAGAATAGGTAGGACCGGGATTAGGGACGGTGTTACTTGGAAGACTCCCCGAGGGTCGTTGATCAATCTTTGCTGACAACTCACCAAACTTAGCCTCGAGATTCTGAAATGCGACCTGTTGTCCCTTCATAAACGTCTCATGCTGCATAAGAGTGGATTTGGTGTTGGCATCATTTTGTAAGAGCTGATTTAACAATTGAGATTGGTTAGCCAACATCTCCTCGATCTTAGAAGTACTATTTGGTACAAGAGTAGGTTCAGGGGCGGGTTCTTGGAACAGATTCTGGCGTTGCTGTTAACCGGTGTTACCTGCCTGCCAATTAGAGTTAGATTTATTGTTTTACCACCCAGAATTGAAGGTACGGTTTTGATTAGAAAGAAAATCTACCTCCTCCTGAGAATCAACGGTACAATCGGCTGTCTCGTGATTTCCACGACATATCTCACACCTACGAGCTTGCAACCTAAGCTCTCTGACTTCCCTCTTCAGTGCCTCCACATCTGCCGACACACTCGTATTCTGATCAACATCATGCACTCCACGTGACGCTGAGATGGCTGCGGCCTTGGCAGCCGAGACGGACCTTCTACTCGGTGTATGCTGATCCCCTAATGCAATGCTCTCGAACATTTCTTCAGCCTCCTCTATGGTGAGTTTATCGAGCATGTTTCCTCCGGCGGCGGTATTGAACCGCTGTTGGGTTTCGGGAGTAAGACCGTTATAGAATTTTTCAACCACAGCCCAATCGTTTAGGCCATGCTGAAGACAACGGCTTATAAGAGTTTGGAAACGCTCCCACGCGGAATAGTAGGACTCATCGGGGTCCATATGAAAAGAACGGATTTGCTCGCGTAGACACTCGACCTTCGATTGAGGGAAATACTTCCTAAGGAACTTCGACTGCAAGTCGGCCCATGTGGCGATTGAGGCGTTCGGAAGAGAGTCAAACCATGTAACAGCACGACCGGAAAGTGAGAATGGGAATAACTTAAGATGAATGACGTCGGACGAGATATTATTTATATTAAATGTTTCGCAGATCCGCAGGAATCTGGACAGGTTTCCCGGAGCATCTTCGTCATCCAAGCCGTGATACTAAGCAGAATTGGTGATACAATTCATGACGTGAGAGGGAATTTGCCAGTTTTGGGTATTAGTCGCAGCAGATCGGACAATTGCAGATCGGGCTCCCACGATGCCATCGTTGGCTCTAGCATGAACGGTTTGTCTCGGTGGTTGAACGGTGTCGCCCATATCTATTATAGGAGTAGAGACGCTAACCTGGATGTCGGGTGAATCGCTCTCGCTATCTGTAGTCTCCTTAAGTCGCTCCTGAAACTCTCTCTCGGGCCTTTTGATGCAGTGAATAAAGGTGGGCCTTGAGAGCGGGTATTATGCATGAACTAAAACAAAATTTATTTAATTTAATTAATTTTTTTCTTTTTTTTTAGAAAACCTAAAGGCACAAATCGTAAGTAAATGCACCTAAAGGAAAAATAACAACTAACAAACAAGTAAACAGATCAGATAATCAACTCGGTTTAAACAAAGAATTTCTCAGTGTCCCCGGCAACGGCGCCAAAAACTTGATGTGTGAAAAACGTATATAATATTAAAAACCAAGTTTTACCGAATTTACCAAAAAAACCACACACAATCGACAAGTGTACCGGACGCAGTGTAGCTAGAAAGTAAGAAGGGATATCGAATCTAGGACACTATGGGTAAACTCTAATTATTAAACCTTATGATTACTAACCTAAACTTTCTTTTGATTTTTTTATGTTTTTTTATATTAATAAAACTAATAAAACTTAACTAATTAATAAATAAACTAAAAATATAACTTTATAAAAATTGGGTTTTAAAACAAATATGAGAAACGACTACCTAGGTAAGGGAATCCCACTAGTTAAATTTAATAGTTAACGAACTTGACTTGGTTGAAAAAAAATATCTTAAAAAATATGACACTAAAGACCACCAAAGTACGCTAGATCGCCTCCCGGCCTCACAAACGACACCCTAGAACTCTAATGACATGTGAAGCTCAATAGTTAAAGGTTTGGATCACCTCCCGGTCTCACCTTACCTAATGATATTATGGTACCCCCAAAACCCAAATCACCTCCCGGTCTCTTTGAATACAATATATATTAATATAAAGGGGGTATTTTTAATTAACTTGAACACAACTTGTATCACAATAATCTTAGGGACCTAGGATAACTCACTCCCGTGCAATTATTACCCAAACCCGCAAAAGACAAAGATAACACAACACTAAATCACCTCCCGGTCTCTCTAGTGAAAGAACAATAAAAATCTAATAAACTTTCAATAATTATTCCTACGGTTATTTCGACCATAAACCGCAAACAAGTTGAAAACACAAAGTAAACAACCTAATCATGCGTCTAACAATCACAAAAACTATTAAACACAAGTGGAATAAATATTAAAGTAATAAACTAGATTTAATCACTCAACAATATTGTGAACAAACCAATTAAAAACTTTACCATAATACCAAATCAACCAAAAATCAATAGTAGTTCGTCAAACCATTAATCTAACATAGTGTTCAACCAAAACCTAGGTAGTATAAATGTTTAGATACTCATATAAAAGTCTGAAACAAAAATAATATATGATTTCATGACAAGAAATAAAATAAAATTCAAACAAACAATTACCCAACTTGATGAGATCTTGAACTTTGCGTCACCTTCTTATACAATTATGTCTCCAATGATTGCACGTGACACAATTCTGCTTTCTTTTTCTTCTTGCAAATTATTCCCAATAGCCGCCACAAAAATAGGTCTCCAATTCGTGCACAATAGCCAAAAATATGTCGAACCCTCGTGTATATTCTCCCTCAACAGTAGCGGCACACCCCAAAGACTTGTGTGTAGGGTTTGTTTATATAAATATATATAGACTCCAATCATGCGTGTCTTCCAAGTATATCCTAGTGGCCGGCCTATTACGCATGATTGTTTCACTATCACGTGGGCTTGTGCAATGTGAACATGGCTTCAATGTAAATGGCTGGCCCATTCGTTCATTCCCTGCCACACAAAACAAAAGAGAAACAAAACTTTTGTTAAATGTTCTCATAAGTTAAAATGCAAGATAAAATAATTAATTCTTTTCACATTTAGTTTAATTTCCTTCTATTATCAAATTGTAAATAGAATGTATAATAATAATATAGACAGTTTATTTAAATATCTATTCGTTAATCAAAGATTGGCCGCACTACGCGACCAGGTGAGGCATCCATACCCACGGTATGCGATGTCCCACATGTCCTCAAGGCTGCCAAGAATGTTCAAGAATCAGCTACCTTGTCTATTTTGTCTTCTAGTGAGCCTTGTGGGCTTGTTTTGACCTATTTTATATTAGGAAGGAGGTGTTTATATATATATATATATAGAGAGAGAGAGAGAGAGGAGGGTAAACGTACAATAATAGGTTATCATACATTAGGTACGCGAGACCCTGCACCACCAGATCCTAATTGCAATTAAAACTACGCGGTGGCATAACTGTAATTAAATCAAAAAAATACTTCTCGCACAATAGATCGTCATTTGCTGCAAGCCTTCAACCATAATCAAATCATCCACAAAACTAAAGCATAATCAAAATCGATAAACCCATTATCGCTATAGTTTAATAATCTTCAAATTGATCAAAAATTGTTGATTTAATCAATAGAATTGATGTGTAGGAGGCTTTAGAATCATCAATCGGTTATGAAATTGCATAATAATACACTTAATTGAGCTATGATTAGTGTTCATGTTTAAACGTTCTGCACAAAAACTTTAAACGTTCTGGACTTTTTGTACAGAACTTCTAAACTTTTTGTATAGAACTTCTAAATTTTTTGTCTACAACTTCTAAAGTAAAAAGTTTAGACCAAAATGAAGAAAAAGTTTAAACGTTCTGACCAAAAATGAACAAAAAGTTTATACGTTTAACTAATACGTTCTGATAAAAACTACAAATTTAAACGTTCTGACCAAAACGAACACATTTAAACGTTCAAGTTTAGATCATCTGTACCAAAACTTTAGAAGTTCTAACAAAAGGTTTAGAAGTTCTATACAAAAAAACTTTAGAAGTTCTATACAAAAACTTTATACGTTCTGTTTAAACGTATTATACGTTCTAATTTAACGTTCAAAACAAAAATCAATTAAACTTTAAAAGTTCAGTACAAAAAGTTTATACGTTCTGTTTATACGTTTTAGGTTAATGTTAATACGTTCAATGTTAAAACCCAGAACTCAAACTCAAAATTGATAACTGAAACTTCAAATTGATGATTAATTAGATCAATTTTAAAGTTTAATTGATCAATTAGTTCATCAATTTCAATTTCAATTGATCAATTTGATAAACTAACCTTGAACAACTCGTGATGGAGGAAGATGGTGTTCACAACGGTAACGTCGATGGTCGCGACGGAGAATACAATCGTTGGACGGTGACGAATTGATGAACGGTGATAGTGAAGGAGGACGAAATCGATGGGAGCAGTGGATCATAGTTGATGAAATTTACAATATTGCTATCGCATGATTTTGAAATCAACAGTGTAGGAACTCGCGTACGTAATGTACGATTAGGGATTATTGTATTGGATCTTTTATCTATCTATATATATATATATATATATATAAACCCTAAAACCCTATGAACAATTTTTATTCAAGTTTCCAGCCATCTCACACCTGCTCTAAGGGAGAAACCAAGGAGGACAAGCTTACGGTTCTATCTTTTATCCTTCGGTTGTCGGTTTTGAGTGTTTTAACGATTTTAAGTTCGTTTTTGAGTTATAAATATTCAAACCTTTTGTAATCAGATTTATATGAACATTTTCATCACTTTTATATATATTTTCTACTGTTCATTGATTATGATTGGCTAGATTGGTTAGAATCACCTAGGTTTGATGTTTAACGGTTGATTTATCACTTTTCGGGTGCTAATTTCGTGTTTGATTGTTTAGTTATTGTAAAGTTCATAATTTGTGATTTTTTTTCCATGAACCTTGCTGTCATTAGATGTATTTTAGGTTGCATGAGCCCCGAGTAGTTGATTATTGCATGAATTTGTTTCGTGTAGTCGTTAATTTCTAGTTTGGTTAATACTGAGTGTGGTAAATTGATTGTGGTAGACGCGTGCCATTAGGGTTTGTGTTTCTTGAATCATTTAGGTCAGTAGGATCATCACCTTTGAGTTGGACCAAAACCTTAGGGGCTAGCTTATCTCTCTGCTTTAGTTGATTTAGTTACCCGTTGCGAGACCACGTGCAGTTTTCTAGCTATCAGCTAGGTTAGTTTGTAAGTTGAGTTATTTTATCCTTATTATTGAATTACCCCTCTCTTCCTAGGTTTGTAATTAGCTAGAGCCTTAGTGAGGATTGTGATTTTGATACCGACCAAGTAATAAATCATTAGGGTACGTAAATAAACAATCGTAAATTAAAAGCTAAATAGACGTTGTTAGGGTTTTCTGGTAAAACTGACCGTAGGGACCCAGTTGCCTTGATTCCATTTATCTTAGTTCGTCTGAAGAAGCCGGTTTCAAACTCTTGTTAGCACCTGAGCCATCCTATACCCGTTAAGTCATCTTACCTAGGTGATTCGTTTTCTCATTATCGTTAAATCCCGTTAAGTTTCCAATTAGTTTTGTTAAGTTTCACTGTTAGTTAATATAAGTTAGTTTAGATATATAATTTCAACAAATATATTATTTAGGCAAGACTTGAGTAGGGTTAGTAATCTTAGCCACCTCACGTATCTTTGTGTTCGATACTCGGACTTCCTTAGTCTTTACTACATACGATCGGTATACTTGTCGGTTGTGTGAACTTAAGTTAGGATATTCCGTTTTAATTTAAAGCTTAGTTGTGAGTCGTAGTTTTCATAGACACTTTTTCGCACATTAAGACCCTACTAATATATGAGATGGTAAAGATAGTTATGTACGTAGCATGAAAGTATGAAAGTATTAAAATGTGATGGTATGAAAGAATGTATGTATGAATGTATGAAAGAAAGGTAACAGGTAAAGTATATGATATGTATCTTCGGATGCGTATATGAAAGTATGTGTATAAATGTATGTTGCCTAATTAACTAGAACTGACTCAGCGTAGCTGACTTTTAGTATGCACGCGGGTGAGTAGGATGAGACAGCTGGCTTGAAGAGGGACACATGGCAAAGGAATCAAGAAGCTGGCATCTGAAGACTTATTTTATGATGTTTAAACTCAAAGACATGTTTATTATTGTTTAAATTTTATGGCTTATGTAATGAATGGTTGACATTTATCTATTCCGCGAAAAGTTTAATTAACTATGATATTTAGAACTGTGTTTATGAGTAAATCCACCGTCCAAGTAGGGTACCGGGACCGGGGCCTTACACAAAGGTTGTGTTTCTTTTTGCTTCAACATCTGCAAGAGGCATATGTCTGCGGGCGCGCAGACATAAGCCTCTGTAGACAATTTGTTTTAAAAAATAAAAGATCTGAAAACTGCTTTTATGGTCTTAAATAATAAGCTACAATCATCTTCCCACTTCAAATTTCTTCACACTTCTTAACATCCTACCAACACCCAATGTTCAACACCACCACCCACCGTCCGCCGCCACCACCGTCCACCACCACCCCCACCACCCACCGTCCGCCACCACCCACCATCCACCACCACCATCCGCCGCCACCACCGTCAACCACCCACCACCACCACCACCGTCGGCCACAACCACCGTCCACTACCACCACCCACCACCACCCACCGTCCGCCGTCACCACCATCCACCACCACAACCCATCGTCCGCCGCCACCACCCTCACCATCGATCACCGCCACTACCCACCACCACTATCAACCACACAACACAAATGTTCCTCACCACCACCGCCCATTGTCCGCCACCACCATCCACCACCACCACCCACCATCCACCACAACCGTCAACCACCACCACCACCACCATCGGCCACAACCACCGTCCACTAACCACCATCCGCCGCCACCACCATCCACCACCACCAGCCATCATCCGTCGCCACCACCACCACTCGCCACCACCACCCACCACCACCCAACACAACCATTCCTCACCACCACGGCCCACCATCAGCAACCATCACCGTCCACTGCCACCGTCCAACACCACCAAAACGATCAATCACCACCACCCACTGTCCACCACCACCGTTCACCGCCTACCACAAGGTCTACCACCACCCACTTCCATAGTTTGTACACCACCACTCACTTCCATAGTTCGTACACCACCACCAATTATTTTAGCAGTTTACAGACGTTAAATGACCTTTATCTACTGTGATATATATGATTGGTAAGTAATTTTCAGCTTATGAAGACGATATCCAGTTTATAAAACAAACATTATTATATTTTCAGCATAATTTTGCATTTTTTTAAGGCCCAACTCATTATATATATATATATATATATATGTGGATGCAAACTTAAACGAATGGAGAACTTTGGGCAGCCGATTTTGAGAAGAAAACCAGGGGTTTGGAGGAGTTTTGAAGCTAGGAATCAAAGAGGATCATCATGCTTTCATACGAGTTTTCAAGGGTCGATTAAGACGGGTTCTTTCGTTCTTTTTCATTGTCTTGTTCATCATCTTCCATGATTTTACTCTTTGCTTTTTGTTCTAGTTATTTGTCTTTGATAATGACTATGCTAGGCTAGACTTCATGTCTACCTAGGTTTGATGAACATGTTTGATGCTTGATTCTTGCTTTGGACTAATGTTTTGATTATGGTTTCGTTTTATTAATAGTAAAAGACTTGGTTTTGTTTTCATGATGCGTATGAGTATTTGTTATCTTGATTGATTGTTAACTATTGCTTCACCTAGATCTTTTATCTCTTGATTTTGTTCTTTAGATTTAGGGTTTATGTTTAATCATTACTTGGTGTTTTGATTATTGTGATTGAATGGGCCCATTAGATCATAGAAGCTTGTTGATAGTTGGTTAGGGTTTTAAATGTTCTGCTAGATTTCAAAAGCTGTAAGGTGAGGAGTTGTTCATGTGTCTTGGTCAATTGCATGCTAGGATAGATTAGTGACAATATTCTTGCTATTGTGTTAATCCTTGTTCATGATGTCGTGTTTAAGCTTATCAAGTTATCTAGGGTTTAGTGTTTCGTGAGATTGCTTGCTTTGGATACTATTAATTAACCCTATTTGATAACTGTGAGGAAATCAACATAACTGATTGCTTAATAATCTAATAATTATTCTTTGGGATGTCGTTTGATTCGGTCAAGGGTCCTTTTGGGTTTGTTAGATGAATATGTTTAGCAATCAATTTTCATATCATGTTAATGTCCATTGCTTGATGATTGTTGATGCATGGGATTCTTACCTAGGTAGATTCCTTCTCTTATTGATTTCGATCTTGTGTTTGATTGCTTGTTTCTAGTTTACTTGTTTGTTTAATTTCTTAGTTTAATACTAGTTTTAAAACCCCCTTAAAACATTAATAATAAATAGTCGTGTCGTAAGTCAAGTCTAATTAGCTAATTAACGTAATATATAGAGTCCTATGGGTTCGATATCAGGACTTACTTAGCTTTAATACAATTGATCGGTTCACTTACCGGTGTTTTGTGTAGTTGAGTCTTAGGTCTAGTTTTTATTACTTGTTTAAATTAGTTGATATTTAATCAATTGTTTTTAGCACATTAGTTATCATTTCCCACTTCCAAACGGGAAGTTCGGGTTGCTGAAGAAATCCCGAGGGCTTTTGATGCTCGGCCTTGACTTTTAAACACGTTAAACATTTTGCAACATGCAAAGCGATGTCCTTTTTCATTCCGTTCCACCAGTAGTTCGGTTTAAGGTTTTGGTCCATTGTATCACTCCATAGCTTCAAAGCAAAGATTATGGCGCCTAACTCTAGATCGAGAGTCGTGTAGTTATTTTCGTGTACTTTGAGTTGTCGAGAAGCGTAAGATTACTTTCTTTCGTTGCATTAGTACGCATCCCAACCCAGAATGGTACGCGTCGCTAAAGACAACAAAATTTTTGGTACTTTTTGGCAAGGCCAGTTTAGGTGCATTGGTGAGTTTTTGTTTAAGCAAATTGAACGCTTCTAGTTATTTGGTTCCCCATTCATACTTGATATTCTTACGGGTTAATGAGGTTAGAGGAACAGCAATTCGGGAGAAATTTTCAATGAATCTACGATAGTATCCGGCTAAACCTAAGAAACTTCGGATCTAGGTTGGAAACTTTGGAATCTCCCACTTTGAGATAGCTTCATTCTTTACGAGGTCCACTGAATTCCATTCACGTTTATGATGTGACCGAGAAATTGTACTTAATGAAGCCAAAATTCGCATTTCGAGAACTTGGCGTACAACTTCTCATTTCTAGGTAACTCAAGCAAGACTCTGAGATGCGTTTCATGATCTTCCTTTGACTTAGAATAAATAAGTATGTCTTCGATGAATACGATAACAAAATCTAAGTAAGGTTTAAAGAGTCGGTTCATCATGTCCATGAACGCGGCTGGGGCATTAGTGAGAACAAACGGCATGACCGTGAACTCATAATGACCAAACCTTATTCGAAATGCGGTTTTCGGGATATCTTCGGTTCGGACTTTCAATTGGTGATAGCCAGAACGCAGATATATCTTAGAGAAGTAGCTTGTTCCTTGCCATTGGTCGAACAGATCGTCAATTCGGGGTATTGGGTATCAGTTCTTGATGGTTACTTTGTTTAAGGCTCGGTAGTCGATATACATTCGCATTGATCCATCCTTCTTCTTGACAAAGAGAATTGGTGCCCCCCACGGTGATGAATTTGGACGGATAAAACCTTTTTTGGTAGCTCGTCCAATTGTTTCTTTAGTTCCTTCATTTCGGTTGGAGCTAGAAGATATGGGGCTCTGGCGATTGGAGCAGTTCCGGGAATGAGGTCTATTTTAAACTCGACTTCTCGATCGGGTGGAATACCTGACAGCTAGTTGGGAAAGACGTCGGAAAATTCAGAGACAATAGGCACGTCCTTTAGCTCCTTTGGTTTTGATTCTTTGGTGACGTAGGCCATGAATGCTAAGCATCCTTGGTTTAAACACTTGTTAACTCTAATCATGGAGATTATTCTAACTTGCCCAACGTCCTTGTCCCCTTCGATTCGAATGATTCGTTTGTCCAGTGCTCAAAGTTCTATAGTTTTGCTATTGAAAATGATATGGACATGATTATCGGATAACCAGTCCATACCAAGTACTATATCAAAACCAACAAGAGTCATGGGTAACAGTTGGATAGGTTAGACGTAATTAGCTAACAATTTTTTTTCTTTTTTCAAAGGCTTCGGAGATTTTAACTACTTCACCACTAGCGGTCTCGACGCTTAAAGTTTTATTTAATTTCTTTATAGGTTCGTTTAATATACTACAAAAGCTATAATTTGTAAAACTTAAATTGGCACCTGAATCGGAAAAAACTCTAGCATATGTGTCGTTAACTAAGACCGTACTGGTGATGGTTTCCGGCATGTCAAACGCATTCTTTGTATCTAGGACGAAAACTCGGGCGTTTCCCTCATTGGCTCTATCATTTGACCACTTCCACCCGCACCTCCAGCAGCGGGTCTGTTCTTGGGGCACTCAAAACTGAGGTGTCCCATTTCCTTACAATTGTAGCACGTCATCTATTTATTCCAGCAGTGGGCCGTTGCGTGACCTGGTTTGTGACATGAGTCGCAGACAGTTGCAGATGGAGCAAAGTGGCATCGGCCTTTGTGGTAATTTTTGCAGATCTTGCAATGAGTGTAGTTGGAATTGGATCAAAATTTCCGTTGCTCTACACTCTTGCCCTTAAATCGGGCGCTTCCAACCTTCTTGTGGTCATTTGATGGCGCCACCTTCTTGTCTTCCTCTTTGTTGCGAATTAGACCGTTCATCAGATAAACAACCAATTCCATGGCGGAATCAATGGTTTGGGGTAAGTGAGACCTTACCATATCGCAAATTTCTCGCGAAAGTCCGCATATGTATCGGGTTCCTTTGCTGGATTCAGGCGTCACCAGCTGGGGTACGAGTCTACAGTTTCGTGAAATTTGTTGTAGTGCTCATAAAGATTTGTTCCATCCACCTTGTGGTTAAGGAACTTAGATTGAATTTGGTCAGTTTCATGCATTGGGGAGAATTTTTTCAACACCATGTCTTTAAATTCTTCCCACATAAGTTGATACAACATTTGTCTCCCATTGCTCATGATTAAAGTGTTCCACCATTCCAAAGCTTCTCCTTTGAACATTTGCGTTGTATAATGGATCTTTTCTTGTTCGGCACACTTGCTGATGACCACTATTGATTCCATCTCTTCTAGCCACCTAAGTGTCGCAATGGCGCCCTTGTCTCCATAAAATTCTTTAGGGTCGAACTTCTTAAAGTCTTTAAAAGAACAGCTTTCGATTTTAAGTTTCTTGTATTTTTGATTAAATTCACCCCCAGCATTTGATTCATGTACACTTTCTTCAGGGTGAGACGGGTTATGACGTGATTCAGATTTTATGGATTTCGGGGATTGATCGGTGTGATGAGATTGCGAAGATTTGGTTCTAAGATGCGATTCGGCTCTTACGGCTTCGTTTATCATTTCTTGTATTTGTTTCATGTATTGCTCGGGTATTTGTTGAGCTTGTTAATTTTTAGTGCGGTTGTCTTCCCCTTTTCGAGAAGCTTCCGCATTATTTGGTCCTTGGTTCGACATTCTGAAATATTTACATTCTTTTCTTAAAACACACTTATATATATATATATACTGTTTGAACGTGTTAATCTAAGACTCAGATCACAGATCTGATATATATATGTATATATAATTAACCTAATACGGATCTAGTTCGTAATTGCACTTGATTGTAAGTTATACGTTATATATGTATATTAATTGTATGTATGTGTATTATAAGATTAGTCCTGAAGCTTGAGAGAGTATTTGGGCAGGGGTTCGATAACGTATCTCAAAATCTTAAATAAAAAGTGGACTGAAGCCACTATATATAGAAGATGGATCAAGTTCGTTACACATTCCATAACGAACTAGCATCCACTTCGTTACATACACAAAATATAAATAACTTAACGAATCACCCCCTGATTCGTTAAACATCCTTAACGAATTAGGTGGGATATTAAATTAGATCTAGATCATTAAACATCCATAACAAACTAGACTATACTTTAACGAACTACAATAATAACTTAATACTTTATTACGTAAATAAAACGACAAATACATAAACGATAGATACAAAGACTCGAGACACAAAACCGTGTACTAACAGACACCCCCTCGTCTTGAGCTCTTTGTCTTTGACTTTAATTGAAGCGCTTGGACTGCCAATCTCTGCAACTATGAATCCCATTCTCATAACATACACGCACGATGCGTTGGAACTGCATAGCCAGATCATAGTCTTCATTGCGCTCGAACAATATCTTATTCTTGTGTAGCACGTCGTTTTCAGTCTCGGTTAAGTTAACAAGCCACATTGGATCAATGATCTTGATTAACTCGGTCTTCAAACCTTTGCCCAGGACAATGATGGCCTCGCCAGTTCGGTTATCGTAATACCAGCGGTTGAAAGATAGATGTATGTGTTGATTCAACGTTTTCACTGGTACCCGCTTCATGGTCTTTGGCGGTTTAACTTTGAGGATCAACTTTCTCCAACCCGTCCTTGGATCAATTTCATCTATAACGTTTTCGGGTTGGAACCTGCGGTTTGAAAAACTTAAAACCATGGTTGACCTCGAACAGCAGATGTTGATGAAACCATTCTGCATATCGACTTTTCCCACGATTCATGAAAGGGCGACAAGCTAACGTCCTCACATCCCATCTTGGTAAAGAAAGAACGTTCGTCATCTTTGCATAATACTGTACGCCTTTTTCCCACTTAACAATACAAACTTTCAACTCAGAATCAAATAACCATGAAATTATATCACCTTGAACCTTTGACACCGTCTTGAATGAGGTCATCTGATTGGCTTTAGCACGAGCAGTAGCTTCATCTTTCTGCTCCTGATCTACATATCTATAAGCCTCAATAATCTTACGGTTTTTCTTGCTTCGATACCCAAACCATCTTGCAATATCAGCATCATTCGGGTTTTCAATCGAATTGAATCTCGTATCAACCACATTTTTACCCTTAGATACCTTATCCAGATTATCCTTAGCGGCTTTAAACGTTTCCTCATTAAATATTGGAGCACCCTGATCAACATTGGTGTGTTGAAACAGGTCAGGATACTCCTCAGCTGTGACATCTTCAACCTCGACCTCCTCATCTTCATAAATAAAATCTGTGTTCATCTGAATATTTGGGATCATTTAAGATCTCTTCATCATTCTCCACCTCGACATCGGGCTCAGCTTCTAACACGGTCAATTGATCATCATTCAGCCCAAGCAGTAACGAAATCTGCTCTCGTGTTAGGGACTTTTTCACAAACTGCCCGACCTCAATCTCGTTTCTATTCACCACACTTCTGACCACCCCCGATCCATCAAAAAATATTACAGTGTCGGCTTCGATCATCTCAATCAGTTTAGCAGCTGTGTAATCTTGATAAACAATAATCTGCTTGTCCGAGTCACCAACTCCACTAGTACCAGCACCTGAGGATGAACCGTGAGATTGTTTCGGCTCATTTCCTCCAACACCTGAAGCATCAAGATCCTCATCATCATTTTTCAACTTTTACAAAGCATCGTCTTTACACGTGAGTTGCAAAATGAGATCCTCTTGTTCTTTCAGCTTCACCCCCTGAGACGTGACAATATCACGAAGAGCTTTCGTTTCCTTTTGAAAATAAGAGACATAGCCCATTAATTTCTTCTGATTCTCCATTAACCGTTCTCGATTCAGACGGTCTGCAGACATTTGATTTTCATATAAATGTAGAAGACTTAACAACATATTTGTCTACTGATTTGGAGGCATAGCATGAAAGCAAGCAGGAATAGGTTGCACAGGACCCTGTGGATGACTCAATCTCAAGAACGAGATATCCATTGGTGGTGGAGGCAACATCATCAGTGTTGGAGAAACCACCGAAGTTGCAGTAGAAGGCATTGGCAATGTAGATAGGACTGATTGTGGAATCATGTCGAGCCTAGGAACTGAAGTAAGCGTGGTCGTCAAAGTAAGCTCCGGAGTGCTAGTAGTAAGTGGCACTTTCGGGCGTTGATGAGTGGACGACCTTCAAGGCTGAACTCCAAACGAGATGCTAGCACCAGCCGACTCTCGACGCTTAGAAGAGCTTTCAGAAGCCAACTCTTTACCCTTTCTCTTTCGTTGAGCTGCAATTGTAGCAGCCAACGCCGCTTCAACCGCAGCTTGTTGTTCTAGAATAGCTGCATCACCATCACCACCATTAACACCGTCACCACCATCATTACCACCATCATCACCATTGTTCCCACATGGTCCCTCCTCACGCTCAGAATCCGAATCGTCATGGATCCAGCGATCATTGTCAGGACATACATTATTAGGATTCACAATATGACCAATCAAACGTTTAGTCCTAGGTCTCTCCTTTTGATAGATCTTCATTCTTCGTACCGTGTCAGCCGTCATGTGATCTAATTCCATCACATCCTCTACCAATGTTTGATCGATTACCAAATTTGGAATCAAGTCTTGAATAATTAACTGAAGAAAACGTGGATACATCAAGAATTTCTTCTTCTGAACCGTTTGCAGACACTGTTATTTAAGATG
This sequence comes from Bidens hawaiensis, assembly GCF_021521415.1. Taxonomy (NCBI): domain Eukaryota; kingdom Viridiplantae; phylum Streptophyta; class Magnoliopsida; order Asterales; family Asteraceae; genus Bidens; species Bidens hawaiensis. Next base: position 397,622 of record NW_027492705.1, on the reverse strand, counting down.
GTAGAAGATCATCTCTAAAAAATTAAACTGCTTGTTAAGAACAAGTGCCACAAAATCTGACTGCAACATGATACGGCATTCATCAAATCCGCCTTTACATCCTCCCAAGCAATGTATCAACACATGCAATAGATACTTGTAAGTATGACATAACCCATTCTTGTTATACATAGACTCTCCGATGTCACCACCATAAAATACACGATGAAACAAACCTTTGATCAACTCTTTATCAAATTCACACGGATAATCATCAGTGTCACCAAAATGAAGTACTCGTTGAATCACACTAATATCAACAGTAATAGGCGTTTGATTGATTTTGGCTGTAATATGGCTCTCATCTTCAATATATCTTGCTGTACTCCAAAATTAACGAACTATACTGAAGCGAACGTCAGGATTAGCAGTGATTGCATAGTGAATACGTGAACGACGAACGAACTCCAATAACCCTCCAAAGTTGTTTTCATCTGCAAAATTTGTACCAACAAAGGCACAAATAATGTGTTTCTTGTCATAAGGTAGCAAAGGCAAATTTTGTTGCTGTTGTTGCTCAGAAACTGGTGGATCTTGCTCCATATTATCAGCCATATGTCTAAATAAATAATATTGAAAATCAGTAATATTTAAAATTATATACAAACATAATGTTGTAAATTTGAACACTTATCAATTTACAATATTAAATAATTACATTTGAAATGTCATTCGTTAAAGAAATAGTCTGATTCGTTATACTATTATAACGAATCATCTGATTCGCTATCAAGTAAATAAATAACGAATAAGAAGTAGCGAATTACTATTGAAAGATAACGAATTAATCAACTAGTTCGTTATAATTTAACGAATACACATCTGGTTCGTTAAAGAATTGGATTCGCTATTCTAGTTCGTTTGATTTACTTAACGAATTGGACACGAATTAGTTCCAATTCGCTAAGCATAACGAATGGCCAAAACGACTTAATCTTTGACTTAACTGGTCAAGGTCAAAATTACCAAGAACACTAAAAGTCAAAATCGCAATTCTGATATCAATTACTCCATAATCGTCGATGAATATCCAAATAATTGACCACAAGGATCTCGGAAACTCATTGCGATTAAAGTGGTATCGATTTGGGGTTCCAAAATATAATATAAGTCTCTTAAGGTAGGGGTTTAAACGAATCATAAAACCCAAGAGTAAAAGTTAATAATTAACCCAGCAATCATTAATCAAAACATGATCAAGGATCACTATGGATCTCGGAAATACATTCCGATGATAATGGTAACAGATTTATGGTCCATTACTTGTAATACAGCTTATAGATTAAGGCTCAAATAAACCTCAAACACCCGATAACAAAACATCATAATTAACCAATCAAATCATCATTATATTTGACGAAAATCACGAAGATATGATCGTGTATACCTTCATATCTCAAAAGTGTAATCAAAATGCAGAAATTCAATGGTTGAAAATTATGAAAAATTTCGGCAGAGTAACAGTATAAAGTGAAGAAGAAGAAAATGAATAGTAGGGTGGTTCGTATGCACACCATCATATATACTGACAGCACAATTCCCAATGTAACGAATCAGATGATTCGTTTGAATTTTAAATTAACGAATCAGATGATTCGTTAGATTAAAATAACACGTGTCATGACGAATCAGATTTTAATTATTGTCTAATTCGTTAACATATGCATAACGAATTAAAGACATTCGTTACAGAGTGCGGAAGCGAATTAGGGTAACGAACTAAGATGTAATTCGTTAGAATGACCTAATTCGTTATTCATAATTAACGAATTTCTCATAAATTATTTAAATAAAAAAAATATATATTTAATTAATCAATTAAATAATTAATTAATTAAATAAAAAAATGAAAGAATTAAATAAATAGCCAATGTAACTTAAAAAGGATTACCAAGATCCCCATATCTTGATAGTCAAATATCTTCGAAACATTTCACGTTTTGAAACTCTTAATTTTTAAAAATAAATAAATAAATAATATGTAAAATGAAAATAAAAACAAATTTTGGTATTTTGTAATATTTAAAATGAACATCTTTAAACGTCTTTTTACAAAAAAAAAATGAACATCTTTAAACGTTCTAACACGTTCAAAGAAGTTCTAAGTGTTCAAAAAGGTTTAAAAGTTTAGAACTTCAAAACTAACAAAAAAAATAAATACCTGTAACATGAAATTGAACACTAAAATCACGTTATATAATCTCATAATCATCAAACAATTTTCAATCGACCGTCAATTTGATCATCAATTCGATCATATGAACAAAATATGGAACGTCTGCAACTGGGTTTCTGCAAATGGCGCTTAAAACTTCAAACGTTCAGTTAAAAACCATCACTCAAAACTCAAAATTGATCAATTGAAACTTCAAATTGATGATTAATTAGACCAATTTCAAAGTTTAATTGATCAGTTAGCTCAACAATTTCAATTTCAATTGGTCAATTTTATCAACTGACCTGTGAACAAGTCGTGACAGAGGAAGATGGTGTACGGTGGATGGAATCATTGGATGGTGGACGGTGGACAAAATCATTGGATGGTGACGGATTGTTGAACGGTCATGGTGAAGGTGGACGGAATCAATGGGAGCAGCGAATCAGATTTGATGAAATTTACAGTATTGTCAGGCGTGTGTTATTTGAAATCGACGGGAATACGAGTCGCGTACGTAATGTATGATTAGGGATTATTGTATTGGATCATTTATCTATATATATATATATATATATATATATATATATATATATATATATATATATATATATATTCTTATCCTTACATAGAACGATTATCGTTCTTATTTTTACACAGCATTTTTATACAAACAACAGACACTTGACCACACCATCGTAGTTCCTAATCCTTCATGAATTTCTTGACCATATTCTTCATCTTGTTACATTTGTGAAGAATCTTATCTCCCATCTTCTTCTTTTTACTTCATTCTTCAGCAACCTTCTTTCTTAGTTCGTCCGTCTCATGCAGTGCTCGATCGAGATGTTCCTCTTGAGATTGTGGCATGATGGTTGGTTATCCATATTGTGGTGATGCGTCAAGTTAACCCATCATCACAATGTCATAGTGATTCTTCAGATATGGTGACGAGGTTGCTTCCTGTTGTTATTGGATTTCATTTGCTTGTTTGGAGATCACTTCTTGGAAGGGCGGAAAATGGGGTGGAAATCTGATCTTTCTCACTTAAATAGATTGTAAGAATGGGTCTTCCGAATCATAACATGGGCTCCTATGATAGAAAAGATGTGTACAACCTTTATCGGGAGGACAATCACATTTTGAGTCAATTGAAGGTTCTTCTCTTGGTGTACTCACTTCTTCAGAGATTTTCTCATCTGGATCTTCTTCCTCTTCTGGGTCTTCCTCTTCTTCCGGGTCTTCCTCCTCTTACATGTCCTTTGTTGTATCCATTACTAAAGGGTCCAGGTGATAACTTTGGTAAGGTTGAATGACTCTCATCTTTGGTCTTTGAGAAGGTCCAATATAGGTGTTAGGCTGAGAATTGATGGAGTTGTAAGCAGATGTTCCAGTTGCCATCGCCTTTGATTGGAGTGGCATTGCATCCAATCGGAAGAGTCGGACTCAGGTTAGACTTTGATTTGTTTGTTGGTTAGCTATTCGTTGGATGGGTGGTACGTCGGGACATTGAATGGGTGATACATCGGAATGTCAGATGGATGATACATCGGAATGTCGGATGGATGATACTCCTGGATGTTTGACGGGTGGTAACTTGGGATATTTTTGGGATTGTACTCTCGCATCGGTGGATCGCTTGGTAGATTGATTGGTAGTTGTTCAGTGCCGGGAAATTATATCGGTGTGGGTTGGTCAATAGGGTGATCTTGGTTAAAGAAATCTTCATAGTAGTCTTCACTCAAGTTGTCTTTTGGAATTGGTTCGAGGCATTCAGCTCTCCTTGCGTCGCGCATGAAGCCGTCTATTATTCTCTTGAATGACATCTATGGGTTGTTTAGATTGAGGAGGAATAGAAAAAGGTTACCAGCCTATCTTATCCCTATTTAAATAAACAAGTAATAATAATAATTCTTATTCACTTGGATCGAAGCTTATGTATTATTAGTTAATACCTAATTCGCTAAGATCGATGGCTCTGATACCAACCTGTCACACCCCCATCTTAGGCCTGGGCGTGTGAGCATCAGCTGGTACCGTTTTTGTAAATAAATCAGAGTTACGGGTTAATGTGGATTAAAATATTAATATTTACATAAAACACGGGATTATAAAATATCCGTTTAATGTTACAAAAGATTACTTGCTTATAAAACCACCATTTACATATGTTTTAACAAAATGATCTAAGCCATCAGATTGCCTAGTGCGAACTTCCCAAGCGTCTAATCTTCATTACCTGTAAAATAGTTTAAAAATATGTCAGCAATACATGCTGGTGAATAAGCTGACGCATAAAATATTTTATTTACTTTATTACCCCTTGAGACATAACTTAGGTCTCGGCCCATCGTGGCTTAGGAATAATCAAGTTAAACTTAAACACAGTTATAAACTTAAGCTCAACTCGAACCTCTCAGCAAACACCGCAGTGTTCGAGATTACTTAGCTACCATCAGTATACACATGATTACCCTCTCTCGGACATAACGTAGGTTCGGCCCATCGTAATGGAGGCATATAACCAGGTGTGGTGCGGTGTGCCCACCGTCTAACCACATATGTAAGGATCCAAACAAACGTACACGACAGCCTAAGCGCCAGCGATTACTTTTGTTCATAATGTTTTAGAGATAAGTAATCTCATGTAATTAGTTTATTTTGATTTAATTAAACAAGTTATAAAAGTTTGGGGTGTATTCACCTTTTCAAATTACCAGCTTCACTTCACTGATCGAGTTGTCTTTCTTGTTATCTCGGACCTATAGTACGAGTATAACTTTTTGTTATAACTAGATTAATAATCTAGCTTTAGACCTTTAGTCTATTTTGAATAATCTTTACCTCGATTATATTTTCTATTTGAACCTTTAGTTCAAAATATCTTTTCTTTATTTAACAAGTTTAAACATTTAGTTTTACTTGTTTACTTTTCTAAACACTACGTTTCTTATTCTAGAAGAAACATATACTTCATTTCTATACTTATTATTTAAGAAACTTAATATTAATAACAAAAATTTACTTTACATCATTATTTCTTATTTATAATTTCTTTTGTTTATTCTCGAGGTATCGAGTATACTCTCGACTAGGGTCTAAGCTTTTTAATATTATATTAATATATTATTTGGGCATTACCCCTACCTTGGTTGGCTTATATTTTCTAGACTCGAGCAGCACCCCAATGCTTGCACACTTATTGAAGATCTTGATCAACACTTCTTGCACGCTAAATGAGGCTCTTCGATCGTCGGACTTCGTTAGCACTCACTTCGAGGTGACGTCGGGATTGGTCAAGGATTACGAGGTTTGAACGTCGGGTCGGTGGCATGTTTTTCGAGGTAGTGAGAGAAATATTTCTAGAGAGTATGATTGTCATGAAGAAATGAGAGGGCTTGAGGCCCTATATATAGGCCTGATAAGATGACCCATCGCGATACGCGATGGGTCTTGCCAAGGATCCATTGCGTATAGCGATGTGTTAACAGATCCTTTTATTATATTTTAATGGATAGCGATACGCGACGGTCCTATTCAGAGGACATCGCGTATCGCGACTAGGCTTGCCGCGTAACCTAGTAGGCTTGCCACGTGGCTGGACACCCGGTGCAACGTGGGGACACATGTCATCGTCTGTCAGACAACGTCATCACGATACGCGATGACGTTGTGGTTAGGGCATCGCGTATAGCGATGGTTCAAGAAAACAAATTTTTCAAAATTAGTCCTTGTACTTTAATTACTTGGCATTTTTTATCCGAAATTTTCGTGATGTTACAATTACTCACTATAACTTTCTTCTATAAATAACGATCTCATCCAAATCATCATCTCTAATCTCAAAACAGAATTGAATTTTGTCTCATAAAGAGTTTTAATAACATTTAGCTCTTCTCAGTTTTAATTATCCATTAAGGCATGATATGATTATCCTACTGCTCTTTCTAATAACAATCATTCTATTGAAAAATAGAACATAACAAACGGGATGAGTCAATCATAATGTCTCTTATGATAATGATAATCAAGAACTTATTTAAATAAATGTTATCACTAGAGTTATTCTTGATTTAGTTTTTCCTAAGACTAATCAAAATAACTCATAAGATGCACGCATTCCTTCTAAATTCTAACTATAAGGTTAAACGGTATTCCTGAATACATCATAATGTACAATACTATGACCCGTAAAATTAAGGGTTCACACATGAAAATAAGTTCAATTTTATAGTACATTACATACTAAAATTTTCAATAGTACAATTTGGTGCCTTAAGAATCAACTATAACACTCAGAAGTACCAAAGGAAAATGAGTGTGTTGATCAGCAACATATGTACAAGAAAAGAAATGTCTGGTATCGGAAATAAGATGTTATTCAACTCACACCACTAAAACCTAAAAGAGGATAATTCTAAGGTTCATAGACAAAATAAAAGTATTACTTCCAGCTTTAAGTTCTCTAGGGAGAAGTCTCATTGCAAATATATGTCATTAGATTAGGCATAGGCATTACAAGACTAATCATAATTCAAAAGAACAACTGGCTAAAACTAATAGTTGTATAATGATATTTAAGTATGTTAATCCTAATATTCTCATCAACACATGATTGGTCGAGTCTAGTTCTATATGTTTACCCGAAATCAACAAACAACTAACACGAGTGTCAGTGACAAATTTACATGTTAAGGTTATTAGGACCATGATAAACTGTCTTTTAATTACGCTTTATGATACCTTAAATATTCTGGAGATTAATCTGAATTTAGTATCAATACTTAAGCTACATTGACAGTTATGAGGTTTGCACAGCTAACATAAAGTCACTCTTACTTTAAACTCTCATTTGATTTGTTATCAATATCTGGATTGAAATATTTATAAAATAGAACTAGATGATACTATATACTTTCACAACTTTTGTTATCATGCAAATAACAATTTAACAAAAGATAAATGAGACCTATAAATTCATTCATTAAAACCAAATTTCATGAGAAATCATGACGTGGTTGATGAGGATGATTTTTCATACAATGTCATTTTAGTGATTTTAAATCATGTGTTAGATGCCCTAAACATTACTTGGCATAAGAAATAAGTATGGGTCTACCAGAAGGTATATTTCACTTACATTCGTGGAAATTATTTAAACGGAATATTCAGATATAATTCTTTTATCATTTAAAAGGCTATTTACTTGTATCTAATATGTCTTCTATGGTCCCCGGTCTTATGGAGATCCGTTCATATATACTTATTACGATTTCTTCTAAATGTGTCATTTAAGTTTATTATGAGATCTGGACATTAATGGAATCAAATCAAGTCTAACATATATATGATAGATTCCCACGTCATGTACATCATTGAAACTTCTCTTGTATTTTTCCTAGAGATATTAATGATTAGTGGGAGCCTTAAGTGTCTCAATTATAACCTAGAAGATTTGCAAGAGGCGGGGGAGTGAAAACTTGATATTATCTCAATTACACATCTTGTACAAGACACTGCTCCATCACAACACTATTCCATCAAAACTTATCTCTTTAGAATTTATTACTATTCTTACAAAAGTTTCATTGTTTCTTAAATGCGGGCATACTCCGATTTCTTACTAAAATAATCCTCACAAGAGAAACTACGATGAATTACATCATTAACTTGTTTCTCTATTAAAATCTATTGGTATTTAAATATTGACCCTAAGCATGCTAATTTCCTAAGGGTTTCTAAGGTCAGTGGAAACATTAAAAGTCCTTATAATGACTTGTTATAAGTACAAGAGGGAGAGAGTCATTAAACTTTACTCCAAATTTAACTCCAATTACATCTCTTGTACACCATACAGCACCAACTCTTACACACTTAGAATCTTGAAAATGATAGCAACCTAACCAAGAGCTAATTCATAAAACGGAAACTTCTAATAAACTCAATAATCAACTCAGGAGGTCATCTATGTTTTATAACCAACAAACTTTGATGATTATGTTACCTCCTTAACAAAGTTTATAAGGATGTTGGAATGTTTACCGATCATTCCTCTTATAATTAAACTATTAATATCAATCAATCTTCTAAATGGAAAAAAGCTATTATTAGCAAAATTGACTCCATAAGTCAGAATAACATTTGAGATTTGGTTGAATCACCTAAGAGTGCTCATCAGTGGCGGATCTAGGAATTGTTTTCAATGGGTTTACTGTTCGGGTCGGTCTTACGGTTCGGGTCGTTCCGACTGTTCGGATCACTTCGATGGTTCGGTTCAGTTCGACGGTTTCGGGTTGATTCAGTGTACCAAGAATAGATTTTACTAAAGATCATCTTTGTTTCCTCAAAATAATGACCAAAAAATTATTTTGAAAGGCTAAGTCTATCTTCCTTTCTATGTAATACATAGCAATCATATTTGCATGCTAGCTAAGTTGTTGGGCCAAGCATAAGATAGTAAGATACACACCAATGATTAAGTAATATAAAAAAAATTAAAAAAACTGCTACAGGTGGAAATTGAACCTGGGTTCTCATAGTAATAAAGCAAGGTGTATACCATCAGACCATGGTTCAACTTTGCTTATGTGTTCACTCATGATTTATATGTGGGTTCACTCTCGTATTTTATGTACGCATTCTATATAAAATCCGAAACTCAGTGGGTTCCCATGAACCCACACCTAATGAACTAGATCCGCCCATGGTGCTCATAACTAAACTAAATCCCAATAAAAAAAAGTTAAGACACTAAGAAGCACGACTGATTGTTAAAGGTTATATTCAAGGAGAAACTAATTATCAAAGATAATTCTTACCTATATTACAAAAGATTTCTTTAAGGATCATTATTGTTCTAGTAGCTTATAATAGTTAAAAGTTACGTTATATGAACATTAAAACAAACTTTCAACTGGCTGACATATTTATATGTTCATAAAACAAACCTAAAAGTTATAAACTGAAGGTCAAAGAACATTTAGTCTGTAAGTCAATAAAATCCATATATGGGTTAATAAAAGCATCAAAATATAATGAAATCTTTATACAATTATTTTCATCAAAAACCAAGTGGATTAATGTACCTACCTTAAGATGAGTGGGAACAACTAAAAACAAATTTTTCGTTATATAGATGACATTCTTCTGACAAATATATGTTACATAAGTCAAAGCATTGTGCGTACATACTTTGATATGATAGATCTCGGAGATATCCCTTACCTAATAGATATCGTAACATTCTGAGATAGACCCAAAGGACGTTAGCTTTGTTCTATAAGTTTTACCTTAAATGGGTCCTTACACATGTAACAAACAATATTGCTCTATTTTAGAGGATAATAGAATCATTGAGATTATTACTTTATGCTTCATTAAGTAGTAACCTTATGTAGGTTCAAGTCCATACTTGTTTAGATATTACTCAAAATTGCAACATACTAGATATGTCTAGATTAATGTGAAGCGCTTAAAATAGTATTAAAATATCTTTAAAAGAAACGAAAGACTATAATTTAAAAGAAGGAGTGAGAATTCAAACCGGTAGATTACTCTAAATTTTGTCATATTCAGGGATAAGAAAATGTAATTTTAGGGATATATTCTTATGACAGTAGTCAGTAGATAAATCTATCTCATGAGTAGTCATAATGAACTGATAACAACAACCTAAGTCATAACGACATAATAAGTTGATTAATTACAACGATGTTGTCAATAAATGTTGTTGAAAATTTATTAGTGGACTCATAAGTTTTATTAAACTCCATATAAATTGTATATTGAAGACTTATTGAGATAAAGTCAGTTACCATGTTTTCTCAAACGGTAACAGTTTGAGAGGTGCTGCAGTAAATTTTGATATGAAATTAATTATTCGTTTATAAACGAATTGAGGAATCTAAATTTTCATATCGAATACATTTATTATGCTTAAGGATCATATAACTAAAGGTCAATTACCCATAAGTATTATGAAAGCGCTTATGATCATGAGGGGTTTATTGATGACCGTGTACAACTGCATATCATACTATGAATGATTAACTATTAATTTTCCTCATCACTTTTGATTTTGTATGTCTCCTAATATGTTCTACATGCATTATGACGTAGACAAATTATTATACAAATCAAGTGTTTGAAGGACTTATTTGAAAACTTTGATCATAACTACTTCGGTTTTAAATAAGGACTACAGTATAATTAATGGGGGTCTTGAGTTGATGTCTAATTCAATGACTGTATTCTCTACTCCAATTTGAGTTTAAAGCTAAAATGAGTATTAACTTATGATCAGACTAATCTAATACTCATAATAAATGATTATTCGGCCAAGTGGGAGAATGTAAGAATAAATATAATGAATATATATATTTATTTATATGCCCATCATTATCATTTATATAATATTAGATCAAAATATTAATTATACCTTATTATATATTAGTTTAGTAATTGTTGATGTGTCATATTACCTTTGCTTAACAAATAAAGGGTTTCCTCTTGAATGTATATAAAGAGATAAATATTAACATTATAACCTAATCACACACATAACAATTTACGAGTCTCCTCTCTCCTAAAAACCGGATTCCTCTCAATAGCCCTAACACCATCCTTAACTATACATCCTAAAGGGGAACTAGACCAAGCTGACAACCATGTCGTCTACATCATTCTTTGTTGCGGTTACTACTCTCAATGCTGTAACAGGTTCATAGATTTAATATTTATCATATTTTCAATTGCTTACATGAAGAACTGATCAACAACAAAGTATATCATCCTTTGAAATTGAAAATCGTCTATTGAAGAAGCTCACTATATATGATAAAAACACAAATACATGAGTAATAATAATTCATATCTTATGGTGATATAGATCATTGAAAAAGCTAAAAAGAATAAAAGAAAAGAGTATAGATTTCAGTGAAGATGTACAAGTTGCAAGAAATAAGGTTAATGTGGTAAATTGTAATAGCGGTCACAAGTCCCAGTCTCAGCTCCCAAACCTGCATTAACTTCTTGTTGCCTATATAATAAACACACATTACACATAACACATGTATGTATGCAAAGGAATCTTCCATTCGGAACTTTCATCTCCAAGAATCATGCAATTCGTAGCTCTTAATCTCCGGTCACCACCTTCGTTTCACGCCCTTTTTCCACCCGCAATCTCCTCCGGTCGAAGCAGAAACAGCCGTGCTTCGCTTTCGTTTCCCATTCGATGTGTTCTTCAGTCGCCTTCTATAGGTTATCTCCTTTCGCATGCATTAGTTGTACTCATTTCGCTCTTGTTGTGTAGTAGATTTGTAATCTTTATATATGCATTGGTCCGTCGAGTTCAGTCGGTATATCAGACTGAACTTGACGGACCAGGTTCATGTAGTTTTTTGTGAACTGATGTTGAGTGGTTCATGTCTAGGTGCCGAGGAAGCGGGGTTCCTTAAAGCTTCAAGGAGAGGAAACTTAATACCGCTTCATAGATGCATATTCGCAGATCACTTAACGCCAGTGTTAGCTTACCGTTGTCTGGTTAAGGAAGACGACCGAGAGGTTCCTTGCTTTCTGTTTGAGTCTGTTGAGCCTGGGGTCCGAACTTCACAAGTTGTGAGATGATTTGCAGTTGTATCATTCATTCTTATATATTCCAAATTTCCTGGATGTCAAAAATAGTAGTAATAATAATCATATAGTAACAAATATAATCTCATTTAACATTGGGGCAAAGAACTAGAATAGTAACCTAATTGTTTTATAGTAGGGGCGTTTTCAGTTTAGTTTGGGTCGGTTTTGGGCTAAAACCAAACCAAACCAAACCAAACCAAACCAAACCGAAAACCGAATATTTGTTTTTTGAGTTTTTGAAGACTGTAGGGTTTCGATTTTTTAAGTTTTGGCCTTTTTGGTTTGGGTTTGGTTCGGTTTCGGTTGTTTCCATTTTGCCATCGGTGCTTCAAACTTTTGGGCCGAAAAATTTTTTGGCTCAAAGATAATAAATTTTGGGCCGAAAAAAAAAAATTTGGCTCGAAGATAATAAATTTTGGCCTAAACTATTTGGCTTTGAGTATTTATTATTTTTTTTATAAACTACTTCAAGTTCAAAATAGAAAATGAAAATATATAAAATCGGTTTGGTTCATTTTTTTGGGTTTTATTGCAGCAAAACCAAGACCGAACCTAAAGTTCGGTTTCTACGGAAACATAAAACCAAACCATCGGTTTTTGTTTCGGTGTGTTTTTTTGATTTCATGCGTACCCCTATTTAATCTCATTGTTTTGACCGAATGATTTAAATGTATCGATATTAATTTGTAGGGACGATACAGTGTGGTTGGATCTGATCCAACGATTGAAGTTATTGCTAAAGAAAACAATGTCACCATTATGGATCATAACAAAGGAAGCTTGATTCATAAAGTCGTTGACGATCCTTTGGAAATACCGAAAAGTCTATCTGATGGTTGGAAACCTCAACTTGTTGATGGCCTTCCTGATACATTTTGTGGTATGGCCTTGGTCTAATGTCAATGTGAAATAAATGTTTGTCTGCTGAAACATTTATTGATATGTTCTTTCTATATCTGATAATTCAACTGCTAACAGAAACTTCATAAATATTTACTATTGCTAGTATACAATAGTAGTATGGTTCTTTCTAATTATTGATATGTTCTTTCTACATATGATAGTTGTATTGCTAACAGTTGAATCTCAATTTGTAGAAGTTGTATTTGTAATTATTGCCCACAACTTACTATGGCTAGTGTGGTCCTTAAATGCTGCTCATAAATACAGCTGTTCATGTAGAGATGGAGGTAGTTGAAAGAGATATAGTGCTTAATGATTAACGAAATCTGGGTTTTAGGCTACGTGTTGTGGGATAAGGCTAACTAGAAAAGGCTAGTTTAAAAAAACCACGTCACTACCACGTATGCAGTAGGCTTTAAATAACTCACAATTTAACAAACGTGTTGCATTTTAAACAGTATAAAAAAAACAAAAGAAATGTGATAGGTTGAAATGGGGTGGACCCCACCTCAAAATACCCTCAAAGGCGTTAAGGGGCTACCGCCCCCTTTCACGGCAGGGTGTGTAGAGTCTTAAAGTGCCCATGTGGCACCATGTTGGCGCCCCTAGTTAGCCCACAACAGAGAACCTTAATGGCATCCATTTTTTGGCAACTGTCTTCTTGCATATCATGTTGCAATGCTTTTGGCCAGACAAAAACAGTTGATACATTTTATAGATGAACATTAAATCATTGTATTGAATATCATCATTGGTTGGTGAAACATTAGTTGCTTTTCAAATAAACTGACTTATTTGACATTGAATGTTTGAGGAAGGACAAAATTATGTATCATCCATAACAATTTAGCATTAAAGATTTCACATAATGTTTTTTAACTAAAACATGAGTATGTCATCAATTTCTAAATTTCAAGGATAAACAGGTGGTTGGGTTGGTTACTTTTCATATGACGCGGTCCGTTATGTAGAGAAGAAAAAACTGTTGTTTATAGATGCACCGCAAGATGACAGGAATCTACCAGACATCCATCTTGGATTATATGAAGACGTGATCGTGTTTGATCACGTGCAAAGGTACTCAATACCATAATTGTATACCCTTTTTAACATAATTCTATAAAACTTTATCGTAATAACTTTGATCTTCAGAAAGCATACATAATTCATTGGGTGAGACTTGATCAGTATTCATCTACCGAAGAAGCTTATAAAGATGGAATCAAGCGGTTGAAAAAATTAGTGTCTAAAGTACATGATGTTGACCCGTAAGTTACTGACCTTTCGTTATTATGTCACTTTCGCATTATTTATCTTTACTTAGTTTTTACTCATTAGCCCAAGTTACTTGCGGGCTCGGTGCAATTAAGCACCCACCAATTCGGGAATCCTTTGACCCGGTCAAACATGACCCGAGAAGAATACAAGGCAGCAGTCTTGCAAGCAAAAGAACACATTCTTGCAGGTGATATTTTCCAAATTGTTTTAAGTCAACGCTTTGAACGCCGAACGCTTGCGGATCCTTTTCAGATTTACAGAGCTTTAAGAGTTGTGAATCCAAGTCCCTACATGACTTATTTACAGGTGCATTATTTATAAAAATAATATTATTTGTTTAGTTATCTCATATTCATTATATGCATTCGTCATTCTAACTAAACTTTTCAAATTGTCAGGCTCGAGGGTGTATCTTGGTTGGTTCAAGCCCAGAAATTCTCACTCGTGTGAAAAATGTTAGTTTTTTTATAACTTTACAAATATTCCTATTATTGAAAAAATATACAAAAACCATTAATGCTATGTATCTATTGACAGAATACGGTTATTAACCGACCTTTAGCCGGAACTATAAGAAGAGGAAAAACTCCTGATGAGGATAAACAGTTAGAAAAGATGTTATTAAAAGATGAGAAACAACGCGCGGAACACATCATGCTGGTTGACTTGGGACGGAATGATGTTGGAAAGGTTATTTTGACTTTTTTAGGTCAACAAATATTTTTTTTGTCAAAATGTTGACTTTGTTAATGCGCGTATGTAGGTCACAAAACCTGGTTCGGTTAAAGTAGATAAGCTTATGACCATTGAACGATACTCCCATGTGATGCACATCAGTTCCACAGTAAGTCAGTATATGTTGGTCAACCCAACCTGGACCGACTCGCTTATTTAGACAATGGCCCGTTAACAATAATTACATTCTTCTTTTTGTTTTTAAAGGTAACAGGTGAGTTGCTCGATCATATGACTTGTTGGGAGGCCCTTCGTGCTAAACTTCCTGTCGGGACAGTTAGTGGTGCTCCAAAGGTTTGACCCGTTAGAAATAAATCATAACCATAACGGGCCCGTTCAAATTTGATGAAAGTATTATTCTTATACAGGTGAAGGCAATGGAGCTAATTGATAAACTGGAAGTAACAAGGCGCGGGCCCTACAGTGGTGGGTTCGGGTCGATTTCGTTTTCTGGAGATATGGATATGGCCCTTTCTTCAAGGACCATGGTGTTCCCGACCCAGGCCCGTTTTGACACGGTGTGTTTATACAAAAAAGATAGCAAAAAAAAGCAATGGGTGGCTTACCTTCAAGCTGGAGCCGGTATTGTAGCCGATAGTGTTCCGGATGACGAGCAACAAGAGTGCGAACACAAAGTAGCTGGCTTGGCTCGAGCCATTGATCTGGCTGAGTCGGCTTTTTGTGAGTGAGTTAGCATCACTATCATAATAGGTTAAGAGTTGTAATAGGTGACTGGTGTTTTGTTGTTGGAAATGAAATTATGTTGCTAGTGTAAAATCAAAGGTGTAGTTTACTGTTTTATAAGTTTTAAGAATACTGGCAATTTGTGTAAGAACTTAACGAGGGTTTTTACGATCCTGTTCGACCGGTCTTAATGAATATAAGGGCGAATGACTAACTACAATTCTGGAAAACAGCAAACCAAACTTGTCTGGTTGGACGGTCTGAAAGTTTATTGATTATTTCGAAATCGTTATTTTGTATAAAATTTTTAGAATGATAAAAACGATAGAAATGTTTCGTTTTTCTGAAAGGCCGATAATATATAAAAAGAAAACAGACAACTAGCCAGAAACAAGAAGCCAGAACATACAAGTAAATAAAACAAGTAACCAGGCTGCTACTGCTCCCATAGCTACTTTACAGGTTGCTAGGCGAATTTCAAGCTATTGCTGCTCCGATAGCTACTTTACAGGCTATTGTAAACGGAACCCTTGGCTTTTGTTGAAATGTGCATTAAAACAACCGGTGCCCGGTTGGCATGGACTTTTCAATTTTTCTATGGGCGCTCATGCTCCGGGCTAGTTTTGATAAAAGTTCTATGTCAAACGCTAACTACGACTTCAAGAAAACGAAAAGCCAATCCGTTAGGGTTGTTCACTTACCAGACCGGTCTAAACGGGTTAATTTGGATGAACAAGTTAGCTCTTTTTTCAAAACTTTTCTTACACGGTTAAATTTTTGAAAAATGATACAAATGCCTCATGAGTATTATAAATATACATAATTACTTACACAGAACAAGATGATATGTTTGGGCTATCCAGCGTTAACCGCAGTCGCGAGCGTGTGAGGTTATTTTTTGCCATTGGGTTACCTGACAGTAGCCGGACTTTTTTCGTTTGTCTAAAAAAATCATAATTTACCTAACTCACTCACCAAATTCTAGATCTCAAATCACTAACAAGACCCTAGAAATAATACACTCACGATCACCAAACCAGACGAACAACAGATGGAATAATTAACAATTAAAAGTATTAAACAAACAAAGCATCAAAAACACTTAATATTATCGATTGCTATGATCATAATCCACAATCTCATTAACCGTAACCGACCTCGAGTGCTGCACAATCGACCTTCCAATCGAGTTTATCCAATCCTCCTTCTCCTTCTCCGAATCCGCAATAAAGTACATGGTATCCGCCAGAGTGGACAGCTCAAACGCAAACTCTTTATTAATAACATCTTCGGCGCCTTTGACGGTCAGGCACGTGGCCACTGGTACGACGCCACGTGGACGTGATCCGCGAGTGACGACGGCGTCCTTGAACCAGAAGAGTTTGCCTTGTTTCAAAACGAACCAGCGGCGGCGCCAGGTTTTGATGTATTCGCCTTGTTTGGTGAGCCAGCCGGTGCGTTCCGGGTTGGACCAGTACTCGATGCCGTCGTAGTCGTCCGGGTTGGGTGGTGAGTCGCCCATCACGGCGCGCCACAGGCTCGCCATAGTGAGAGATGGCGGTGGTGGTGATGGAGTTTGGGCGGAGATATTATTATTATTATTCTTGGTATTATTATTATTATTATTATGACTTGTGAGGGTTGGAGCATTTGGACAGTGAAACACCCTGTCATTGCATTTTGGTTTGTCATATTGTATTCCTATTTTTTTATTTTTTACTTTTTATTTGAACGGCTTACGTGACTAGCTTGTGATCACTTAATCATCTTCATTCCATTATAACGCTATGTGTTTTTGAGGGTTTTGAAAGTACATCTTAAAGCGTCATATCACTACTACATAGACAGTGGGGTAAGCCCCGTTATGATTTAAAGCCCCACAATTTTAGATTTGGGCTCATCATTTGTCTAACACTTCTTCCTTTGTTGCGCATTGATGCCTTGAAGCCCTCCCTTACCGCCCATCCATTGCTGGCAAAACACGATGTTGGGGCTTTAAAGCCTTGCCATATCATTTTGCTACTTTCCTTAATCCCCCACAACGAGAGGTCCAAAAAGGAACTTCGGCATATGTGAGAAAACCTTATGTACTAACTTAAAACCCTTTGTTTTTTGGAATATTGGATTTTAATAATCTCTATTAAATGGTATTGGCCGATAGTAATCCTTATTCGTTTTATCGCCACTGGCGGTTCCAAACTCAAAAAAGTTGGCCTCCAATGGCCCCCCGTTAAAAATGACTTAACGGCGTTATAGTTTTTTCAGAATTTCGAACCAATGTTTTAAGGCATTTGATCGTTAGGAGAATACGAGTCGATTGGTGTAAAATTTAGTTTGAAATAGTGCTTCAAAATGACGAAACAATGCTTCAATTCGGGTGTTTGAATTTAAAATTAACCAAAATCAAGTCGTTTGGATCATTGTTTCGAACTAAGTTTTACATCGATCGACTCGTATCCTCTTAACGATCAAAAGCCCTAAAACATTGGTTCAAAATTCTGAAAAAACTATAACGCCGTTAAGTCATTTTTAACGGAGGATCATTGGAGGCCAACTTTTTTGAATTTGGGACCGCCAGTGGCGATAAAACGAATAGGGATTATTATCGGCCAATATCATTTAATAGGGATTATTAAAATCAAATATTCCTTTTTTTTTGTCATGTGTAAGATTTGAACTTAAACTCTCCCTCTTTTTAAATTGAAGTATTTTGGTGCCTCACCTCAACCACTTCGGTCGGGGATCATCAACATATTTTATTCGCATTATCATTTTTCATATATCTATAAAATTTTATTGGAAAAAACATTAAGTTTCTCGATCTCCTATGTGCCAAATCTAAAGGACTTGTTCCTATGACGAAAGGGAAGTTGGCGTGGCGTAAAGTGAATATTGGGGGTCAAATGTATAATGTTTAAAAAAAATAGTACGCCAATTTGTTAGTATATACAATTGTTGAGTATTTGTCTAAATAAACAACATGAAAATTTTCAAAAAAATTATTTTTGGAAGTGATTCTTGTTTTAACTCTTTAAAAATCGAATTATAGTATTGTCCCCTTCTAACATGTTGTCGGAGACGTGTCATTTAGTTGTCATAACAAGTTTTTTTGTTCAACAAGAAGATGACACATGTCATCAAAAACACGGCGACCCGGCCTAAATCTATGTGCAACAAACAAAAATCGAAAACTTTATGCATATTGACTTGAAGTTTGAAAAATCTTTATCTCAACCTAAAGTTTGAAAAATCTATGCATCCTGACCAAAAATATAAAAAATCTATGTCCCAACCAAATATGAGAATAAAAATTTATGCAAGTCGATCAAATATTTGGCAAACACTTTGGGTCAGCTACTTGGTGATCGATGTTCTCTTCTTGCTAGACAAAAACAAAGGTCGTGGTGTCGTCTAAAATACACATTGTCAGGGATGAGTTTGGATGGGATAGTCCTTGAATTCCTTCATTATGGGGACAAATTCTCAGGTCTCTCTCTTTAAAAGGGAGATTTTAGGAATCTTCCCAATAACGGTCAAGCACGATTTCAAATTAATTGGTATGTAGTACTACGTGTCTTGCTCTAAATATGTGTGTTTAAAATTCTCAAGAAACATTATGATGATTAAGTGTGCATTTCACAATAAAAAGAGTTAAATGTTTATGGTTGGTTTTGCTCTGGCTAGTTTCTTACTAGCCGAGTACTTTTTATATAATCAGTCGTTTTAAAATACAAAATTAAGAATGCTTTTTATTGTTATAAAGTTTATTTTGTATAGCTTAAAACATTTAGATGATCGTATCGATTGCGCTAGCCCCTAAAACGTCAAATCTCACCATTATTGTGATGTCATAGAGAATATTGATACTAAATACTAAAATTTAGCATTTTTTTAAAAGGATGAAAATAATTGATTAAATAAGTCTCACATTGATATACTAAGCGAATGCTTGCTTTAAATTTTTCTGACATCGAAACATATTCCAACCACGTGTATTTTAAATTCCTATGTTTTTATAGCAATTTCATTCCATACTTAATAATGTAAAACATTATGAATGGTTCATTTGAATATACACAAGTTTCATGTTTTATTTATCATAAAAGAGTAATAAAATATTCGCTGGATAATTTATGATTAAAGACACGAAATTAATTATTTTTGTTGGGAGTTGATGTGGGTCTTGGTCCAACTCAAATGCTCAATTCTAAATGTTATCTTGTACATAGGTGTAGATATGTTGTCAACATTTCCTTCACTAATTAATATTTATTCCAGCTCATATAAGAAATAATTCCTCATTTTTTAGTTTTTATTATGTGGCTTAATGGTAGAGCACTCACTTTACTAGTGAGAGATAGAGGGTTCAAACCTCACTACCACCAATTTATATGGGAGATATGAGGGATGATCCTGGCTTGCCAGGGTTCGAGTTCTGATCTCACCCGGTTTTACCGGCTCCTCGCTGTCGTGCCATTAGGCGGGTGTGGGGGTCGGGTTTTATCCGGTGAATCCCTCAATAGGGTGGACCGCTAAGGGCTTCGTCCGTCCGGAATAGTGGCCGGCTCGGGCTACCTTTGGCCAATGGGGGCCGCGTACGAAGTACCCGGCGTTACTTAGTTGGTCGTTAAAAAAATTCATAGAGATATAATTATTTCTTTTTTAATTATTAAATATAGGAATCCACAAAAATAAACCGAATAAAAGATAATTGGATGGTTACTTTATTATTATTGTTACTATAATTGAATGCAATATTTACGATTGTTAGTTCTGTTGCATTCTCTCTCCAAAAATGCAAGTTGTTAAATATATGTGTGTTTAAAATACTCAAGGAACAATCTCATGGTTAAGTGATGCATGCAATCCAAAATTACGATTCTGGTACCGTTAGTAACTAATGTTTCAATATCACACCGGTAATGGAATCAGTCATTCTAGACTTCTAGTGGTTAATTGTTGAAACTGGTTAAACAATGGTTAAATTTAATAAATGGTACACCAATGTAAATGAATAGGCGTTTCTTTGTTGCTACCCGATTCACATAACTTTTAATCAATTAAAACTAAAACTACCTAATTCAGGACCAATCGTTCTTAATGGAAACTCATAATCTTTTTGTTGACATGTTAAAGTTAAATTTAGTGTTAAACTAAAAAAAAACAAAAAAAAAACCACAAACCTGAATTGAGTTGGAAATGGCGGAACTGGAGTCAAAATTAAGCAGGAATTGGCCAAATCGAAAGATTGGATGTTAAAATATATTAATTTTTATTAGGTTTATTTAATTGTAAATTGTTTCTAAAATTAAAAAATAAAATGGTGGTATTTTGGGCTAAAATGTTTAAAAATTAAAATGACCCAAATAACTTAATTCTTTATTAGTGGGCTATTGTGTTTGGTTTATGTATATGTTGATATGTGTGGGTGTTTTCCGATCTGTTGTGTTTACATCAATGTATAACACATAGTAAGTAAATTTTTAACAATGTGCATGTCATTTCTTTCATTGAGTTAAACCGTGGAAATTGCTAAACGGCACAACATGCTATATGCTTCTATCTAACCCGTCTAGACCCGGAATTGATCCATCACTAATTGTCCGGTTCACATGTATGATTTTACCCATCAATCGGTTTTGGTCCAGTTTGGTTTTGGTTATGTGATAATTTTGATCACAGATGTAATGTAGGGAAATTTTTGCAATTATACTTACTTCCAAGCTAAGGTGATATTAAATGTAGCTCTATGAAAGCTTGATCAGGCGAGCATGGCAGTGAAGTGCGATTATTGCAGCTCTATAGTTGATCAAGGGAATTCTTTTTGGATTGGAAATATATATAATATGTTTGATGGGGGCACTGTTTTGCTTTCTTTTTGTTAGTCTTGATCATATTTTAGTTTAAAAGTATTGCTGATGTGAATTTTTTTTTGGTTATTGATAATATCCAGTTAGCTTTTTAGATGTATTTTTACTTTATAGATATTTTCCACTCTTTAGGGCATATGTTGGGTTATTATCGGTTTTGATTTTATTTCGTCAAAATTCAGTTTATTCAGCATAAAGTTATTCAGAGGTCCAACCAAACAACACTTACTGGTTCAGCACAACTAGCTCAGAGTCACATAACCAGACAAACCTCTTAATGGTTCAGTACATAATGGTTAAACACTTGTCAAACAGCCCCTAAGTAGGGTATTGGCTCAATTATTTTATTATTTGTAGTTTCATATATGTTGCTTAATAAATAATGTAGCTCGAAACCAGTTTGAAGAGAATTAAGCTGGGTTACAAACAGGTGTTGATGAAGAGAGGAAGAACATGTATACAAATTGGCAGTTTGAGTCGGGTTGGCGCAAAGCGATTTAAAAACAACATCAGGTCGAGTTGCGAACTGGTTTGGATTTCCAAACCGGTTTTCTTTGTACACCACTAAATTTTGACTGCTGACTGTATGAGCCTAAACCGGCAAGTATAGAGTATACATGTAGCCAATTGCCATGCAATTCAAACGAAAAGCCCACTTACCATTGTTAGCCCATCTAGGTAACTATGTTCAAGAAAGCCTGATTCTAAATGGTATATTTTACATCCTTGCAGCATATTTGACTTCATTTTATATAGAAACGATATAGTTATATTTTATAATCAACTTCTATTACATTGAAATATAAATGACGACACAACTAAAACATAAAAAATAAAAAATAAAAAGATTAGGCCACTTAAAATTATATAGTGTAGATGATGTCTACTTCAAAGTTTAGAGACGGTCCTGCTCGGCGTTATATCAAGACATCAAGTTGTACTAAGTTTTTCGAATATGTAATTCTAATAGTTATTTCAGCTTCAAAAAACGTATTGAACATGTATGATGATAATTAGTTACTCAATATTATTAACTTGTCTCCCTTCTATTCTAGAATTGGAAGATTCAAATTAGCATATCACATTTTAACGTAGGAGGATTTAACCTATTAAGGGGGTGTTTGGCCTAGCTTTTTTAACCAAGCTTATAGTTATTTTAGCTTTTTTTTTACAAAATAAGCTTAACTTGGTGTTTGGCTTAGCCTTTTTAAGCTTATACTTATTAGCTTATATAAGCTCATTTAAATAAGCTTATATGAAGATGGTTTTTTTAGCTTATTCGATAGAAGCTTATTTGTTTAAGGGTGTAAATTACTCATTTGTTCTCAAATGGTGGTGGATTAGTAATTATTACTCTAGCAAATTAAAGAATGTTAGATTTAACAATTTATTAAGGCACATAATTAACTTGTAAAATATAAGCTAATTCAAACACTTAAAAAAAACTTATCAAATATTAGAAAAAAAGCTACAAGCTAATTTTATATATAAACATAAGCTTAAAAAAAAGGCTAGGCCAAACACCCCCTAAATAGGGCCAAGGTCCACTGTCCAGTCCAACTTCCGCTTATATTTTTAATGTATTTATACCCTAATCTTCTTGTTTAACTCCAAATGTCACCCTTCAAAACTCCAAGCCTAAGAGCCAGGCTCAAACCAATTAAAACCAAATTTTATTTAGACATTGGAAGGTTGTTCTCAGCCTACTCAATTTGTGATCAAAACAATGTAGTTATCTTTTTTCCTCTTACATGAATGTGTTGATTATTTACCATTGTTTTGTTATCAACCGAAATCCAAACAAGATTGTTCAAGTGAAACCCGTTTGGACTAATTTTTATTAAAACCATAGACGTAATCCATCATATTATTATATATTGATAGTTTACTCTTTGTTTAGCATATACAAGTCTGGACATGTTTTGCAAAGTGAAACAGATGATGGGGCTGGTCCAAGGATTCTCCTTTAAGAATCATAATCGAACTACAGAAACTTGCCAGAATGACTTGGTAAGCAAGTAAGCAGTTATGCAACCGCCAACTAAACTAAAAAAAAAACAAATACTACATATGCACACACATAAAAACTAAGTCCAATAAAATTTAGAATAGAACCCCGTTCAAAAATAGTTGGCCGGCTGAAGAAACACTAAAAGTCTCCGGCAGATTAAGGATAATCTTAGGGTTAAGTAAATGTTTCCCACGAGGGTTAGGTCCGGCAAAGATGGTTGTTCTTCTCGACCTGCAAAACAGACACCGTGAGCTCGTCACTGAGAATGGGGGGGTTCCTCCTTGTGACCACCCTCCGGCGTGAGAATCAGACTAGATTGCTCTGAATATAAGTGTATATTGAGAGACGTAGCTAGAGAAGATAAGATAATATGAGATGATCATACCGTTCCAAGGTGTTGGAGTATTTATAGCCGAAGGTAGGTTTCCAAGCAGGTACGGCCAGCTGTATAATATTCATTTTCCACCAACTACGGGCTTTGTTCGTGCCACGATAAGAGTTGGTGGGTAGGCAGCGGCTGATGGCGACGTTTTGTACTGGAGCGTGCTCCTCCTCGTACTATTGTCGGTGAGCTGTCACCCTGTGATTGGTTCATGGGTCGCTTTTACCAGACCTTGTTTTTTTGTCCATACCTTGGTAGGTATAGTACAAAAGATCTTCTGGAAGCGTACGGACTGGCTCTTTTGGGCGGGAATATTCCCGCCCTGCTCATTCCTTCAGGTGACATTGCTGAAGTATAAGAGTTAGTGCCTTATGCGTGTAGCTTTACTGTTAGTGCGGGTAGCCTTCCTTCTTGGTTTGTACCCACAGCTGCGGGAACAGGCAGGGTACTGTACCAAGGGAGGCTTTCCTGCGGGAACAGCTGGCTTACTGCGTGTAAGGTCTTCTCTGAGCCTAGTGGGTCCTGCGGAACCATTTGATCTTTGCGCAGACGTACCTCTTTAAGGTGTGTCTTGCGGGTCCAACTGGGCTTTGCGGGGACCTACCTCTTCAAGTTCCCCCAGTCCATTGTTCTTCTCATGAATTGTTAATGAGGTGAACTTTTGGACTTTAAGCAAGGGGTTTTAAAGAGGGGTTTTTGTTTTTTAAGGTTTTCCGCGGGGATTCTTCCTGCAGTTTTCCTAATGTCACTTGAAGAAATTCCCGACTTTTCTGCCTGATCTTTGGTTATGATGCGGGTAGGTGTTTAACCTCTTCGCAAGTCGGGAGCGTTGAGTTTCACTTGTATAGATTCTTCACGAGATTTTGGTAGTTTTGGACATGGTGATCAGTTATGTTAAACCACCAATTCCACCTTGAAGCTTCAAACAATCTAGTTCTCAACGTTCCCGCCCTGCGGAGGTGTTATTTCTCTTTCCGCAAGCATGGCCCATAAGATCCTTCTTGGGTTCAATTCCCTGCAAGTGCTGAGTATGTGAAGGGTTTCGCCTTGACACTGTACCCGCACTTGTCTTACGGTTCCTTGTTTTCCAAGGTATCTTGGCTTCAATTCCCTACAAGTTCTAAGTATGTGAAGGGTTTCGCCTTGACACTGTACCCGCACTTGTCTTATGGTTTGTTGTTCTCCAAGGTAAGGGGGTATATTCCCTCTTATTTTTGAATCTTTTTGAATATCTGAAATTCGAAGAGTTGATGAAAGGATAAGGACAGTCCAAACGGCTGAAGGGACGTTGGCGTCTTCTGACGGTTTCAGGACGTGCAGGAAGTTATGACGACGTGACAGCATGTGGTCAATCAGGACACTTTTTCAGGCGCGTGGGCGCGAGTATCATGTCACGCGCCATTCTGACACCTGTTGCCAGCTTGCTTTATCCACACGTGTCGCCGTTTCATTGCACCTGCGCTCTCTCTCTCCTCCGCATTAAATTCATCGCATTCATTGCGATGAGTTTATAAGGGGGTAGATGGTGCATCTCATCCCATACCTTCACTTCACTCTTCTTTCCCTTTTAAGCGATTTCCGGCGAATACTCATCTTTTCCGGCGAGCATTCTTCTGAAACCGCTTTCTTTAACACTTACACAATGTCTTCTTCTACTCATGATCCCGAGGTAAACGTCGAGGAGTCCGATGTATACCTCGAGAACCCGACGTCCACGTCTGATAAGGACGATAAGAGTACTGCTGGCGAGTGCCAGTGTACTCTTTCTGTCGATTTATACCACTATATCGTCAAGAAGTTCATGCTCGAGCCTTATGAGCCTGAGTTTCCGGAGCCCCACCAGACGGTGTATGATACCTCTAAGGGCAAGATAGGGGTTTACGCCTCGTTCTTCATATATGGGAATCTCAGATTCCCATTAACGAAGTTCGTATACCGTGTTTTGGAGAAACACGGTGTACACTTGACGGAGGTGCACCCGATGGCGATTGCTAAGGTTCGCCATTTTGAATGGGTGTGCTGCATTCCGGGCATCGAGCCCCGCGTCGACCGCCTGATGACCTTCTACTCCTGGAGGTGCATCCAGGGCTGGTATACCTTGGTTACTCGGATCAAGGGGTTGAAGATCTGCGCTACTGAGCGCAGTCTTCGTTCTTGGAAGCGGGAGTTTTTCTATATCTCCGCTCGCGTCGTCCCCATCGCGATGACGTTCAAGAACGGGAGGGCACTCCCCAATCTTCACGCCTCCAATTACCAGGAGATGGAATGGTTCGCTAAGATCTCCCAGATCCAGACTCCGGTTTATCGCTTCGCGGAGTCTGGGATGGTGATGCTCGGGATGAGCCGCGTATGGAAGGATGCCGGGTCCGGGACGCCGCAAATACCCATCGTCCTTGAATACGGTTTGAGCTCTATTCCTTACGGTATGCTCTATTTTTTGTGTTGGTTTAGGGTTTTTCTTCTAACGTTGTCTTTTTTTATTTCAGAGGGGAACGACCTGCAAATCGCTCTTGCATCCGCGAGAGACTAGTGGTCCCGAACGGTTGGGTACTCGTGATCTCGATGAGAACGAGTTGCCCATTCTGGAGCAAACGGCGGATAGATTCGTAGAAGTCTACCCACCGGCCACGAAATTTTGAGTGCCACCCGGCCAGGTAAGGAGTTTTTTAATCCTCGTCCTCTTCATGCTCAAACTTCTGCTGGAATTCCTCTGATTTTGTCATCTTCTGATGAGGAATCCGCAGATGGGCCTTTCTTTGTGAGGAAGAAGAAGGCTGCTGGCGGGAAGGGCAAGGCGAAGGTTACTTCCGTCGTCGACCTGGGATATCAGTCTGATTGCGAGACTGAAAGTGAGGAGGCGGCGGGGAACCTTGGTGGTGGCGAGACCATTGTTTCGGAGGTTGAGACGGCTGTCACCTTCGAGCAACCAAGCGTTGCGACGGTGACTGGCGTGAAGAGGCCAGTTCCATCGGGTTCGTCTCCGCCTGTCAGGTCTTTCAAGATTAAGAAAACCCGTAAGTATAATTTTTTGTTCATCTTTTCCGCATTTCCTTCCGTCTTTGTTTTAATATCTTCTCTTCATGCAGGAGTGGACTTATCCGCTTTTGAGAGCGGTGCGGGAGGGAGCAGTTCAGTACCCACGACGGTAGGTTTGGTCAACCTATCCGAGGCGATGACCCAGGCGGCTGCGCCTGTTTCTAGTGCTGGTTCAGTTGCTCACACTGTTGAAGCAAGTGTTCCAGTTATGATGTCATCTCCGCCGGTTGTCAGTGCTATCTTTACTACATCTTTCACTGGACCGGCGGTGACTTTTCCTGCGAGCTCATCCGCAGCGGCGACCACGGTTGTGAGTTCATCTCCAATGAGTTCACCTCCGATGGTCTCTACCACGGTGGCTTCTACTATGCCCCCTCCGGTGTCAGCGACTACCTCGTCCATGGCCGGTTCTTCAGGTATGTTTGGGGTTGGGAACTCTAGCCAATCTTTGCCTCCTTCCCATCTCCTTGACCTCTTGGATGGATATCCCTTAGGTTTGGGTGAGGGGTTTGGCGGCTACCGGCCTGATATAGACCCTACAGGTGCGTGGGGTTACTTTGGCATATTATTTATTCTTATCATTTTTTCCTAACTGTTTGTTTTTTGCAGTTTCGTATTCCAATGAGATGTATTCTCCAAGGTGGAATATCCGCCGAGGAACAACCCTAAGGACGGCTGCGGATTGTGTCGACTGGGCGCGCCATGCTGCTCCAAGCGGTGCGTTGGGGGAGGCAATGGCTAGCTACCAGGAGGGTAGGCTGTCCAATGAGCTACGAATCCTTCTTGCCCGGATGCAGCCGCGCGTCGAGTTGCTTTGTCGTGAAAACGACAAGTTAAAGACGGCGCGTAGCCTGAAGGTGGCTCAGGCGCGTTCGCTGCGGGAGGATAACAAGAGGCTCGCCGCCATTGCTGCGGAGAAAGAGAAGGCCTTCAAGGACCTTGAGGTCGAGATTCAGGCCAGGCATGAGGCCCGTTCCAAGGCTACCCAAGCTGTTAACGAACAGCTTAGGTTGGCCAAGGAAACTGCGCGTAATGCGACCGGGAGGGCCACCTGTAACGATTCCGACGAAACCCGGTATACCCTAACCGGTAGACAATAGTTACGTCATATTTAATGTCGGATACATGAATTACCATAGTAATTATACGAGAATACATGGTTCACTGTATTGATTGTACGTGAATATATAATTCATCGTATTGAATATGCGATCAATCGATCGATAGTTATTGAAACCCGAACGAATCGAGGGTTCAATTATAGACGATATATATAATATTTAGTGATGTTTACGAAGTATTAAAGCTTCGGGATAAGTGAATTAAAGCTCAGAAAAAGAATTTTCGATTTAATGGTACGTCGGTACATTAAACGAAACCTTTAATACCAAACCAAGCAAGAGACGATCGATCAAGCCGAAAAAGATGCGCAATTATTAATAATATGATGTTTTAAGTTAATAAATGTCATGGTTTAAGTTTTTAAAGTTTTAAATCGGTTTTATATAAATTTCATTTTTTAGGCCGAAAACGACCGTTTTGGCCTCGTTTTAAGCCGAATTAAACATTTAACCGAAAAACGAACTGAACCAGATTATCCAAAACATTATCCGGATTTCGAGAATCCGAAAAACGAACTGACGCAAATGTACAAATTTTATAAATGATAAGAGACCGCAGTCTCATATTAATCGAAGATGGGTCGAGTTGTTAAGAGATTATGACTGTGACATCCGTTATCACCCCGGCAAGGCTAACGTCATAGCCGATGCCTTGAGTAGGAAAGATCGGGTTAAGCCATTGCGAGTGCGAGCGCTGGGGATGATAGTCCAGTCGAACCTTTCGGACCTGATTCGAGTCGCTCAACGTGAAGCGTTGAAAGAGGAATAATTGGAAAGGAGGGACTTTGCGGCGATGAGAAGAATTTCGAACAGCGCGTGGACGTAATTCTCTATTTCAAAAATCGGGTTTGGATCCCGACCCTCCATGACCTTCGTGAATTAATCATGGGCGAAGCGCATAGATCGAAATATTCCATACATCCGGGATCAGAATAGACTATTGATGATACGAATATCTGAAAGGATTTTATTAATGGCCGAGTTTGGAGAAAGATATGGTTACGTATGTTGGTGAATATGTAAGTTATGCAAGAGATAAGGCTGCACACCGAAAACCCTGGGAAACGCCACAACGACAGAAAAATTCGCCAATGATAGTGGGAATAAATTACAATGGATTTCGGGAGGCAAATTCCCAAGATATATCAAAGGCATGATGTAAATTGGGTAATCGCGGATCGATTAACCAATCCTCGCATTTCATCCCAATCCATGACGATTACCACAATGAATTCTCGCCCAAATTCATGATGGTGAAAGGGTATCTCGTCGTGGAGTACCATTTTCAATTATCTCAGATCGAAATAGTCATCCTACTTCCATTATTGGAAGGCGGGGAAGGAAGCATCGAGAGCTTGAAGCTTTCTATGGGTGAAGTAATTATCACCAATTTGTTAAATTGAAAATGGGCGTCAAGCAAGCCATAAGATTTGAATTGATTCGAGAAACAACCAATCGGATTTATAATATTTAAGATAAGTTGAAAGCAGCGCGAGATTGGCAAAGGATTTATGCCAACATTCAAAGGAAACCATTGTCGCTGGAAAGAGGTGACAAGGTATTTTTAAGGCATCACTTTAGAGAGGTGATATGAGGTTTGGCAAAACCGAAAGTAGCTCCTTAATATATTGGACCTCATGAGGCTATCTCCATGATTGGTCATTTAGTTTATCGATTAAAGTACTCCAGGGGCTAAGTACTATACATGATGTTTTGTCATGTATACGGATTGAAAAGTACCTAAGCGACGAGGCAACGAAAGTACCAGTAATGGAGGTACTCATAGAAGACATGCCTAGTATCATAAATTATTCCGTAGAGATAGTAGACGGGAAAACTAGACAGTTTGGACACACCAAGCTTTATTGATAAAGATTAAGTGGAATTCACAGCGAGGACCAGATTATACCTGGTAACGCGAGGGTGAATTATGAAGGAAAAACCCCCACCTTTCTCTCGAAAGGGGATAGTGGGCGTATAAAATTTCGAGGACGAAATTTCTTAACGGGGGGAGAATGTAACGATTCCGACGAAACCCGGTATACCCTAACCGGTAGACAATAGTTACGTCATATTTAATGTCGGATACATGAATTACCATAGTAATTATACGAGAATACATGGTTCACTGTATTGATTGTACGTGAATATATAATTCATCGTATTGAATATGCGATCAATCGATCGATAGTTATTGAAACCCGAACGAATCGAGGGTTCAATTATAGACAATATATATGATATTTAGTGATGTTTACGAAGTATTAAAGCTTCGGGATAAGTGAATTAAAGCTCAGAAAAAGAATTTTCGATTTAATGGTACGTCGGTACATTAAACGAAACCTTTAATACCAAACCAAGCAAGAGACGATCGATCAAGCCGAAAAAGATGCGCAATTATTAATAATATGATGTTTTAAGTTAATAAATGTCATGGTTTAAGTTTTTAAAGTTTTAAATCGGTTTTATATAAATTTCATTTTTTAGGCCGAAAACGACCGTTTTGGCCTCGTTTTAAGCCGAATTAAACATTTAACCGAAAAACGAACTGAACCAGATTATCTAAAACATTATCCGGATTTCGAGAATCCAAACATGTGGCTAAGAATGGAGAGGTGGGTCCCACCCCACCCCCTTGGAGTCCGATCGGAATTAAGGGGGTGTTACCCCATTGCTTTCTTATTTTTTTTACACAAACAACTCAACAATCCTCCTTCTCTTCCACTCCATGATCTAAAAACCCGAGTTTTTAGCAAGAAAACCGAGGTAAAAATCGAGTTATTTACGTTTCCATCTTCGTTTCTTGAGTTTATTTGCAAGAAAATGAGGTTTCAAAGATGAAAACCGATTCTTGCATGATCAAGTGATGTATACGGGTTATACAAGTGATCTTGGTCCAAGAAGGGAGTTAAACGAAGCAAAAACGAATTTTTACGGTTAAAACTTTAGTTTTGAAACAATAACCGAAACTATAGTGTAAGAGGCTTGATCGTGAGTGTAACTTGCTTGGTATTGTGGTATGTTGGTTGTAGGTTCTGTATTTAGTGGTGAATAAGGCGGAAAGACGAGTGTGTAGCTTGTAGTGGCGGAAAACAAAAGGTATATTCGGTTTATGTTCGGTTTTGGAGTTTTTGGACAGATTGTTGATGGTTTAGAGTTAGGTCATGAAATTTTACAGAGGTGTTAAATACATGAAAATATGAGTTCTGTGAATTTTTGGTAATTTTTGGACAAAGGATGAATATTTGGTGAATTTAATGCTCGGTTTTGGCTAAAAATGGTGAAAAATAGTTAAATATCATGAAAAATTCTGTAAAATTCCAGATAAGCTTTTTATAACATTTATAAGTTACACACAAAATTTTAGGTCAGTTGGAGAAGTCTAAGTAGGCTTTTCGGTTAAACGAGTTCTAGTGTTTTCTAGCTCGGTTTTAGTGAAAATGGCATGTAAAGAGATATTTTGGTTTTGGAAAAATTACAGGGGACTATGTGGATGGCAGGGGACATCCAGGAAAAATTTGGGATTTTTATAAGGTCGTTTGGTATTTACGACATATTTAGTGTTTAAATGGTGTTTAAAAATAGATAAATAAATTTTAAATATAAAAATTAATTCTGGAAATATTTTTATAAAATTCCCCACTGTCAAAAAGTGATTTGTTCAAAATTTCAAGATCCGAGATTAAACGGATAATTATTTGTGCAAAAACAAACTTTTAAAGCTTAAAACGCGTAAACCGGTAAAGTTCGCCTAAGCGAGCTGACTGGTGTATAAAAACCCTGAAAATGGACTATTTTCATATAATTAAGTTAAACAAGTAAAAATAAATCATCCGAAAATAATTCGGATGATTTGAGTAATTTTATCCAATAAAACAGTTTCCGGTGCACTAAAGACGGAAACGGGTCCCGCGGCCAATCGGGGCGACTAAACCGAGCTCTAATTTCACATCTTTAATTAAATTATCAGTCAACCACTATTTTCGGGACGTGTGTGACCAAACTCATTTTTGAAACGTAAAAACGGATAACCCTGGTAGGCACGCAAAACGGGGAAAACAAACTAATAGTAAATTGACTATAGAACTCTAAACGATATCACAATCTGAGTCCGTAGAAGTGTTTCTGGGTTAACATTGCCCCCGGAATGGGTACAGTACTGGGTTAACAGTGTCCCCAGATGTCCCTAGAAGTGTTTCTGGGTTAACATTGCCCCCGGAATGGGTACAGTACTGGGTTAACAGTGTCCCCAGATGTCCCTAGAAGTGTTTCTGGGTTAACATTGCCCCCGGAATGGGTACAGTACTGGGTTATCAGTGTTCCCAGATGTACCGGTTGATACGGTTAAAGATTATATAAACTATAATTGTATAATAACGATCGTATGGATCATATTACAGATTGGACGTGTTAACTAATAATGACTGTTGTACCTGCTTGCATGTGCTAAGGTGAGTTTCACGAGCCCTTTTTTCTGAATTGTTTTTAAATATTTTCTCGGGGCGGAAGCATGTTACTACTGAAATGTTTAAGTACATACTGAACGCATGGATTTGCGTGGATTTATATATATATTTTATTGTACGGGAATCGTACGGAAATGTACTAAGATGGTAATTGTCTGAGTTGCTAACATTCTAAGGCCCCGGAACACGAGTGATTAACTGAAAGCCGGTAGAGTGTGGATAGTACTATTGGTCTGACAAACCCAACTGGTCCGGCATGGATTTGCTGATGTTTCCCAGCCAGTTGCACATGTCTATTTTGTTGTTATTTATTTTGCTATGTAATGTTAGACATGGCGGTTTGGGGCAGGTCCGTGGGCGGGGGATATGCCACGGGGGTTGTGTGTGATAGTCAGAGGTTTCACTTGTGGGCTCAGCATAATTACATCGATAATATTATATTTTGATAATGATTTATCATGGTTTACCCGAATTGTGAAACTCACCAACTATTCGTAGTTGACCCGTTTTCTCACATGCTTTTCAGGTACAATTAAGATGAAGTGATTGCTTACGTGCTAAGTGCTTGATGTGTGTAAGATTTGCGTGCGGGATGTTAGGTTACATTATAATAAATAGAATTATGTATCGTATTGTATGATGTGTGTATCACCTAGACGATAATGAAATATGAGATAATGTAATTTGAAGTATATTAGTGTATTCAGTTTTCTTTATAAACAATGTGGTTGATATCAGAGGTGTCTGTTGCATCCCGTTTACGTTTCCGCTGCGGTTACGGGGTGTTACAGAAGTTGGTATCAGAGCCATTGGTTATAAAGATTTAGGATGTCTTTAAAAGATACCTAAAATATAACCAGTAGCTCAAGTATTATTGGATCTGAATATCAACTAATAATATATAGTGACGGGATCTGGATGAACTTGGATTGACAAGTGAGTTATTATGGTCCGGAACATAATAACAGACTTGTCCGCACGAGGGAATTCAGGGGAAGTCACTGGGTACATTAATAGGTAAAAATGGCAACATATGTGTAAAGTATATAATATTATTTATACGTGCTAATGTGTATATATATGTGTACATATCTTGTGGGTACATGTACTGAGAAATAGGACCCGGATAAGGAACCGGGGGATGAAATAATAAAAAGTACCGAGGATGCTGAAATTTCTAGAGCATCGGTTGATGATAAGTCTGACTTATCGGGCCATGGTTATGATAGTACCAAGTTAGATCTCCCGTTTGACATTAACCAGAAATATCTAGTAACCGTCACTCCCAACCGGAATTAATAAATCCCTTACCCTACCAACACCGGTACCGTATATCTTAATAACCCCCTATGATCACCAGAACCGCCGACCCTCACGTACGGACGGACCTGTACGTGAACCCATTCTTATTCCGTTAAAAAAAAAAATTTAACAAATGAGCAGATAAAAATAATATGTAAAAATATATATGTGTATTTCTCACTCTCAAACATATGAGACATATCACCTCCAGATCGAGAATTACCGATTTTAGCGAACCTAGAACGCCGGAGGACATTGACTGAGCAAGCGATAGAGTTTCCCATAATAGTAATTGATAATATTTGAAGGCAACCCATGTTGCGCGATTACCTTGAACCGTGCAACTCCCTATGTTATCCTTACATCCGTTAGATGCCTATACCC
Organism: Bidens hawaiensis; assembly: GCF_021521415.1. Classification (NCBI taxonomy): domain Eukaryota; kingdom Viridiplantae; phylum Streptophyta; class Magnoliopsida; order Asterales; family Asteraceae; genus Bidens; species Bidens hawaiensis. The sequence continues at coordinate 363,620 of NW_027492705.1, read as the reverse complement.
ATGTATACTCGAATAGCTAGATTACCCATACACAAAGAGGTGTTGGAATCATTATAGCATGGTTGGTTGTTCGTTCGTAGGTGGTATACCGTGTATGCCGGATATACAAATAGACACGGATATTGTAACTCCGTGGTACGTAATCGTTTGGTGCTCACGGTGAGCATGTATCGGTTATACTGACATGCAGAAGGATATTGAAATCAAGCATATTAAACATTAATCTTTGTTGAGAAAGATCTATATGTCAGTTGGTGACAAGGATTATGAAACATATTTGAACGTTAACCGACGTCAGGTTAAGTCCATGTGATATTATATTTGTGGGACATATATATACTAGATACTGGTATGTGTAATATGTATGATAATATTTGGTGTGTATGTGTACCTGTTGTTATGATTGAGCTGGTAACGAGTTAAACGGTGAAATTAATATTGATTACTGCGTACGGGATAAGTACGGCAGAATGACATAAAAAGAGTAACTCCAATGATGGAGATTGATATGATTTAGTTGATTGCTCAAAGATAGCAGATGATGATACCGAATGTCGTATCACAGATCACTGCTAGTGTTGATGCAAATGTGATCGCATAATTTATAGATCGAGCAATCACATGAATATGAATATTTCAATTCTTAGTGGTATTACTAAGAGTGATAATGTCCCACCGAATACTATTATGACTACAAGTATTAGTTATAAACTAAACATGAATAGTAGTCGTAATGAATTAGATCCGATATGAAGGATATGTTTGTTGGTTGTGTTCAGGAAATTATTAATAGTTACTGATGGTAAAGGGAGGGATAGATTAGTGAGTGGATAGAAAAGATCGAAATGGTTAAGGATATTGGTAAGAGTCTAGAACATTGTGTAGTGAAATATGCTACAGATATGTTGGTAGATTATGTTGTATCGTGATGGAACACGATGGTACAAAATTATAGTTAGAAAAATTATTACTCAGATGATATGGTCAGAATTTAAAATTCTTGTGCTAGAGCACTTTTATTCGAATAATTAAGTTTAGAGACTGGAAATTGAGCTATGGAAGATAGAAATGTTGTGTGCTGATCACTTAGAACGCGCTAATCGTTTAAAGGAATTGTCATGTCTGGTAACATGGCTAATTACTCCTGAAACTAAGCGAAGTGAGCACTATATTGGGGACTAACTCCATCGATAAGGAGTATAGTCAATCCTGTAAAATACACAACCTTTGGAAGGGTTGTGTCACAAGCCAGCATTAATATATCTGACGCTATGGGAAGCGGACTGGAAGGACGTTAGATGAGACGTCGAGTGTTAAAGAAGAGAAATGATAAAGATATAGTGCAAGATAGGCCTTTGAATAAGTAGGTAAGTCCTACAACCCAGAATTATACTAAGACTAGTTCTGGTGTGAAAACATGAACCGCATGAAGGGTCCTCCCCTAAATGTGGAAAATATGGTTATCGGCAGGAAGAAGAATGTCAAGTGATAGTAGGCCACAGGTGTGGTAAAGATGGACGTAATGCCCTAATTGTAGAACCAATTGAAGCCATGGGAACCGGCAACCCCAACCCATTCGTGTACAACCACTCCGAACCCAACAGCTTCAATAACCATCCATCCAAAGAAATCAAATTATGCCAAACAGTTGTACTTGCTATGAAGGTGGCAGTACAGAACGTTTCAAGAGAAATTGCCCAAAGTTGAACCAAAGTGTCGTTGGAAGACGAACCTCATGACAAGCATCAACCTCTGATCAAGCAAGGAGCCGTGCTTTTGTGAGTAATTCGAATAAAGCACCTCATGATTCAAAGGTGGTATTAAGTACGTTGTAGTTTTAAATCAATAGGCTTCAGTGATATTTTTACGGTCGTCGATAGAAGTTAGTTCCTGTTAACCTCCTATCATTTGGAAAGATACCGAATAGTGGAACTACAGAACCCTATACTGTAGAATCGCTAACGGTAAATCCCTGATGGTTAACTAAATTGTTCGGAATTGTCCTATTATTCTGAACGATTAACCTTTCCTTATTGACCTACGACCAGTAAAGTTAAGAAGTTTTGACGTAATAGTTAACATGGATTGGCTAACTCAACATGAAACTGAAATCAAATATGAAAAGAAGATGATTAGAAGCTCTCTTTCGGACGATGAAGCGATTAGATACAGAGAAAAGTATTTAAAAGAAAACATATAGAAGATGTTTCGGTGATACGAAAATATCCAGAATTTTTCCCAGAAGAACTTCCTGGGTTACCGCCGACCCGACGGGTCGAATTCAGAATCGATATAATGCCTCAAGCTGACCCTGTTGCTAAAGCACCCTACCGACTTACACCAACTGAAATGCAAGAATTATTGGATAATGTTTTATACGACCTAGTTAGTCACCATGGGGTGCACCAGTGTTATTTGGGAAATGAAGGACGGAAGTGTTAGGATATGTATTGATTAGGGAGAATTGAATAAAGTGACGATCAAGAATAGATATTCACTTCTTCGAAGTAAATGATCTGTTTAACCAACTGCAAGGGGCGATTTATTTTTAGAAAATTGATCTTAGATATAGTTATCACCAAATGAAAAATCCAAGAGGAGGACGTTGCAACAACAGCGTTTCGGACTCGCTACGGCCATTATGAATTCTTATTCATACCGTTCGGGTTAACAAATGTGCAGGCAGTATTCATGGAACTCATGAACCGAGTCTGTAAACCTTACTTTGACAAATTTGTCATAGCATTCATTGATGATATTTTGATATATTTGCAACGTAAAGAAGAGCACGAACGAAGTTTAAGGAAAATTATGGAAGTGTTAAAGCAAGAGGAGTTGTACGCGAAGTTTTCGAAATGTGATTTTTGAATACAGAAAGCATAATCCCTTGGTCATGTTGTAAAGCAACAAGGATTTCACATAGATCCAAATAAGATAGAAACCATTAAAATTGGCAGTCACCCAAGGCGCCAAGGGAAATGCGCCAATTTTTAGAACTAACCGGAGACTATTAGCGGTTTATTAAAGAATTTTTAGCATTACCCAACTCATAATCCTTTGTACGACGCAAATGTACAAATTTTATAAATGATAAGAGACCGCAGTCTCATATTAATCGAAGATGGGTCGAGTTGTTAAGAGATTATGACTGTGACATCCGTTATCACCCCGGCAAGGCTAACGTCATAGCCGATGCCTTGAGTAGGAAAGATCGGGTTAAGCCATTGCGAGTGCGAGCGCTGGGGATGATAGTCCAGTCGAACCTTTCGGACCTGATTCGAGTCGCTCAACGTGAAGCGTTGAAAGAGGAATAATTGGAAAGGAGGGACTTTGCGGCGATGAGAAGAATTTCGAACAGCGCGTGGACGTAATTCTCTATTTCAAAAATCGGGTTTGGATCCCGACCCTCCATGACCTTCGTGAATTAATCATGGGCGAAGCGCATAGATCGAAATATTCCATACATCCGGGATCAGAATAGACTATTGATGATACGAATATCTGAAAGGATTTTATTAATGGCCGAGTTTGGAGAAAGATATGGTTACGTATGTTGGTGAATATGTAAGTTATGCAAGAGATAAGGCTGCACACCGAAAACCCTGGGAAACGCCACAACGACAGAAAAATTCGCCAATGATAGTGGGAATAAATTACAATGGATTTCGGGAGGCAAATTCCCAAGATATATCAAAGGCATGATGTAAATTGGGTAATCGCGGATCGATTAACCAATCCTCGCATTTCATCCCAATCCATGACGATTACCACAATGAATTCTCGCCCAAATTCATGATGGTGAAAGGGTATCTCGTCGTGGAGTACCATTTTCAATTATCTCAGATCGAAATAGTCATCCTACTTCCATTATTGGAAGGCGGGGAAGGAAGCATCGAGAGCTTGAAGCTTTCTATGGGTGAAGTAATTATCACCAATTTGTTAAATTGAAAATGGGCGTCAAGCAAGCCATAAGATTTGAATTGATTCGAGAAACAACCAATCGGATTTATAATATTTAAGATAAGTTGAAAGCAGCGCGAGATTGGCAAAGGATTTATGCCAACATTCAAAGGAAACCATTGTCGCTGGAAAGAGGTGACAAGGTATTTTTAAGGCATCACTTTAGAGAGGTGATATGAGGTTTGGCAAAACCGAAAGTAGCTCCTTAATATATTGGACCTCATGAGGCTATCTCCATGATTGGTCATTTAGTTTATCGATTAAAGTACTCCAGGGGCTAAGTACTATACATGATGTTTTGTCATGTATACGGATTGAAAAGTACCTAAGCGACGAGGCAACGAAAGTACCAGTAATGGAGGTACTCATAGAAGACATGCCTAGTATCATAAATTATTCCGTAGAGATAGTAGACGGGAAAACTAGACAGTTTGGACACACCAAGCTTTATTGATAAAGATTAAGTGGAATTCACAGCGAGGACCAGATTATACCTGGTAACGCGAGGGTGAATTATGAAGGAAAAACCCCCACCTTTCTCTCGAAAGGGGATAGTGGGCGTATAAAATTTCGAGGATGAAATTTCTTAACGGGGGGAGAATGTAACGATTCCGACGAAACCCGGTATACCCTAACCGGTAGACAATAGTTACGTCATATTTAATGTCGGATACATGAATTACCATAGTAATTATACGAGAATACATGGTTCACTGTATTGATTGTACGTGAATATATAATTCATCGTATTGAATATGCGATCAATCGATCGATAGTTATTGAAACCCGAACGAATCGAGGGTTCAATTATAGACAATATATATGATATTTAGTGATGTTTACGAAGTATTAAAGCTTCGGGATAAGTGAATTAAAGCTCAGAAAAAGAATTTTCGATTTAATGGTACGTCGGTACATTAAACGAAACCTTTAATACCAAACCAAGCAAGAGACGATCGATCAAGCCGAAAAAGATGCGCAATTATTAATAATATGATGTTTTAAGTTAATAAATGTCATGGTTTAAGTTTTTAAAGTTTTAAATCGGTTTTATATAAATTTCATTTTTTAGGCCGAAAACGACCGTTTTGGCCTCGTTTTAAGCCGAATTAAACATTTAACCGAAAAACGAACTGAACCAGATTATCTAAAACATTATCCGGATTTCGAGAATCCAAACATGTGGCTAAGAATGGAGAGGTGGGTCCCACCCCACCCCCTTGGAGTCCGATCGGAATTAAGGGGGTGTTACCCCATTGCTTTCTTATTTTTTTACACAAACAACTCAACAATCCTCCTTCTCTTCCACTCCATGATCTAAAAACCCGAGTTTTTAGCAAGAAAACCGAGGTAAAAATCGAGTTATTTACGTTTCCATCTTCGTTTCTTGAGTTTATTTGCAAGAAAATGAGGTTTCAAAGATGAAAACCGATTCTTGCATGATCAAGTGATGTATACGGGTTATACAAGTGATCTTGGTCCAAGAAGGGAGTTAAACGAAGCAAAAACGAATTTTTACGGTTAAAACTTTAGTTTTGAAACAATAACCGAAACTATAGTGTAAGAGGCTTGATCGTGAGTGTAACTTGCTTGGTATTGTGGTATGTTGGTTGTAGGTTCTGTATTTAGTGGTAAATAAGGCGGAAAGACGAGTGTGTAGCTTGTAGTGGCGGAAAACAAAAGGTATATTCGGTTTATGTTCGGTTTTGGAGTTTTTGGACAGATTGTTGATGGTTTAGAGTTAGGTCATGAAATTTTACAGAGGTGTTAAATACATGAAAATATGAGTTCTGTGAATTTTTGGTAATTTTTGGACAAAGGATGAATATTTGGTGAATTTAATGCTCGGTTTTGGCTAAAAATGGTGAAAAATAGTTAAATATCATGAAAAATTCTGTAAAATTCCAGATAAGCTTTTTATAACATTTATAAGTTACACACAAAATTTTAGGTCAGTTGGAGAAGTCTAAGTAGGCTTTTCGGTTAAACGAGTTCTAGTGTTTTCTAGCTCGGTTTTAGTGAAAATGGCATGTAAAGAGATATTTTGGTTTTGGAAAAATTACAGGGGACTATGTGGATGGCAGGGGACATCCAGGAAAAATTTGGGATTTTTATAAGGTCGTTTGGTATTTACGACATATTTAGTGTTTAAATGGTGTTTAAAAATAGATAAATAAATTTTAAATATAAAAATTAATTCTGGAAATATTTTTATAAAATTCCCCACTGTCAAAAAGTGATTTGTTCAAAATTTCAAGATCCGAGATTAAACGGATAATTATTTGTGCAAAAACAAACTTTTAAAGCTTAAAACGCGTAAACCGGTAAAGTTCGCCTAAGCGAGCTGACTGGTGTATAAAAACCCTGAAAATGGACTATTTTCATATAATTAAGTTAAACAAGTAAAAATAAATCATCCGAAAATAATTCGGATGATTTGAGTAATTTTATCCAATAAAACAGTTTCCGGTGCACTAAAGACGGAAACGGGTCCCGCGGCCAATCGGGGCGACTAAACCGAGCTCTAATTTCACATCTTTAATTAAATTATCAGTCAACCACTATTTTCGGGACGTGTGTGACCAAACTCATTTTTGAAACGTAAAAACGGATAACCCTGGTAGGCACGCAAAACGGGGAAAACAAACTAATAGTAAATTGACTATAGAACTCTAAACGATATCACAATCTGAGTCCGTAGAAGTGTTTCTGGGTTAACATTGCCCCCGGAATGGGTACAGTACTGGGTTAACAGTGTCCCCAGATGTCCCTAGAAGTGTTTCTGGGTTAACATTGCCCCCGGAATGGGTACAGTACTGGGTTAACAGTGTCCCCAGATGTCCCTAGAAGTGTTTCTGGGTTAACATTGCCCCCGGAATGGGTACAGTACTGGGTTATCAGTGTTCCCAGATGTACCGGTTGATACGGTTAAAGATTATATAAACTATAATTGTATAATAACGATCGTATGGATCATATTACAGATTGGACGTGTTAACTAATAATGACTGTTGTACCTGCTTGCATGTGCTAAGGTGAGTTTCACGAGCCCTTTTTTCTGAATTGTTTTTAAATATTTTCTCGGGGCGGAAGCATGTTACTACTGAAATGTTTAAGTACATACTGAACGCATGGATTTGCGTGGATTTATATATATATTTTATTGTACGGGAATCGTACGGAAATGTACTAAGATGGTAATTGTCTGAGTTGCTAACATTCTAAGGCCCCGGAACACGAGTGATTAACTGAAAGCCGGTAGAGTGTGGATAGTACTATTGGTCTGACAAACCCAACTGGTCCGGCATGGATTTGCTGATGTTTCCCAGCCAGTTGCACATGTCTATTTTGTTGTTATTTATTTTGCTATGTAATGTTAGACATGGCGGTTTGGGGCAGGTCCGTGGGCGGGGGATATGCCACGGGGGTTGTGTGTGATAGTCAGAGGTTTCACTTGTGGGCTCAGCATAATTACATCGATAATATTATATTTTGATAATGATTTATCATGGTTTACCCGAATTGTGAAACTCACCAACTATTCGTAGTTGACCCGTTTTCTCACATGCTTTTCAGGTACAATTAAGATGAAGTGATTGCTTACGTGCTAAGTGCTTGATGTGTGTAAGATTTGCGTGCGGGATGTTAGGTTACATTATAATAAATAGAATTATGTATCGTATTGTATGATGTGTGTATCACCTAGACGATAATGAAATATGAGATAATGTAATTTGAAGTATATTAGTGTATTCAGTTTTCTTTATAAACAATGTGGTTGATATCAGAGGTGTCTGTTGCATCCCGTTTACGTTTCCGCTGCGGTTACGGGGTGTTACAGAAGTTGGTATCAGAGCCATTGGTTATAAAGATTTAGGATGTCTTTAAAAGATACCTAAAATATAACCAGTAGCTCAAGTATTATTGGATCTGAATATCAACTAATAATATATAGTGACGGGATCTGGATGAACTTGGATTGACAAGTGAGTTATTATGGTCCGGAACATAATAACAGACTTGTCCGCACGAGGGAATTCAGGGGAAGTCACTGGGTACATTAATAGGTAAAAATGGCAACATATGTGTAAAGTATATAATATTATTTATACGTGCTAATGTGTATATATATGTGTACATATCTTGTGGGTACATGTACTGAGAAATAGGACCCGGATAAGGAACCGGGGGATGAAATAATAAAAAGTACCGAGGATGCTGAAATTTCTAGAGCATCGGTTGATGATAAGTCTGACTTATCGGGCCATGGTTATGATAGTACCAAGTTAGATCTCCCGTTTGACATTAACCAGAAATATCTAGTAACCGTCACTCCCAACCGGAATTAATAAATCCCTTACCCTACCAACACCGGTACCGTATATCTTAATAACCCCCTATGATCACCAGAACCGCCGACCCTCACGTACGGACGGACCTGTACGTGAACCCATTCTTATTCCGTTAAAAAAAAAAATTTAATAAATGAGCAGATAAAAATAATATGTAAAAATATATATGTGTATTTCTCACTCTCAAACATATGAGACATATCACATCCAGATCGAGAATTACCGATTTTAGCGAACCTAGAACGCCGGAGGACATTGACTGAGCAAGCGATAGAGTTTCCCATAATAGTAATTGATAATATTTGAAGGCAACCCATGTTGCGCGATTACCTTGAACCGTGCAACTCCCTATGTTATCCTTACATCCGTTAGATGCCTATACCCATGTATACTCGAATAGCTAGATTACCCATACACAAAGAGGTGTTGGAATCATTATAGCATGGTTGGTTGTTCGTTCGTAGGTGGTATACCGTGTATGCCGGATATACAAATAGACACGGATATTGTAACTCCGTGGTACGTAATCGTTTGGTGCTCACGGTGAGCATGTATCGGTTATACTGACATGCAGAAGGATATTGAAATCAAGCATATTAAACATTAATCTTTGTTGAGAAAGATCTATATGTCAGTTGGTGACAAGGATTATGAAACATATTTGAACGTTAACCGACGTCAGGTTAAGTCCATGTGATATTATATTTGTGGGACATATATATACTAGATACTGGTATGTGTAATATGTATGATAATATTTGGTGTGTATGTGTACCTGTTGTTATGATTGAGCTGGTAACGAGTTAAACGGTGAAATTAATATTGATTACTGCGTACGGGATAAGTACGGCAGAATGACATAAAAAGAGTAACTCCAATGATGGAGATTGATATGATTTAGTTGATTGCTCAAAGATAGCAGATGATGATACCGAATGTCGTATCACAGATCACTGCTAGTGTTGATGCAAATGTGATCGCATAATTTATAGATCGAGCAATCACATGAATATGAATATTTCAATTCTTAGTGGTATTACTAAGAGTGATAATGTCCCACCGAATACTATTATGACTACAAGTATTAGTTATAAACTAAACATGAATAGTAGTCGTAATGAATTAGATCCGATATGAAGGATATGTTTGTTGGTTGTGTTCAGGAAATTATTAATAGTTACTGATGGTAAAGGGAGGGATAGATTAGTGAGTGGATAGAAAAGATCGAAATGGTTAAGGATATTGGTAAGAGTCTAGAACATTGTGTAGTGAAATATGCTACAGATATGTTGGTAGATTATGTTGTATCGTGATGGAACACGATGGTACAAAATTATAGTTAGAAAAATTATTACTCAGATGATATGGTCAGAATTTAAAATTCTTGTGCTAGAGCACTTTTATTCGAATAATTAAGTTTAGAGACTGGAAATTGAGCTATGGAAGATAGAAATGTTGTGTGCTGATCACTTAGAACGCGCTAATCGTTTAAAGGAATTGTCATGTCTGGTAACATGGCTAATTACTCCTGAAACTAAGCGAAGTGAGCACTATATTGGGGACTAACTCCATCGATAAGGAGTATAGTCAATCCTGTAAAATACACAACCTTTGGAAGGGTTGTGTCACAAGCCAGCATTAATATATCTGACGCTATGGGAAGCGGACTGGAAGGACGTTAGATGAGACGTCGAGTGTTAAAGAAGAGAAATGATAAAGATATAGTGCAAGATAGGCCTTTGAATAAGTAGGTAAGTCCTACAACCCAGAATTATACTAAGACTAGTTCTGGTGTGAAAACATGAACCGCATGAAGGGTCCTCCCCTAAATGTGGAAAATATGGTTATCGGCAGGAAGAAGAATGTCAAGTGATAGTAGGCCACAGGTGTGGTAAAGATGGACGTAATGCCCTAATTGTAGAACCAATTGAAGCCATGGGAACCGGCAACCCCAACCCATTCGTGTACAACCACTCCGAACCCAACAGCTTCAATAACCATCCATCCAAAGAAATCAAATTATGCCAAACAGTTGTACTTGCTATGAAGGTGGCAGTACAGAACGTTTCAAGAGAAATTGCCCAAAGTTGAACCAAAGTGTCGTTGGAAGACGAACCTCATGACAAGCATCAACCTCTGATCAAGCAAGGAGCCGTGCTTTTGTGAGTAATTCGAATAAAGCACCTCATGATTCAAAGGTGGTATTAAGTACGTTGTAGTTTTAAATCAATAGGCTTCAGTGATATTTTTACGGACGTCGATAGAAGTTAGTTCCTGTTAACCTCCTATCATTTGGAAAGATACCGAATAGTGGAACTACAGAACCCTATACTGTAGAATCGCTAACGGTAAATCCCTGATGGTTAACTAAATTGTTCGGAATTGTCCTATTATTCTGAACGATTAACCTTTCCTTATTGACCTACGACCAGTAAAGTTAAGAAGTTTTGACGTAATAGTTAACATGGATTGGCTAACTCAACATGAAACTGAAATCAAATATGAAAAGAAGATGATTAGAAGCTCTCTTTCGGACGATGAAGCGATTAGATACAGAGAAAAGTATTTAAAAGAAAACATATAGAAGATGTTTCGGTGATACGAAAATATCCAGAATTTTTCCCAGAAGAACTTCCTGGGTTACCGCCGACCCGACGGGTCGAATTCAGAATCGATATAATGCCTCAAGCTGACCCTGTTGCTAAAGCACCCTACCGACTTACACCAACTGAAATGCAAGAATTATTGGATAATGTTTTATACGACCTAGTTAGTCACCATGGGGTGCACCAGTGTTATTTGGGAAATGAAGGACGGAAGTGTTAGGATATGTATTGATTAGGGAGAATTGAATAAAGTGACGATCAAGAATAGATATTCACTTCTTCGAAGTAAATGATCTGTTTAACCAACTGCAAGGGGCGATTTATTTTTAGAAAATTGATCTTAGATATAGTTATCACCAAATGAAAAATCCAAGAGGAGGACGTTGCAACAACAGCGTTTCGGACTCGCTACGGCCATTATGAATTCTTATTCATACCGTTCGGGTTAACAAATGTGCAGGCAGTATTCATGGAACTCATGAACCGAGTCTGTAAACCTTACTTTGACAAATTTGTCATAGCATTCATTGATGATATTTTGATATATTTGCAACGTAAAGAAGAGCACGAACGAAGTTTAAGGAAAATTATGGAAGTGTTAAAGCAAGAGGAGTTGTACGCGAAGTTTTCGAAATGTGATTTTTGAATACAGAAAGCATAATCCCTTGGTCATGTTGTAAAGCAACAAGGATTTCACATAGATCCAAATAAGATAGAAACCATTAAAATTGGCAGTCACCCAAGGCGCCAAAGGAAATGCGCCAATTTTTAGAACTAACCGGAGACTATTAGCGGTTTATTAAAGAATTTTTAGCATTACCCAACTCATAATCCTTTGTACGACGCAAATGTACAAATTTTATAAATGATAAGAGACCGCAGTCTCATATTAATCGAAGATGGGTCGAGTTGTTAAGAGATTATGACTGTGACATCCGTTATCACCCCGGCTTTTCAGGTACAATTAAGATGAAGTGATTGCTTACGTGCTAAGTGCTTGATGTGTGTAAGATTTGCGTGCGGGATGTTAGGTTACATTATAATAAATAGAATTATGTATCGTATTGTATGATGTGTGTATCACCTAGACGATAATGAAATATGAGATAATGTAATTTGAAGTATATTAATGTATTCAGTTTTCTTTATAAACAATGTGGTTGATATCAGAGGTGTCTGTTGCATCCCGTTTACTTTTCCGCTGCGGTTACGGGGTGTTACACCACCAAAGCTGAAGCCGTTGCTGAGCCTCTGCGCACTGAGAACGAAGAGCTCAAAGCCAAACTAGAGAAGCTTCAGCAGGCTCATGATGCTTTGGCTTTAGAAGATGCCAAGAAGCTCCAAGAGCTCCTGGATCAGAAGGGTATGCTTGATCGCACTGAGCGCAAGCTTAAGGGCGTTGAAGAGGCTGCTGCTAAGGATGTGTTGCTTGCCAACCTAAACAAGAATGAAGCCGAACGCGCCCGCGATCAAGCTCAAGCTACCCTTCAATAGGCTCTGACAAATAAGGAGTGGCTTCTGCGAGAAGCATTGCCTCAGGTATGCATAGCTCCCTAATTAATTTTTTTTTCTTTACGCTTTTCTTTATACTTAGAAAAGTTTTTTATATATATATTTTTTTTTGTAGGTTGTGCATCGGATTTTTGCGAACACATCTTATGACGATGCCATGAGTGCAGCCCTCAACGCTTCTCATGAGGACGGGGAGAAGGCTGGTTTCCTGCTTGGTCTAGGATTTGCAGAGAAGGGCATCCCGCCTTCCAACTTTCCTTTACACGATGCAGACACTGAAGCTGCCTACGACCAAGCTGTGAACCAGTATGCTGCCTTCCCACATCCGGTTGTGGAGAAGGTGAACGAAATTGCGGCTGCTGATGATGGGCTAGCTGTTCTTAAAGCTTTCCTTGAACCGCCACAACCAACTGATGGTGCGGGTTCAAGTGGGTTTGGAGGGAGTGGTCCCGAAGCTTGAACCTTGAGATCCCTTCCAACCGTTAGGATAGATTTGTATTTTTGTAGGCGGGTAGATACCTAGCCCTTCTTGTAATGTTTGAATTTTTATTGTGAATATAAATATTTTGTTAACGCCTTGCCTTGTAAACATTATATGATTTGCTCATGCATATTTTAGTTTAACTTAGCAATTTTCTAAGTGTTTTGAATAAGTTAACCTTTCGACGCGTGTTTGATAATAGGTTAATAATCTGTTTCCTCTATCATGATTGTGCGGGTAGAACCGTCACTTTCACTTAGTATGATGATCAAACTTTACCTATATCTGACCTGCGTGAAGGTTTTCCTCATCTCCTTATAAATATTTACTGTTTTTGTGTTTATGCGGGTTGTGCCGCTTTTCACACGCAACGACTTACTTCCTCCCACACTTATTTATGCGGTGAATACCGGCATATCAGTGTGGTCAGTTCATAAGTATAAAGGTAAGGCTATCAACACAATGTGTGAAAGGAGAATCATTTCCATTAGAAGTGGCTCTAGGCCTTTTCTTTACAAGTTTGGAATTGATCTACATGTAACATTTGCGTAATTGAGCTCCATTCCATGTTCTTGGGATGGGGGTGCCATCGAGCCTTTCGAGCCGGTATGCGCCTTTTCCCAAAACTTCTTTAATGATGTATGGCCCTTCCCAGACCGGGGCCAACTTTCCTGGGCGATCTTGGTTCGAAGCCTCGTTGTTACGCAGTATGTAGTCTCCGACATTGAAGTTGCAGAGTTTTACCCGCGTGTTGTAGTACTTTTGCATTTGTCGCTTGTAGTTCTCTTCATGCGTTGCGGCTAAGTCTCTGCGTTCTTCGGTTAGCATAAGGTCTAACCGTCTTTCCGCATCATTGTCTTCTGGTTGAGTTATGACTCTTGGTGAGGGTAGGCCAATTTCGACCGGGACCATGGCTTCAGTGCCATAGGTGAGGCTGAACGGGGTTTCGCCTGTGCTTGCCTTTTTTAGCGTTATATTCGCCCAAAGGACATGTGGAACTTCGTCCACCCAGCCGGATCTATGCTCCAAGAGTCTTTTCTTTATGCCGTCGACGATGCTTTTGTTTGCTCTTTCCACCTCACCATTACCCTGCGGGTGTGCCACTGAGGTAAAGGTGTGGGTGATTTGAAGTTCTTTCAGCCACTTTTGTAGCTTCTGGTCAGCAAAGTTGGTGCCGTTATCGCTCACCAAATTCTGTGGAAGTCCAAAACAACAAATAATAAATTCCCAAATAAATTTTTTGATATGTTTTGCGGTTGTTTAGGCTAAGGGTTTTGCTTCTATCCACTTGGTGAAGTAGTCGATGGCTACCACTAGGAACTGAACGTTCCCCGCTGCTGTGGGAAATGGGCCTGTCACATCGATGGCCCACTTCTGAAATGGCCATGAAGAAGTGACTGGAACAAGTTCGTTCTTCGGGCGATGCGTGTTGGGTGCGTAGAGCTGGCAGGACCTACATTTTCTGATGTACGCCAGCGCATCCGTATGCATCCTCGGCCAAAAGTATCCCGCGTTGCTTAGCTTAGCTACAACTGCGCGTGGACCTGCGTGTACTCCACAGATGCCTTCGTGTACTTCCCTTAGGAGGTAATCGGCATCTTGGTCGTCAACGCATCTGAGGAGTGGGCCAAGAAAGTTACGCGTGTAAAGTATGTCATCAACAAATTGATAGTTCAGTGATTTACAACGTATCTTTCTTGCATGTGTCTTTGACTCTGGTAGTATACCCGCCGCAAGGTAATTTATGATTGGTGTCATCCATGTTTCCGTTTCGGTTTGGATGACACAAATTTCCTTGTGCGGGACTGATGGTGCTCCGAGGAGTTCAACGCGGATGTCCTTTCCCAAGTGGGTGAAGGCTAACGATGCAAGATTGCTTAACGCATCCGCAGATTTGTTTTCGCTTCGCTTGATGTGCACAACTTTGCAATTGTTAAAATCGCGCATAAGGGTTTTGGCTTGTGCGAGGTACAAGGCCATTGTGTCGTTCACGGCCGTGTACGTCCCGTTTATTTGGTTGGCTACTAACATGGAATCCACGTGGGCTTCCAAGTTTTTCACCCCCATCTTACGCGCAATTCTTAATCCGGCCAAGAATGCTTCGTACTCCGCTTCGTTATTCGTACTTGGGAAATCCAGCCGAATAGCGTAAGTGTACTCTTGGCCTGCTGGGTTAGTTAGTTTCAACCCTGCGCCTGAACCCTCGTTGTTGGCTGCTCCATCAGTATAGAGTCGCCAGACATCATCAATGTCCTGTGCTGGAGAGAGTTGAGCCTCTTCCTGGCACTCTTTTTCCCGCGAAGCGGGGATTTCTGCGATAAAGTCGGCCAAGACCTGGCCTTTTATGGCTGGTCTTGGCTTGTACTTTATCGCGTATTCTCCCAGTTCAATTGCCCATTTGGCTAGGCGCCCTGACAACTCGGGTTTGCCTAGAATGTTTGCAAGTTTGAAGTTGGTGAGAATGGTGATTGGGTGGCCTTGGAAATATCGTCTTAGCCTGCATGAAGCCTGTACAAGCGCTAAGACTAATTTTTCCAGGGTAGAGTACCCGGGTTTCTACGTCTGTTAAAACGCGGCTAACATAGTAGATGGGCATCTGGATGCCTTTTCGTTCTACTAGTAAGACTGCCCCGGTTGCTCTGTCTGTGGCGGAGAGGTAGAGAATTAATTCCTCCCCCACTTCTGGTGCTGTGAGTGTTGGGAGTTCGATCAAGCGTGACCGAATCTCTTGAAAAGCTGCTTCCGCTTCTGGTGTCCAGCGGAAGTGCGTTTTCTTCAAGCAATTTCTCAATGTTGACACGAATGGGAACGACCTATCCGCATGGTTTGCCAAAAAGCGGTTAAGTGCGACTAGTCGTCCATTCAGTGTCTGAGCCTGTTTGATGGTAGTAGGTGATTCCATTTTCATAATGGCTTCGACCTTTTCAGGGTTCGCTCTGAAGCCATCTTTGGTGACGATGACTCCTAAGAACTTCCCTTCTTCCATCCCAAATGAACACTTGCTTGGGTTGAGCTTCATGTTTATCCGTCTAAGCATGTTGAAAGTTTCTTCGATGTCTTTCAACATCGCTTCTGGCTCAAGGCTTTTGATGACCAAGTCATCCATGTAAACTTCCAAGTTCCTCCCGATTTGGGCATTTAACTCTTTGTCCATCAGGCGTTGGTATGTGGACCCGGCATTCTTAAGTCCGAATGGCATCATTTGATAACAAAATGTGCTATCGAGCGTCCGAAATGCGGTTTTGTCCTGATCGTCAACGGCCATGTGGATTTGATGGTATCCCTTATACGCATCAAGGAAGCATTTAAGGCGAAACGGTGCTAACGAATCTACCTTAAGGTCAATTTCGGGTAACGGGTAACAATCATTGGGGCATGCTTTGTTTAGGTCTTTGAAGTCTATGCACATGCGCCATTGTTTGTTGGATTTCGGTACCATGACGGGATTTGCAACCCATGTTTGATATTTACTAACGCGTACGATGCCTGCGTCAAGGAGTTCCTTGACTTGGGTTCTACACGCGTTAGCCTGTTCCGCACCCATTACGCGACGCTTTTGTATGACTGGCTTAAAAGCCGGGTCACATTTGAGCTTATGCTCCGCCTTACTTCGAGGTACACCAGTCATGTCAGCTGGTGTCCACGCGAAGATGTCAGCATTTTTTTGCAATAAGCGTTTGAGTAAGGTGCGTGTGGGATTAGTGATTGTTGGGCCAATGGTGACGGCCTGGTCAGGGTATTTGCCATTGAAGGCCCATTCTTTTGGCTCGGTAATGGTCGGTTTAGCCATCTTTGGTTTGGGTTTAGATGAGACAGATGCGACGCATACCTGGGGAATACCTGTGATCATCGCGACACCCTCAGCTGTTGGCCATCCCATCATGCCATGGACCGAAGACACCACGGCATTAAATCTTGCCATCCCATCTCTCCCGAAGAGAATGTCGTATGCGTGGTGTGGCTTCCTCATTACGACGAAGTCCACGTCTTCTGTGCGGGAGTATTTCCCGTCCGTGAGAGTGACGGGGAAAGATAGGATACCCAAGGGGGTGTTTGTGCTGCCGTCAAACCCTTCCATCGAGGCGTAAACCGTTTCTAGGCGTTCTTTGTCTTCGTCTTCTAGCTTGTCGAAGAACTGCCTATACATGACCGTTGACGAAGCGCCGTTATCAGCAAGAGTGCGGGAGGTGATGTAGTGCCCCAGCTGGCTTTTAATGACTATGGGGCCTTCTTTGTTGGGGCCCCCTGGCCCACGCGGGAAGCGCACTTCAGCTTCCTTCCACGCACTCGGCTCTGTTGTTCGTCGTTTTCTTCTTCTAACGCTGCCATGAACCATGTGAATGCTGATGTCAACGGGCTTTCGTCCGTTGCCCTTGTACCGATTGTCATTCCTCCCTCCATTCTTGATTGACGCCACGAGGTGTGTGAGTTTCCCATCTTTGACGAATGTTTCGACGATATCCTTCAAAGATGTGCATTCCTCCGTGGTATGGCCTTTTGTCCCGTGGAAGTCACAGAATTTGCTCTGATCAGCGTTATGACGCTGTCAGATTATTGGAGCCTTTGGCCATGGGAGTTTCTCGGTGACAAATATCTCTGTGACGCTTTTGGTGAGTGGCGTCCATCTGGGATTCCTGTTTGATGAGTGCGTGTTGTCCCTTCCGCCTAAGAGAGGGCGAGAGCTGGATGAGGTGTCAAAGTTTATCCTTGACTGCCAAATACCAAGCTTCCTCTTCTTATTTTGTCGGGCGATACGGACGTTATTTTCTCTTGTCCTCTGCGTGTAGAGGTTTGTGCTCTGGGGAAGATTTCTACCCAGTTGCTTCTCCGTCGCGGCAAAGCGTTTAGCTGCCGTCATGATGGCATCCCACGTGGATGGCATGCCATCTTTACCCGTCAACGTGCGGATAAGCTCTGGGTACTCAGCGCCTTGGATGAAAGCGGCGCGAACAAGATCTTCGCTAATAGTGCCCAGACTTAGCTTCTTTGAGTTGAAGCGCGTGATGAAGTCTAGCAAAGACTCATCTTCCTCTCGGATGCAGTTGAGGATCGTCCATTGCTCTTCAGTATATTTTCTTTGTTGACTGAAGTGCTGGCTGAACTTGTGCTGGAAGTCTGCCCAATCGTAGATGTGATGGACCGGTAAACGATCAAACCACGCTCTGGCTGCCCCGACGAGCGTCATTTGGAACATGTAACACCATGTGGGTTCCGTCCAGTTACTGACGGTTGCCCCCGTTATGAATCTGTTCAAGTGATCGTCTGGGTCAGATACGCCATCATAAGTGCCTATGTTGGACATCTGTTTAGCACTTTTTGGAGCGATTGCTTCCGCAATGTCCCTTGCAAATTTGGACGTTCCCGCATTCGCAACAATTGGTCTGAAAGTTTTGTAAAAGTCACGTGGGTTTCCCCCCGTGTTCTTTGGTTTGAAGGCTTCCTCAAAATTTCTCTTCGAGCGGAAGTCTTCTCTACGCTTCCCTTTCGCCTTATGACGAGGGTTTGAGTCACTATCAGATTCTTCCCAATCTTCATCATCCGCATATTCGCAATCATTGCTCATGTTGAGCTGTTGTCGAGTGCTTCCGAATTTGTCATTGGCCTGCTGGAGTGAACGTAAACATTCGTCCAACTCAGCCTGAAATTCTTTTTGACGTGCTTCCGCCCAAGCCTTAACTTGTTCAAGTGTTTGTTGGGGGAGTCTCGTCTGTTGCTTCTCCACCTGGGTATCAATGAATCCCAGGGGAGGATTGTTTAATGCACTTGTCCCGGCTTGGGTAACCGGGGTAGTGTTCGTAAAAACCGTGTATTCACCGGTGTTCCCCCCAGTAGCTGGGGTTGTGGTTACCGGAGTTTCTTGGTCACTCGGTGGCCTTGGCATCGGAGTAACCTTAACCATCTTTCCAGAAGTTTTGAAAAAACCGAGAAAAAGAATTAGTTCTAGCTTAATGCACGGATGACGTAAATGAAGAAACACTAAAAGTCCCCGGCAGATTAATGATAATCTTAGGGTTAAGTAAATGTTTCCCACGAGGGTTAGGTCCGGCAAAGATGGTTGTTCTTCTCGACCTGCAAAACAGACACCGTGAGCTCGTCACTGAGAGGGGGGGGGGTTCCTCCTTGTGACCACCCTCCGGCGTGAGAATCAGACTAGATTGCTCTGAATATAAGTGTATATTGAGAGAAATAGCTAGAGAAGATAAGATAATATGAGATGATCATACCGTTCCAAGGTGTTGGAGTATTTATAGCCGAAGGTAGGTTTCCAAGCAGGTACGGCCAGCTGTATAATATTCTTTTTCCACCAACTACGGGCTATGTTCGTGCCACGATGGGAGTTGGTGGGTAGGCAGCGGCTGATGGCGACGTTTTGTACTGGAGCGTGCTCCTCCTCGTACTATTGTCGGTGAGCTGTCACCCTGTGATTGGTTCATGGGTCGCTTTTACCAGATCTTGTTTTTTTGTCCATACCTTGGTAGGTATAGTACAAAAGATCTTCTGGAAGCGTACGGACTGGCTCTTTTGGGCGGGAATATTCCCGCCCTGCTCATTCCTTCAGGTGACATTGCTGAAGTATAAGAGTTAGTGCCTTATGCGTGTAGCTTTACTGTTAGTGCGGGTAGCCTTCTTTCTTGGTTTGTACCCACAGCTGCGGGAACAGGCAGGGTACTGTACCAAGGGAGGCTTTCCTGCGGGAACAGCTGGCTTACTGCGTGTAAGGTCTTCTCTGAGCCTGGTGGGTCCTGCGGAACCATTTGATCTTTGCGCAGACGTACCTCTTTAAGGTGTGTCTTGCGGGTCCAACTGAGCTTTGCAGGGACCTACCTCTTCACCGGCCCTTGCATATGATACCCATCACAAAAAAATATGTATCCGCCTCTGGTCTTGACATATATAGATGGTTTATACGACTATTCATTCGCATTTAGTTTTTTTTGTTAAATTATAAAATAATAATAATAAAAAAAAAGTGGAGTATTTGAAACTTTTTGGCTAAATAAAACTACTAGTTTCCTGGGATACGATTCCACCAAAACGACACTGTCTCACTCTAGCGGGAACACATCATCCTCTTTCCCGCCAAACCCCCATCGTCTTCTACCCCTCTCTTCACTCCTCACACAACACTCTTCATCCTCTCTCCGCACTCTCTCACAAAACAAAACGCAAAAACACACAAAACCAAAAATGTTGGAGCTTCGTTTGGTTCAAGGAAGCCTGTTGAAGAAGGTGATGGAGTCCATAAAGGACCTCGTCAACGACGCCAACTTCGACTGCTCGGCCACCGGCTTCTCACTGCAGGCCATGGACTCAAGCCACGTCGCCCTGGTCTCTCTTCTCCTCAGATCCGAAGGGTTCGAGCACTACCGGTGCGATCGGAACCTGTCCATGGGAATGAATCTGGGTAACATGGCCAAGATGCTGCGGTGCGCTGGAAATGATGATATTGTTACCATTAAGGCTGATGACGGCGGTGATTGCGTCACTTTCATGTTTGAAAGCCCTAGTAAGGATTTTGTTTTTTATTTGTAGATCTGAATTGTTAATGAGATTTTAGGGTTTATTAAATACAGTGTTCAATAAACCTTAGAATTTTGTGTCGGTTTTCGGTGGGTAAAAACCACCCAAAACCGAACAGAAAACCCAAACTCTTGTTTTTGAATTTTTAAAAATTGTTTGGTTATAACATTTGAGCTTGAATATTTTGGACCGAAAAAAATGTGTACTTTCAAAATATTAAATCTGGGCATAATTTATCTTGTTAATTAAAATAATTAGTTGATTATTATACATTTTGGCCAAAATATTTAAGTTAACATGTATATTAAGTTCATATAATAAATTAATTAAGGTGAAAATTAAAAAAAAGTGATAATGTCGAAATTTGGTTCGGTTTTAGTTTTTCCAGCTATTATTACATGCTAAATTAACATTGAATTGTAAGTTCTGCTTTTATAAAAACATGAAACCAATTTGTTGTTGTTTTTTTTTTGTTTCGGAACAGTTTTTTTGTTTTCATACGCACCTGTAGCCTTAACATGTTAAATGTTTGCTTGAAATAGCTTCTATTGTTGATGTAAAATTAGAAGCACAATTGGGTTTATTTCATGATAGGTTGTGTGATTTTATCCTATGTGTAATCTGTTATAAGCATGCTCTGGATCTAGTTTAGAATATTAATGTATTTGCGTTTATTGAGTGAATTACTTGAAATGGTACAGATCAAGACAAGATCTCTGACTTTGAGATGAAGCTGATGGACATTGACAGTGAGCATTTAGGCATTCCAGAAGCAGAATATGAAGCCATTGTTAGAATGCCATCAACTGAGTTTGCAAGAATCTGCAAAGACCTTAGCTCTATCGGAGACACCGGTACTGTTTCATGCTTTCATTCACTATACATTCTTATAATCACTTGCCAAAGTTTAACTAAATCCTAATATTTTAATGTGTAGTTATGATTTCTGTTACAAAGGAAGGCATAAAGTTTTCCACCAAAGGTGACATTGGTACTGCAAATATTGTGTGCAGACAAAACACTTCTGTTGACAAGGTATTTGATATTCAATAATCATATGAAAATACAGAGGCAAAAGATTATATGAATTTTGACTATTGTTGCTGTACACTTTTGCAGCCCGAAGAAGCTACGATAATTGAAATGCAGACACCGGTTTCTTTGACATTTGCTTTGAGGTACATGAACTCTTTCACAAAGGCGACCCCATTGGCGAGCCAAGTGACAGTGAGTTTGTCTTCTGAACTGCCAGTTGTGGTGGAATACAAGATTGCAGAAATGGGTTACTTGCGGTTTTATTTAGCTCCAAAGATTGAAGAAGATGAGGAGATGGGTGGTCAGCAACCCGAGCCTGTGGAAACCAAGAAACAACCAGTAAAGAAGCCCAAAACCAATGGCGAGCCCAAACGAAGGGTCATGAAGATCGACCTTGATGATGAAGAAGAGGCTGAACTGAAGCCGAAGGTTGAAAGCGACACGAATGGTGGAGCGGATGGTTATGTTGAAGTTATTGGGTCTAAGCCCGGGAATGGGATTGTGAAGCCTAAGGTGGAGATTGATGGTGACGGTGATGAGGTTATGGATGTGAAGCCTAAGATAGAGACAGAAACAAATGGTGAAGCTCAAGTAATGGATGAAGAGTAGAATTTGTTTGTTTATAATCTTTGATGATGGGGGTTAATTTTCTTGTGCTAGAAGTGAAAGCAAATTTGTAAACCCTACTCTAGTAATTGGTTTCTTTAACTTGATGTTAGTTTTTGGTTGAATTTTGTTTGTTTTTTCTATATTTTTTTTATTGTGTTTTAGCTACTAAATTTGATGGGGGTTAAAATTGCTTTTTTTTTAATCTAAAAATATACTTGATTAATATAAGTAGTTATAGAAATTTATGTATCAATGCTACTAAAAGGATGTTGAAGTATTGAACAAGGGATGGTGGTTAGAGCAAAGAGTAAAAAAGAGTAAAGATGATGCACAAGGGTCATTGCTCATAAAGTCATAGGCGTGTAAACAAGTTACTTTTGTTAAGATGGTATTTGAGATCAAATCGGCGTCATAAGAGTTAAATAAAAGAGCAAGAGGCTTGGATTGAGAGAGGTGGTGTAGATTCAATTTCGTTAACTTCTCATTATAATGGGTCGTCGTTTGTCTCTGTTGTATTGTTCTTATAGTTTTTTCTTTTTTAGTTTTTTTCCTTTGTTTGGTGGTGGTCTCTTGTAAGTGGTTTTTAAGGTATTCTAATATATTTGGATTTTCAAGAAAAAAAAAAGTAAACAAGTTACTTTGAGTTGTACAAGTAAAGCTTGAGCATGACTGGTGAGCGCTTTTCCAAGTTAAGATTGGGTCGTATAAAAGAGTCAAACCAAACTCGATCTTGACTAGGCTTGAACTTAATTTGATTAACTTACTGGAGTCAAGAGCTTTGAGCTCAACTCGTCTTAAGCTTTATTTCTAAAACTAGCAGGCTTGAACTTAATT
The DNA here is from genome assembly GCF_021521415.1 of Bidens hawaiensis. Classification (NCBI taxonomy): domain Eukaryota; kingdom Viridiplantae; phylum Streptophyta; class Magnoliopsida; order Asterales; family Asteraceae; genus Bidens; species Bidens hawaiensis. Next base: position 340,710 of record NW_027492705.1, on the reverse strand, counting down.
TGATTAACTTACTGGAGTTAAGAGCTTTGAGCTCAACTCGTCTTAAGCTTTATTTCTAAAACTAGCTTTGTTTGTGAGTAGTTTTTCAAGATTGGTCTTAGCCTTGTTTGTGATTTACAAAATATTTTATAACTTTTTTGTATTATTGTTTATATATTTTTATGTATGCCATATTTAGTGAGTTTTGACATGATATAAATAAAAGACTCATTCAGGTTTGTCAATCAACTTGAACTTAATAAATGAAGCTCGAGCTCTAACTCGTTTATTAAACAAGCATATTTTTATGCTCGAGTTTGTTTAAGCACAATTTGGTTCAAACTTTTAGCGAGTCGATCTCAAATAGTACAAGAGTGCCTGGCTTGTTTACCCCTAAGCTTTGCTTCTTTCTTGTTTATAAACACCTTATTTATACATATCTTAAATATACATAAACAAAGCCTTTAAAGCTCTCTCGTTGTTTCCAACATTCTCTCAGACCATCAGATTGCTTTATTTGTAAATGAAAGATTCTCATGCATTTAACCCGAATTCATGTGTATGAGTCTCACCAAACCCAGATAGCCTTTAAACGGGTTATAACATTTCATTAAATTAACTATCACCAAATATATTTGATATGAAAATCCTATAAAATAGGGATATACTAAAAATTAATATTTGATTTTTTTTAAAAAAATATTATTTATAATTAAGAAATAATTTATTGTAAAAAAAATAAGCGGGTCATAGGTTTTACCTAACCCAAATAACTTTTTAATCGGGTCATAACATCTCATTTATTTATAAAACACTTTCATTATAAAATTAAAATCCAAAAAAAAATATAGATATTAGAAACGAATAATGTAAAATAACCCCGTAATAAGGGGGGATAAAATCTAGCAAGTAAATAAAATACATGTTATTTAGTTAAGTTTTGCACAATCATATATATAATAGTTTTTATTATGTAATATATAACTATTACATTAATAATAATTCTCATATTTATATAAATAACTTAATCGTTTAGACTCACAAACATAGTAAGCTGAGTATGTAAAACACAAACTCAAGATCGAGCTTCGTATAGCTAAGTGAGCCACAACAAAGCCTGAGCTCAGACTTATGACACACGAGCAGTTCGGCTTAAAATGCAGGAGCAGTTCGACTAAAGATGCAGTAACAGTTACAAGAACAAGAAACAGAACAACGAACAACCGACCGAAGTTTTGAATAAATAATCTGTAAGAAGTTTAAACATAAAATACTTTCTAAGGGTATTAAATCTACAATCCTTAACTAACATCTCTAAACACATATCAAACTAATGGCTTATTTTTCGTATTCCTGTTACATGTGTGAAACTTCACAATCCTCAACCTAAACGCATTTAAAAATACCAAAAAAAGAAAACCTCAAGAGACCAACACATATGATCTAACCTTCTAAATAAGATTATAATGCTCATTTGTTGCAACGCTTTTTCGCTTCACTATAAAGAACAACCCCGATCACTGTCAACGTGTATCCCGCCATCCCCGTTACAGAAACCGGATTTCTAAATATTAATATTGAAACAACCACTGCAACCGCCCCCTTTGCATTTCCCAGCACCTGAAAATCCCAGTAAAAAAATAGGAATATTTTTACTTCAAATTTATAGTTTCCTATTATCTATATATTTTACCTTAACATGTATGCAATAATATCCACTATCCAGTCACAAAAACAAAACAGTGTTCTGAACTACTCCCTATAGACTATAATGAGCATGATAACAAAATTTACACGGATGAACCCTGTGGTTTGGTCCAAAATTGAATTTCTTAAGTTTAAAAGCTACTGATTTAGTCTCCACAGGCCTAGTTTGCTTTCATAAATAGTCCCTCTCGCAAGTGTAACTTTGAAAAAGGTAAAAAGGTAACCTTACGTCCTTACCTCATCCAGGGACCGTTTATGAAAGAAAATTAGATGGATGGGAACCAAATCCGTAACTTTTAAACTTCAGGGACAAAATCCAAAAATTTGACCAAACCATACACGCAATTTACTCAAAATTTTAAAGATGAACCCATTTTTATACCCCCCCCCCCACTTGACCCGACCCGCCAGTTTTGCTAGACTTAATAAAAAGATGAACAAACAAGCGTACCTGAAGAGTAAGAGCGCTGGTGTGTTTAGTGACCAAAAAATTGGTCAAATTGACAAAATACGCGAGTGCAGAGTTGAAAAGCAATAACCAAACAATCCCAAAATCTTGTCTTGCAAGTGCAATTGTTATGCCAACAACATTTTCTTCCATGTATAATGTTGCAGGAAGCAAAAGCACAACAGCAATTGGAGCCATGTACAGAAGCAGATTCATAGAGTTCAACTTTTCCCTTTAAAAAAACAACATATTATTTTATTTATACAAATAATAAAAATCCTAAAAAATGAAATTTATAAGTATAATAATTTATATACCCTTCAGATGATAGCAATATCCCTTGAACCACAGTTTTTAGAGCCCTTGCAGCAGTGGCACCAATACACATTATAAACCCGAACAGATGAAAACTTGGCTCGCCCTGATAACAAATTAATACCAAATGCAAATAATCAGAATCAAATCTTTCATAAATACGCCCATAAAATTCCGGGTTGACACTATAATGTTTAAACATGCATTATTTGTATAAAGCTAGGGGTGCAAACGAGGCGAGTCATTTGCAAGCTACTCGAGATCGAATCGATAAAAATCCCGAAACAAAGCGATCGTTTAGGCTTGTTGAGCCTTAACGAGCTTAGTGTACTTTTAAGTTCCAACTCTTTTGGACTACTATGTATCAATTTCCAGCCGAGCTCGAGTCAAGATTTGGCTCGTTTAAGGTAATGCACACGAGATTTAGCTTAGGCTCATTAAGATTTTCCCAAAAATATATGAAAAAAAAATTAAAAATGTCATAAATTCATTAATAAACAAGCCGATCGAGCCAAGATCAAGCTTTAAAAAACGACTAACGAGCCGAGCTCAAGATTTAGAAAAGGAAACTCCAAACAAGCGGAGATTGAGTTCAAGCTCTCGTAAGCCAAAAATAGCCAAGCTTGAGCCTAGTCAAGCTCAGACTTAGCTTGGTTCGTTTTCACCCATATATAAAGCATTACCATTTTCCAATCACAAAATAGGTAATTCCAAAAAATCTTTATTTACAAATCCAAAACCAATAAATCTAAAATATTTAACAAACCAATCAACGCGTTTAAAATTAAGGTTTATACTCTATACACACAATTGGTTAGCAAAACAGAACACAATCTCCAATTAATTACACAAAATTCAGTCTGCATAGTTTTCCTAAACATAACATAAGTTCACAATCACCATAAATTAAAACACAATAACTCAATTAGGGCTTCATAAATTAGCAATTAATAATAATAATAATAATAATAATAATAATATCTTAAAAAATGTTATAAATTATTTAATAAGTAATAAACGAGCCGACCCCGAGCCAAGCTGTAGCTTGAAAAAATGACTAATGAGCCGAGATCATGCTTTAGAAAAAGAGCTTTAAACAAGCCGAAATTGAGTTTGAGCTCTCGTAAGTCAAAACGAGCCTCGAGCTTTAGAAAAAGAGTTCCAAATGAGCGGAAATTGAGGTCAAGCTCTGAGCTTGAGCCTACTTGCTTTTGGACTTAGCTCGGCTCGTTTACACCCATATTAATATAAAGCATTACCAATCACAAAATAGGTGATTCCAAATAATCTTTATTCACATAAATCCAAAAGCAATAAATCAAATCTAAAATATTTAACAAACTAATCAAGGTTTTAAAATTCAGGGTTTGTCAGCAAAATTGAACATAAACTTCAATTAATTAAATAAAATTAAAACACAATTACTCAATTAGGGCTTCATAAATTATCAATTAATAATTAAACCCTTACCCCACTAGCAATAATAACACCAGTAACCACCGGAATGAGCGTAACATACACCAGCCACGCCTCCTTCTTCAACGTAATCAAATACGCAAACACGGCAGTAAAAAACGGCGTCGTAGCACCAATGGCCTGATTAAACGAGACAGGCAAGTACCTAAGCGAGATATTACCACTGACAACGGAGGCACAGAATATGAAGCTCAAAGCAGAGATCTTGAAGAACTGGACACGGGATCTGATGGTCTGCATGGGGACCATCCGGAGCCAGGCGATGGCGATGTAACTGAGCAAGGCGCAGGCGGTCATGTGGCACATGGTCAAGAAGATCGGGTACTTGAACCCGTAGTTGGTGAGGAGGTACTTGTTTAGTAATAAGACCCCAATGTTGGATGAGTACCATGAGGTTACCAGTCCGATTGTGAAGAACCGGGTCGTGGGTTGGGGTTTTGTGGCGGACATTGGATCCGAATTGAAGACCGGCGGCGATTATGATTGGTCGATCGGGTCTTGTTATTTGTTTGTAGGGAAGGAAGAATGAGAGGGGTTTGAGATTTGGAATTTATATGATACAAGAAGAATTGTATACTACTTTTCTTATTTGACTTTTCAAACATCATTTTATATTTTATTTGATTTTCTATAATATTAATATATCTTCACTAAAAAAAATAAGAATAGCGACATGGGAAACATATCGTAGTCCTTTCGGGAGTGATTTCTCATGTCATATTAGTTTCTCTTTTGCTTTCTATTTTTGTTTATGGATGTGAATTTATAACATGATACGAAAACCAAACACGAAATTCGTGAGTTTGAGTTTGATATAAACATGTTCGGGTTTTCGTGCACTACACGATTTTCAGGTTTAGGGCGGGTTCATGTTCGTGACAGATTTTCGAGTTCGGGTCGGGTTAGACCAACGAAGACGGTCCTATTTAACAACCCACACCATCTGAATCTTTCACCCTTGATTCTTCACCCTACATCACCATCTCTCACCTTCTTAGTCCATCTCTTCCTCGTGACATCCCGCTCCTAACCATCCTGACTCTACTGCCCCTCATCCTAGCATAACGACTAGAACAAGAAAAATCAATGTTGTTGCTTTTTTTTTTATCAATATGTGTGTGTGTAACGATTTTTGAAAGCGTTTGATGCATTATGTGTATAATTTTGCTAAGTTATAAAAGTATTATTAGTGGAAAATATGTTGCCTAATTAAAAGTATATGGTGTGTAATTATAAACACGTGTGCATAATATGTCTTGCTTCATTTTATCAATTTGTACCAAAACAACCCTCTCTTCCTAAATTTTATGGATTAGTTAATTAATTAAGTTTATAAAGATTAAATTATCAATGTCATCATCTATTACATTATTTTATAATTAAAAATTCATACAATGATAATATGTGCAGAAATTAAATGTAGACAATATTGGCCTTTAACTTGATATAGGCATTACATTACTCATTTCCTATTTCATCCACTATAATTCCACTTAACCTAAAGAAAATTGTTTAACATTACTCTAACATCTCTCAATTTAATTTAAAAACAATTCTTAAATTATTACGTGTAAGACACGAGTATTGAGGATTTTATAACCCGCCAACATTTTGATCAACCCACCTTTAATGACCTTTAACCCATAGTGTCCCTAGGGCTGTAAGCGAACTGGACGTCCGACAGACGTGCGGTTGTCTATTCGGCAAGAAGTTCGTTTATGTTCGTCCGTTTGATAAACGAACCGGACATGGACAAAAATAATTCGTTTGGTAAGCTTAACGGTCGCACACGAACAAGGGCCAAGTCCGTTCGATAGTGTTCGAGAACGTCAGGTAACGTTCGTCCGATTACGTCCGTACTGTCCGTCCGGTATCTTTAGTGTTTAGATCTATCTAGTCTTATGATTTAATTGTGAAATTTCTAGGGTTATTAATCACACTTTTGTATTATTACACATGTATGATGTCTCTTATATTATAGTGATCCACTTTATGTTAATAAATTAAGTATTAAGTATATTTGAATGTCATATGATGTAATTCCAAATTTGTAGGTGAAGTTATTTAGATTAATGTTTGGTATTAATATTTAACCGTTTATATTTGTCCATTAGTTTTCGTTGTCTATTAATGTGCACATGTTCGTTTGCGCATTAATGTCCATTAGTGTCTGTTTGCCCGTTAACGTCCGTTTACAATATTAATTGACGGACACAGACAAACCGTGAGAGAGAGAGAGGAGCACCATTTCGGCATTGAGTTTGTATTGATTATGATGTTAATCTTTCTCTCGTATATACACCCTATATGAAACCATTTATTAGTTAATTAAGGGTAATATGACTTATCAACAATTATCAAACTAATATATAATAAAAACTAATATATAATAAAGTCTAATTAATATTTTGATATGTCATTATATAAATGATTATAATAACTATATATAAATAAATACATATTATTATGTTTATTCTTACAACCCGCTGATAAACACATAAACATAGCACTATTCGAACGACAAAAATCATAAACAAAAAACTATATAAACAGAAAAACTAACAATTATTTTTTGAGTAGAATCATGCATGCACATTGTACGTAATCTTTCAAAGAGTATCAAGAGAGTCCCAACATAAAGCAAGTTCTTGTGTTCTAGGGATTGCTTTTATGATTTTTTTTTGTTTCTTAGCCATCAAATCTTCCTAGACTTATGTTTCCTGAGTGATGGAAGATGAAGCCATTGATGCTACCCATTATCGGCCGACCCCTATAAAAAAGTATTTAGTGTTGTTATATTGTTGAAATCCTAACTGACCTTTGTAAAATTTTGACACAAACCCCTATAGATTTCGTAATTCGATGGGTGATAAAAAAATAGAAGAAAGAAGTATAAATTCTCCCTCCAGTGTGCTGCCTTTTCACTGTTAAAAATGGTGTTGCAGTTGTTTGAATGATGAAGAAGAAAAAGACATATGTGCCATATTTCTTTTTAACTTGGGCTTTTAAATAGACTTTGTGGGTTGTAGCACAGTTAAGAAAACCTACATCTTTTCAAACTTAAAATAAATTATATAAGAAAATCTATAACGAATATGTGTCGATAGTTTATTTATTTATTTACATATTAATTTGTTCAATTACTATTAAAACATATAAATTGTTATGGTTTTTCACTTTTTAATTAATTTCACTTATCGAAATTTCTATTTATTTTTTTATAACATACTTCGTTAAAATAACCTTAAAAACCAAATATTGATCGAAATAAATGTCTAGTCTAGAGTTATTAATTTAAAATTGGTCAAGTGGTTATACATCAATCAGAAAAATATATATTTTATATACATAGGTTGGTATCATTTAAGAACTCTAAAAAAATTAAGAACTCTTAGGAACTATAAACAACCAAACGTTTTTTTAATTTTTTTATGTATTAACATTATTTAATAGTAGTTTTATCATATTTTATATAAAAAGTTTTGATTACATATGTTAATCACAAGTTTGCATATGTGTAAAATTTATAACTAATAAATTTACATAGGTGTAAAAAAAAGTATAGATATGTATAAAAACTAATTTTCAAAAATGTAATTGTAAATTTAGATATAGAAAAAATGATAAAACTACACTCAATTAACATTGACATACAAATTTTTTTATAAAAAACGTTAGTTTTCAAGGGTTCTTTCAAGTCCTTAAATAATTTAACAGTTCTATAATGATACTCATACTTATATACATTTATGTGAGTAGGAATTATATATATATATGACCTGGCCCGACCAGAATGGTTGAACCGGGTGGGAAAAAAATAATGATATAACCTGATCCGAACAGCTAAATCCGAATGATTTTTTTTATATCTAACTGAGTAATGGTCCAAAAAATTTCCGACCCCTAGAAAAAAGTGTATCGGGTCCGCCACTGTTAACTAGTAACTGCTTTGTTTTTTATGATTTTGGCTTTGCTCATTGATAAATCTACTATATGTTAGTAGTATGCTCATTTCAGCCAAGCTAACATTAGTTCTTTTCTTTTATTAATAATTGGAAAATTGGTTTTTATTGGTCTCAGCTATTGCCTTTTGATCATTCCCGGTCCCAACTAATGAATTGATCACTGATTGTCCCAACTTTTAATGTATTTGTTCCTAACGGTCCGCGGCTAACAGAATCCTAACGTCGTTAGTTTCATGCTGTCAGAAAAACGTTTTTGGCCGGGAAAGTCAATTTTTTTGACGAAAAACATCACCTGAACACCGCCACCACCACCAATTGACTCACCGCCAACCAACCACCATCAACTAAGCACCATAAACTGATTCCGACGATGGTTCTAGATTTCCGGCGATCTCAATAATTGAGATTTTTACTAGAAAAATGTTCATAAATGTACGATACAAAGTTACCCTGATGTTTGAGACAAAATTGTTGATTTTTTAGGAAAAAATGTGTGTTTTCCGGCCAAAAAAGTTTTTCCAGCGACCTGAAACTAACAACGTTAGAATTCTGTTAGTCGCGGACCATTAGGAACATATACGTTAAAATTTGGGACCGTCATCAGCCAATTCGTTAGGTGGGACCGACAGTGACCAAAGACGATAGTTAAGACCAATAAAAACCAATTTTCCTTAATAATTTCATATATAAACAGTATTATCATCAATAACACTATCGTGCCCCTTTTTATTTGTTATTCCCGTTGGGAGTGTCTCGGAGTAAAACTTTCCGCACTCACAAAACAGCCTAAATATGAAATATGAATAAAATGTAGCATTCCCATGAAGGTCCCCACGACAGTAGATGTTTTGTACGTTTAACATCCACGGTCCACCCTTTATCATTCGTCGAATCTTCCTAGATTTATGTTCCCGGGATGATGGTAGATGGAGCCATTGATGATTGATCCATTATTGAGACTAACTTTTTTCGAACAGTATTACCGAGACAAGCTAGTGACATGTGTTTCCTTTGTTGTCATCTTGGTAACTATCAAGAAAAGAGGCTCTTGTGAATTTTTTGTCGGATCCACGTGAAGGAAGGTCTACTCTTCGACCAGCGGACATTCTTGTGTTCGGATGGGCGGAGGGGAAGCATGCTTGTGTGGACCTTACTGGGGTGTCCCCTCTTGTCGGGCTTAGGGACACCGGGTTTGTTGCTAGGCAGGCCCTGTTAAAGGCAGAAGAAGGAAAAATTGCTAAGCACGAGAAGGCGTGTGTGGAGAATCAATACGCCTTCATTCATTTTGCTTTTGACACATTTGGGTATCTTGCCCGCGTGTTGCTACGTTTCTAAAAAAAGTTCAGCGGGTCGTGCACAGTACTCATCGACGCCGAAGAACGATAATTTTGTTTTCAGTAGGATCGGTTTTGCCATTCAAAAGGGGTGGAGGCGCAGCTTGTTGCCCGCTTACCTGCCTCTTTATTGTAATTGGATCATTTTATTTTTAATATTAATAGATGAAAATTGTGATTAAAAAGAAAATTTAAGTGAATATGAAGAACTTGTAGAACAAAAAGAATATCAAAACTAATAAATATGAACTGGACACGAGAAACAGCATATACGAGAGTTTGTGTCTCGTATTTTAATTGTTTGTCATAAAAGAAAGTTAATTCGATAACTTTACTGAAATACGTAAAAAAATATTAAAATTTAGTAATCCAAAGTAATTATTTTTGCTGTCTAAACTAAAAGTTTACTCTATCTAAACCTTTAGTCATGTGTGTTTGTTTGTAAAACCATCAATCAAAATTATACTCAAATCTTTTTTGCATTTAAAAGAACACTTCATCACAAGACCCTTTACTTTCTTGTGCACATGCATGTTGGAACATATTTGTACCCTGTGCACGATACAGTTGACCATTACAATACATAATTTCTACGCAAATTTTGTTAGCCATACAAAACTAAAAATATGTTTTAGGATGATTAAAATTCAACATTATTTAAACTATTTGGGTTTTAGTTTATATTCGTAAATTATTAATACCTCTTTACTTTATAAACCTTTTATCATGATTTATCATATAGTTACTTTGATTTTTAATTAAAAAAAAGTCAAGCCCTAAAATAACTACTGATGTATAAACGAAATACAAATTGAAATGAAAAACGAAAAAAATATTACAGAAGATGGAGAAACAAAATTAGGGAAACGAATTACAATTCGTCCAAAAACTCAACTTCCTCTGTTCTTGAATGAATTCCGTCACTGAGAGTGACCGGGAAAGATATCACCCCTCGCGGGTGCATCACTTCCCCTTCAAATCCTGAGACAGGAGCATGGATTGGTTTTAACCTCTCTTTGTTTTCTTCGTCTAGTTGTTCAAAGCACTGTTCGTACATAACGTCAGATGTACTACCAGTGTCAAAGAAGACATACTGTGATCGGTAATGACCAAAGAGAGCAGTGACTATTAAAGGATTCTTGTTACACGGTCCACCCTTAATTCGCGGAAAAATTACAGGTTTATTCTTCAACTCCTCATCCAGGAATTCTCTCCTCTTTCCACCAACTTTATGCCCGCCTTGAATCATGTGGACATTTAGGTCTTTAACTTGCTTTTTGGACGGACCCTAATTGTCCCGCGCGGGAGCTTTATCAGTCCCCGGTTTTGCACCCTTGACCAAATGTTCAAGTTTTCCAGACTTCACACTTGCTTCAATTTCATTTTTCAAGGCCATACACTCGTTTGTGTTGTGCCCGATATCATTGTGAAATGAGCAGTGCTTTTTAGCATCAAGGAACGACCTCCTTGTGAGTGGTTGGGGTTTTCTGAAATTCACATTTTCGGTGGTGAGAATTTATGAGGGAGTTTTTGACAGCTGGATCCAACTGTTGGAAGACCGTGCTGGAGTACTCTGCTTATATTTGTTGCCAATCAAAGATCTGGCATCAAACTGCTTCGATGGTTATGCGGTCGGCTGAAGTCTCGACCAAATTATTCCCTTGGCCTGCCTGTTCGACCTTGGAGTTTGAAACTCAACCTTCGGCAGTTGCTTCTGGTTACCAGAGCTCAAAGTTTTCTCAGTTCTGGCGTACAACTTTGCCGCCATCATGATCTCGTCCCAAGTTTTGGGCATTCCGTCTCTACCGTCAGAGTACGGATCAAATCATCACACTTCACGTTCTTGCGGAACGCTCCTCTCAGCATATCTTCGCTGACCCCACTGATGTTAAGGCTTTCGTTGTTGAAACGAGTGATGAATTCCTCAATGGACTCATTGTTCCGCCTTATCACATCCAATATTTATGAAGGATCCTGTGTATGTTTCTTTTGCTGACTAAAATGCTGGGAAAACTTAGCCACAAAGTCATCCCTGCTTTTAATCTGTCCGTCAGGTAATTTCTCAAACCATTCCCGCGCCGTCCCTGTGAAAGTTAATGCAAACACGTGGCACCAGTAGGGAAGAGTCCAACCACTGATTCCTCCTACCACCACAAAATTCATCAAATGGTCGCTGGGATCCGTCATCCCATCGTATTTCCTAACAAACGTTAGAATTTTTGCGTTTACTGGAAACAGAACGGTCGCGATGCGTGAAATGAATTTTGACTTCTCAGCAAAGGCTGCTGGACGATAAGGTTTGGTGAAGTCTCGTTTTGCATAAATGTGGTATTCCGCATTGCGAACTACCGGTTGCGGATAACTAGTTCCTCCACGTAAGTGAAGTCTGCTATCGCCACTATAGTAACTGACGCCCCCTGGGTGGTACGTCGAATCATGACTTTCATATTCCTCCGCATAAGCGGGCACACGCATAACCCTGTGAGGACGTTCACACAGTTCCCAAACCTCCGCCGGATTTCTTTTCGTCTGAACACTTTGACGGATCTAGCTCCTCGCTGTTGGAGGAGAAGAAAGAGACCTCCTGGGAGATTCATCATAAGTCAGAGTACGAGCATAGAGTCGCTCCTCACGCACCATGCGCTCGTACTCAGCTGCAATACTTTCTTGTTGAATACAGAACCACTCATCCGGAGATAAGAGTCCCCTGGATTTGGAACTACGGCGATGAGTTCTCGCTGGTTTAGAATTGCCAGAATCATCTTCCAGACCCAATTCTGAGCGACTTCGGCGAGTTTCTCTCATGATTCGTCCCAAGTCACCTAGATTAGAACCTTGGTGCCGTGACATGTCCCAAATCAGTAGGAGTAGGGCCAACTGGTGCTGTAACACGCTCTAGGGTAAACCCTCCAGGTGTTACATCAGCATTTCGTGAACCAGGAGCCGTGACACGTGCGAAAATACTCGAAGCAAAACCTTCAGGTGCTTCTGTATCAGTAATACGTGAAATAGGCGCAGGAGTTCCCGTCGGCCCTTCAGGAAACTGGCTCATATCATACGACGAACCAAAAAATAAAGAATTGTTGTTGTTCTAACAAAAGCACGGACGACGCCAATGAAGAAACACGGATCTACTCCCCTTGACGGGTCCTAGATCCAATGAGTCCCCAGGGTAGGATACGGATAACAACCAACTACGATATGAGCACAACTTCCCAAAGTCTAGTGACCGGAACTTGCAAAACAGACACCGTGAGCTCGTTACGGGAAGAACAAGATGAGGGGCTTCCCGTAACCACCCTCCGGCATGAGAAGAAGTACAGTTCTTAAGAAGAGAAAGTACTAAAGTATTGAAAGTAGATAATTGGGAGTGAATGAATACCTCATGCAGATGAAGAGAGTATTTATAGCCGAATGATGTGGGAATGTGATTGGGCCAGCTGTCCCATTCTACAAGACCTCTCGTAACCGTCTGGACACGTGTCCCTATATGCTAGGTTGAGCTATACGTTGCATGTGCATGGGTATAACAACCTGGACACGTGTTGATCAGTGATAGGACGAATTAATCCCTGGCCATGTGCACGGTTATAACAACCTAGCCAGGTGTCCTTCATTCATTGGTCGACGAGTCACGTATCTTCCAAGTAACGACCGTGTTAATTCTTCTAGAAAGTAGTTGGTTAATTACAACTGTCCTGCTGGCATTGCCCCCCGGTCATTTTGGCAGGTAGATGTGCTACCACGCGGATGACGTAAGAGGGTACTTGGATGTTTCCGCATGATATAAGGGTGTTCTTCCTTTAAAGGTTTATGCGGGTTGGTCCATATGACCCGCGGGTGGCTTAGAGGGAGCTTTCCGTTGATCCGCTGGTGATATTTAAGGGTATTTGGGTCTTTTTGATACCCTACCTCTATAGTTATACATAGTTTTTTTTTAAACAAATTTCTTATATATATATATATATATATATATATATATATATATATATATATATATATATATATATATATATATGCACCTCATAAGGTATAATAGTTGTAGTGATCGTATCGTTGGATAAAATTAGAGTCACCTACAAATGCACTGATAATAAAAGGTTTTGTGTTTTGCGGACTAAAAATACTCATTTTTGTCAAACCTCCTTCTCACACAAATTAAATGACCATTTCTACAATGACTCCTTTTGGTCATATTCATTACCGTTTTAGTGGGATTTCAATTGCACTAAATACGAATGGAAAATTGCATCCATGTTTAATGTCGGTGGCAACTCATAGTCTCATACGTAAAGCATCTTGACTTCTTCGTCATAAACAAACAATTTATTTCATAAGCAATTATGTAGAACAGCTTTCCATTTATAATCCAAACGTTTCGTTTGATCATCGTTATCTCATTCACATTAGCTTAAATATGAGAATTTAGTAGCTAGTTACGAAAATTTCATCAAATGAGAACTTAAACTAATAAACTATTGCTTATATAAAACTGTATATGATAGTTATATAAAGTTACAGCACACAAATTGCAAATCCTTAATAGCATGTTGTTTCAACAATGACATTTAAAAGTGAACATGGTGAGTACCATCAAAACAAGCGATTTTGAGGGTAAACGAAGATGCCTTGTCTTTTTATTTAAGGAAAGTATTGTACCTGATGTATAAACTTAATATAAAATATTACTTTTTAAGTAATCTACATTTGGTTAACATAAACCACCCTTTTTAACCATTAAAGAAAAAGTATACAAAAACTTGCATAGTGGTAAACTTCTCTTTTGTTGAAAAAAGTACCCTGCTTGAGTGTTTTCATGTAATTATATCACCACTTCATCAAATTTTGTAACCTGTTTTAACTTTTAACAAGTTACAAGTCATCTTTTTTAAAAGATTGCAAATGGATATATTTTAAACAAAGTATTATACAAAGATTCCACATCTCATCAAGACAGTTGACCAGATGATTAAAAAACGCAACATGCCAAAAAAGTAGTTATAATTCGGATCCGCAACTGCTAAAACGTTGCTAAAACGTCTGATCAATGAACTAAATTCAAATTCACTTGAAAAACAGAAGGGTCATGCTACAATGCTCAACAAATATTATAATCAAAACAAAGAGGCAATCAGGCAAATAGCACAAAATTGTTATAAAATCCTTTACTCACCAGCAAGAGTGTATTCTTTTCACTTCTTAGAGCTGCAAACTAAAATATAATATATAATATAAAAATGGATTCAGATTATTTTCTTAAATCATAAGTATATAATACAAGTAGATAACCATTTTTTTTGTGAGCGTGTGCACAAAACTACTAAGAGAAACAAATAAAACCTTGTCGTGTTAGTTGTATTTAGTTATAATTAGGGTTTTAGCCCATGTAGTTGGTTAAAGCCCATGAGCCTTTTATGGGTTGAAAGTTAGGGTTTGTTTGTGTATAAATAGATGTAGTTGTCTTTGTATTATTCACACATTCAAGTAATAAACATTACTTTCACTACAACCATCTTCTTCTTTACATGGTATCAGAGCTACGGCTCTCGATCCAAACCCTAGCCGCGATCTGACCCGAACCCGAGTCTGACCAGCCGCCACCAGCAGCCTTCAGATCTGAAACATGCTCCTGCCTTGTTGTTCTGTCCTGTCACGAAATCCTTTTTTTTTTGACCGTGAAAGTACTGTTCAATGACGAGCACTGTTCACGTTGGAATCACTGTTCACGCCGGAATCACTGTTCACCCGGATTACTGTTCATAGCCGGAATTACTGTTCGCGCCGGAAATCACTGTTCCGCCGGAAGTTACTGTTCAGACCGGAAATTACTGTTCACGCCGGAAGTCACTATTCACTACCGGAAGTTACTGTTCGTTTGCCGGAATTTCTGTTCACTGCCGGAAAGTTATTGTTCGCTGCCGGAATTACTGTTCGCTGCCGGGATTTACTGTTCACGACGAGTAACTGTTTACGCCGGAATCTGTTCCCGCACTTGTTACTGTTCACAGTCAATTTTCAGTTTCGTATATCACTATGGGCGAAAATAAATACATGTATACATTTACTAAAGAGGAGCATGATCTTATTCAACGGTTTCTTACCTCCCAGTTGCCTCATCCTCAAACCAGCTCGGCACATTCAGGTAAACCTTCTAGCCTTGACTTATCATGGGTGATTGATTCTGGAGCCACACATCACATGACTGGGAATCGGGGTATTTTTTCTAGTTTTCAAAATGTTTCCCATGCACCGGTACGTCTTGCCGATGGATCTTCATGTCCCGTTCTTGGCATAGGATCCATCAGTAACTCGGAAAACCTAAAACTGTCTTCTATCCTATTTGTTCCTAAATTTCCTACCAGTCTTTGTTCAGTGAGTCAGATTACCAAACAAAACAACTGTTCTGTGACCTTTTACCTAACTTACTGCGTTTTTCATGAACTAGGAACAAACCGGGTAATTGGTACTGGTTTTGAATAAGGAGGTCTCTATCGTATATCCCCGTTTTCGCATCCTGTAGCAAACTTATGTGATTCCCCTGTCAGGGAGGCTCACTGTCGGTTAGGTCATCCCTCTACAGCGGTTCTGAGGCAAATGCGACCAGATTTACCACTTTCGTCTTTTAATTTTCATTGTGAGTCGTGTCAACTTGGTAAACATACCAGGCGTCCCTATCCCCCTAGGGTGCCCAATCGAGTCAGTTCTTGTTTTGAACTGTTGCATTCTGATGTATGGGGTCCTTGCCCTATCAAATCTACGTTGGGTTTTGAATATTTTATTACCTTTATTGATGACTATTCTCGCACTACTTGGGTTTATTTGTTGAAATCTCGTAGTGAGGTATTTTCCATATTTCGAGAATTTAATGCTTATGTTCAAAACCAATTTAACACCACCATTAAAACTTTACGATCTGATAATGCTAAAGAATATTTTTCCACCGACTTTTCTTCATACTTAAAAACCAACGACATTATTCATGAATCATCGTGTGCTTATACATCTCAACAAACTGGGGTGTCCGAACGCAAAAATCGTCACATATTGGATGTTGCTCGCACAATCATGATCCAATCACGTGTTCCTCA
Source organism: Bidens hawaiensis (assembly GCF_021521415.1). Taxonomy (NCBI): domain Eukaryota; kingdom Viridiplantae; phylum Streptophyta; class Magnoliopsida; order Asterales; family Asteraceae; genus Bidens; species Bidens hawaiensis. The sequence goes on along the minus strand of NW_027492705.1, from coordinate 324,398 downwards.
TCGTTTTTGGGGAGATGCCGTTCTCACTGCCACATATCTGATTAACCGCATGCCCTTAACCGTTCTTCATGGTAAAACACCGTTTTCTGTACTATTTCCCAACGATGATCCATTTCCTCTCGCACCTAAAGTATTTGGTTGCGTCGCCTATGTTCATGACCATCGTCCGAAAACCATCAAACTTGATCCCCAAGCCATTCGTTGTGTCTTTCTTGGTTACTCACGGATTCAAAAAGGGTATCGATGCTATAGCCCATCACTTCACCGATACTTTACTAGTGCCGATGTCACTTTTCACGAGTCTCCTTACTTTCCCGAGTGTTCCACTCCTGTTTCTGACCCGTTTCCCGACCTCAATATACCCACATCTCCCTTCCTCCCCACCATTCCTGTTTCGATTCCCTCTACCGATCCAATCTCTGCTGATTCTGACCCACCGACAGAACCTCCGCCACTGCTTTTCACATATGCTAGGCGAGGTAAGGGTCAAATATCAGAGACACTTGATTCACATTTAGGCCACAACCCCGAAATACCCTCAGATCCTCCGTCTGCATCCGAACAATCTACACCTCTCACTGATACATCCTTACCTGATCTGACACCTTTACCAGAAGCTACCCCTGATACACCCGTTTATGATCCTCCTGGTGCACCACTACCCGATATACCTATTTCATTTCGCAAAGAACCCCGGAAATGCACTCGTTACCCAATTCAGGACTATGTTGCCTACACCTACCTATCTCATGAATCTCATGCGTACACCACTACTCTTGATTCCTACCCGATTCCCAAAAATGTGACGAGCGCTCTCGCTCACCTAGGATGGCGAAAGGTTATGGAAGACGAAATTGGGGCTCTAAAGTCCAATCATACATGGGATCTTGAAACACTTCCTAAAGGGAAGCGTATTGTTGGTTGTCGTTGGGTGTTTACGGTTAAACTACACCCGGACGGCTCCTTACACCGCTTGAAGGCTCGGTTGGTCGCAAAAGGGTATTCTCAGGCATATGGCATTGATTATGATGAAACCTTCTCGCCAGTTGCTAAAATGCCATCTATCCGTATTTGTATTGCTCTTGCTACCATTAATCATTGGCCACTCCACCGGCTTGATGTCAAGAACGCCTTTCTTAATGGTGTTCTTGAGGAGGAGGTATATATGGAGCAACCACCAGGGTTCGTTGTTGAGGAGAAGGCCTCGAAAGTTTGCAGACTACGTCGTTCTCAATATGGTCTTAAACAGTCTCCCAGGGCATGGTTTGGTCGATTCTCTAGTGTTATGGGACAGTTTGGGATGACTCGGAGTGCCTACGATCACTCTGTCTTCTTTAGACACCAGAAAGGAAAGAGGATTATCGTAGTTGTTTATGTGGATGACATTATAATCACAGGTGATGACGAGGTCGGGATCACCGAACTCAAGCAGTTTCTTCAGTCTCAGTTTCAGGTCAGCGACTTAGGTCGATTGAGGTATTTCCTTGGCATAAAATTTTCTCGCTCTCCACAAGGAATACTTCTCTCCCAACGAAAGCATGTCCTTGATATGTTGACTGAATGTGGCTTACTGGGTTGTAAACCTGTTGATACCCCAATGCTTCCTACAAAGAAACTCCTCCCAAAGGAAGGAGATCCAATGAAAGATCCTGAGCGATACAGACGGTTGGTTGGTAAACTTAATTATTTAACCGTCACACGACCGGATATCTCCTTTACTGTTAGTGTTCTGAGCCAATTTATGGCTGCGCCATACACCGGTCATTGGGATGCTGCCATTCGTGTCTTAAGATATCTTAAGACCTCACCTGGTTTGGGAATATTATACTATGATTAGGGCATTGTCGTGTGGGTGCCTTCACGGAAGAAGGAGATGGTCGGATATCAGGGTTCTCAGATGCAGATTGGGCAGGTTGTCCGATTTCTCGACGATCTACCACCGGATATTGTGTATTTGTTGGAGGAAATCTTGTATCATGGAAGAGTAAGAAGCAACACACGGTTTCCCGGTCGAGTGCCGAATCGGAGTATAGAGCCATGGCAGATGTAACATCAGAGATGACATGGGTACGTCGTCTTCTCATAGAACTCGGGGTTGTTTCTAATGACTTGATGCAGTTATACTGTGATAGTCAATCAGCCATTCACATAGCCAAGAATCAAGTATTTCATGAGAGGACAAAACATATTGAGGTCGACTGCCACCTTATAAGAGATCGATTAGTAGGCACACAAACTGATCCTCCATCCATTCAACCAGTTCATGTCAAGACAAATTTTCAGCTAGCAGACATTCTAACTAAACCGCTCCGAAAAGCTCAGATAGATTTTATTTGTAACAAGTTGGGCATGATTAACATCTATGCTCCAACTTGAGGAGGAGTGTTAGTTGTATTTAGTTATAATTAGGGTTTTAGCCCATGTAGTTGGTTAAAGCCCATGGGCCTTTTATGGGTTGAAAGCTAGGGTTTGTTTGTGTATAAATAGATGTAGTTGTCTTTGTATTATTCACACATTCAAGTAATAAACATTACTTTCACTACAACCATCTTCTTCTTTACAATATGAAAACACACAATAATGATTATCAAGCTTTTTCACTAAACGCATTGAAGAGGTAGGTCCCAGCAGAGCCCAGTTGGACCCGCAATACTCACCTTGAACAGGGACGTCTGCGCGGTTGGACCCGCAAGACTCACCTTAAACAGGGACGTCTGCGCAGTTGGACCCGCGAGACTCACCTCGAAGAGACGTCTGCGCAGTTGAACTCGCAAGACTCCTGAGGGACGTCTGCGCAAAGACCAACTGGATCCGCAGGACCAACCATGCTCAGAGACGTGACGTCCTTACGCGCAGTACGCAAGCTGTTCCCGCATGAAAAGCCTCCCAATGGTGACGTACTCCGCCTGTTCCCGCATCTACGGATACTAGCCATCAGGGAAGGCTACCTACGCAGCAAGGCTACACGCACAAGGCACTAACTCTCAAATAATTCAGTAATGTCACCTGAAGAGGGAATGAGCAAGCCGGGAACACTCCCGCCCAAAGCCGGGAATACTCCCGCCCAAATGAGCCAGTCCGTACGATACTGGAGGATCTATTGTACTGTACCTGCCAAGGTATGGACAAAAGATCTGACCAAAGTTACGACAGCTCACTGACAACAGTACGACGGGCAGCACGCTCTAGTACTTAAAGTCACTATTAGCCGCTGCCTACTCACCAACCCCTGTCGGGGCACGTCCATAGCCTGCAGTTGGTGGAAAAGGAATAGTACACAGCCGGCCAGGTCACTATCAGCCGCTGCCTACCCACCAACCATCAGCATGGCACGTGCGTAGCCTACAGTTGGTAGAACAGGAATACTATTCAGCCGGCTGTACCTGCTTGGAAGCCTACCTTCGGCTATAAATACTCCAACACCTTGGAACGGTATCATATCTCAATATCATATCTTCTCTCTAGCTATTTCTCTTAATATACACTTATATTCAAGAGCAATCTAGTATGATTCTCACGCCGGAGGGTGGTCACAAGGAGGTACCCCCCCTTCTCAGTGACGAGCTCACGGTGTCTGTTTTGCAGGTCAGAAGAACAACCATCTTTGCCGGAACTAACCCTCGTGGGAAACATCTATTTAACCCCCAGATTATCCGTAATCTGCCCGGGGTCGATTAGTGTTTCTTCATTGGCGCCATCCGTGCATAAAAGCTAGAACTTGAATCTTTTTCAGTTTTTTTTCAAAACTTCTGGAAAGATGGTTAACGTTACTCCGGTCCCAAGGCCAGCGAGTGACCAAGAAACCCCGGTAATCTCAACCCCAGCTACTGGGAGGAACACCGGCGAGTACACAAATTTTACGAACACTACCCCGGTTATTCAAGCCTGGGCAAGTGCAGTAAATTTTACGAACACTACCCCGGTTACCCAAGCCGGGGCAAGTGCAGTAAACAATCATCCCCTGGGATTCATTGATACCCAGGTGGAAAGACAACAGACGAGGCTCCCCCGCCAAACACTTGAACAAGTTAAAGCGTGGGCGGAAGCACGTCAGAAGGAATTCCAAGCTGAGTTGGACGAACGCTTACGTTCCATCCAACAGGCTGACGAATTTGGAAGCACTCAACAGCTCAACATGAGTAGTGAGTGCGAGTACTCGGAGGAATCCGACACCGACGCAAACCCTCGCCATAGGGCGAAAGGGAAGCGTAAGGAAACGGACTTCCAACCGAGAAGGAATTTCGGAGTCACCTTCAAACCAAGGAACGCGGGGGGAAACCCACGCGACTTCTCCAAAACCTTTAGACCAACTGCTGCAAATGCGGGAACATCCAAGTTTGCAAGGGACATTGCGGAAGCAATCGCCCCGAGAAGTGCCAAACAGATGTCCAACATCGGCACTTATGATGGTATCTGACCCAGACGATCATTTGAACAGATTCATAGCGGGGGCAACCGTCAGCAACTGGACGGAACCCACGTGGTGTTATATGTTCCAGATGACGCTGGTTGGAGCAGCCAGAGCGTGGTTTGACCGTCTACCGGTCCACCACATCTACGATTGGGCAGACTTCCAACAGAAGTTCAGCCAACACTTCAGTCAACAAAGAAAGTACACTGAAGAACAATGGACGATCCTCAACTGCATCCGAGAGGAAGATGAATCTTTGCTAGACTTCATCACTCGCTTCAACTCAAAGAAGCTGAGTCTGGGCGCTATTAGCGAAGATCTTGTTCGCGCTGCTTTCATCCAGGGCGCGAAAGATCCAGAGCTCATCCGCACCTTAACGGGTAAAGACGGCATGCCATCCACATGGGATGCCATCATGACAGCAGCTAAACGCTTCGCGGAAACGGAAAAGCAACTGGGTAGAGATCTTCCCCAAAGCACAAACCTCTACACCCAGAAAACAAGAGAAAACAACGTCCTTACCGCCCGACTTAACAAAAAGAGGAAGCTAGGTATTTGGCAGTCAAGGGTAAACTTTGACACCTCATCCGGCTCGCACCCTCGGTTAGGCGGAAAGGACAACATTCAGTCGTCGAACCGGAACTCTAGATGGACGCCACTCACCAAAAGCGTCAGCGAGATATTCGCCACTGAGAGGCTCCCATGGCCAGAAGCTCCAATTATCCGACAGCGTCCAAACGCGGATCAAAGCAAATTATGTGACTTCCACAGGACAAGAGGCCACACCACCGAGGAATGCTTAGACTTGAAGGACATCGTCGAACCATTTGTCAGGGATGGGACGCTCACGCACCTCGTGGCGTAATGAACGCTGAGCAGGCTAATGCGTGTTGAACCCCCGGTGGGAAAAACACGAATGAAGCTGCAGCTTCAATGTTGGAGACTACATACTGCGTAAACAACGAGATTCCGAACCAAGTGCATATCGGCTCGAAAGGCTCGATGACACTCCCATCCCAAGAACATGGAAGGGAGCTCAATTACACAGGTTGCATGTAGATCAATTCCAAACTTGTAAAGAAAAGGCCCAGAGCCACTTATAATGGAAATGATTCTCCTTATCACATTGACGCTGATGATCTTACATTTATAAACTTTCCACACTGATATGCCGGTATTCACCGCATAAATAAGTGGGGAAGTAAGTCGTTGCGTGTGGACGGCGGCAAAACCCGCATAAACACAAAAAACGGCAAACCTTCACGCAGGTCAGTTATAGGTAAAGTTTGGTCATCCCACAAAATGAAAGTGCCGGTCCTATCCGCACAATCATGATAGAGGAAACTGAACTTTAACCTATTGACAACCGCGCGCCGAACGGTTAACTTATTCAAAACACTGATATGCCGGTATTCACCGCATAAATAAGTGGAGACATCGTTGCGTGTGGACGGCGGCAAAACCCGCATAAACACAAAAAACGGCAAACCTTCACGCAGGTCAGTTATAGGTAAAGTTTGGTCATCCCACTAAATGAAAGTAACGGTCCTACCCGCACAATCATGATAGAGGAAACTGAACACTAACCTATGGACAACCGCGCGTCGAACGGTTAACTTATTCAAAACCCTTGGAAAATTGCTGTTAAACTAAAGTATGCATGAGCAAGTCATATAACGTTTATAAAGCAAGTCATCTAGTGAAATTGGCGGTCCTACCCGCACAAACATTTATATTTCATAAAAATTCAAACATTACAATGGCTGGGTATCTACCCGCCTACAGAAATATAAATCTATCCTAACGGTGGGAAGGGATCTCAAGGTTCAAACTTCAAGACCACTCCCTCCAAACCCACTTGTACCCGCACCATCAGTTGGCTGTGGCGGTTCAAGGAAGGTCTTGAGAATGGTTAGCCCATCATCAGCAGCAGCAATCTCGTTCACCTTCTCCACCACCGGATGCGGGAAGGCAGCATACTGGTTCACTGCTTGGTCATAAGAAGCTTCAGTATCCACATCATATAGAGGGAAGTTGGAAGGCGGGATGCCCTTCTCAACAAACCCTAGACCAAGCAGGAAGCCAGCCTTTTCCCCATCCTCATGAGAAGCATTGAGGGCTGCGCTCATGGCATCGTCATAAGATGTATTCGTGAAGACTCGATGCACAACCTACAACAAGAAAAAATACAAGTATCAAAACCTTTTCTAAGCACAAAGAAAAGCGTAAATATATTATGAAGCTACGCATGCCTGCGACAACGCTTCTCGTAGAAGCCATTCCTTGGTGATCAGAGCCTCCTGGAGGGCAGCTTGAGCTTGGTTACGGGCGAGTTCAGCTTCGTTTTTGTTAAGGTTGGCAAGCAACACTTCCTTAGCAGCAGCCTCTTCAACGCCCTTTAGCTTACGCTCAGTGTGGTCAAGCATACCCCTCTGATCCAAGATCTCTTGAAGCTTCTTGGCGTCTTCCATAGCCAAAGCATCATGAGCCTGCTGAAGCCTCTCTAGTTTGGCTTTAAGCTCCTCATTTTCGGCGCGCAGAGGTTCAGCAACGGCTTCAGCCTTGGTGGCCCTCTCGGTCGCGTTCCGCGCAGTTTCCTTAGCCAACCGAAGCTGTTCGTTAACAGCTTGGGTAGCCTTGGAACGGGCCTCGAGCCGGGCCTGCACTTCAACCTAGAGGGCCTTGAAGGCCTTTTCCTTCTCCGCAGCAATTGCGAAAAGTCTCCTGTTCTCTTCCAGGATAGCCCGCGCCTGAGCCACTTCTTGGATACGGGCAGCCTTTAACTTGTCGTTTTCACGACAAAGCAACTCGATGCGCGGCTGCATCCGGGCAAGGAGAATCCGAAGCTCATTTGTCAGCCTACCCTCCTGGTAGCTAGACATGGCTTCCCCCAACGCGCCACTTGGGGCCGCGTGACGCGCCCACTCGACGCAGTCCACAGCCGTCCGAAGGGTTGTTCTCCGGCGGATGTTCCACCGTGGAACATACACCTCATTCGAATCCGACACTGCAAAAACAAAAAGCAGTTAGGAAAAGATGATAAAAATATAAAAAGGCCAAAATAACCCTACGCACCTGTAGGGTCGACAACAGGCCGGTAGCCGCCAAACCCATCTCCCGAACCTAACAGATAACCATCCAAGAGGTCAGGCAGATGGGAAGGAGGCAGAGATTGGCTAGAAGCTCCGAACATACCTGCTGAACCGGCCGGGGACGAGGTAGTTGCCGGTGCCGGAGGCACGGTTGAAGCCGCCGCGGTAGAGACCATCGGTGGTGAACTCACTGGAGGTGAACTCACAACCGTGGCCGCCGCTGCGGGAGAATCCGCAGAAAACACCACCGCCGGCTCAGTAAAGGATTCCGTGAAAATGGCACTGACAGCCGGCGGAGATGATGTTACAATTGGAACAGTTGCCTTAACGGGATGAGCAACTGAACCAATGCTGCACACAGGCGCAGCCGCCTGGGTCATCGCCTCGGGTAGGTTGACCAAACCTACCGTCATGGGTCCAGAGACGCTCCCTCCCGCTCTACTCTGGAATGCGGTAGCATCCACGCCTGCATGAAGACAAGATATATAAGTATAATGGCGGAAAGATATACAGTTAAAGCAAATGAAGTTTATACTTACGAGTCCTCTTGAGCTTGAAGGTGCGAACAGGCGGGGACGAACCCGATGGAGCCGGCCTCTTCGCGCCGGTCACCGTCGTTGTACTGGGCTGCCCGGAGGTGACAGCTGTCTCAACCTCCGGAACAGTGGTCTCACCACCACCAGGGATCCCCGCCGCCTCCTCGCTCTCGGTCTCTGAGTCAGACCGGTTCCCCTGATCGGCGGTGGAGGCAACCTTCGCCTTCCCCTTCGCGCCAGCCGCCTTCTTCTTCCTCACGAAGAAAGGACCATCTGCGGATTCCTCATCAGAAGATGACAAAATTAGAGGAATTCCAGCAGAGGTTTGAGCATTGAGAGGGCGAGGGTTAAATAATCTTTTACCTGGCCGCGTGGCGCTCAGTATCTCGCGGCCTGGCGGGTAGGCCTCCACAAACCGATCCGCCGTCTGCTCAAGGATGGGCTACTCGTTCTTATCAAGAGCACGAGTACCCAGTCGAGCGGGACCACCAGCCTCCCGCGGATGCAGGAGCGATTGTAAGTCATTCCCCTCTGAAATAAAAAGAGAAACAGTTAGAAGAAAAACCCTAAATCAGCAAAGAAGACGGAGCATACCGTAAGGGATAGAGTTCAAACCGTATTCGAGGACGATGGGAATCTGTGGCGCCTCCGCCCCAGCATCTTTCCACACCCGGCTCATACCGAGCATCACCATCCCAGACTCCGCGAAGCGGTAAACCGGAGTCTGGATCCGGGAGACCTTGGCAAACCATTCCGCCTACTGGTAGTTGGAGGCGTGAAGGCTGGGGAGTGCTCTCCCGTTCTTGAATGTCATCGCAATAGGGACGACACGGGCAGAGATGTAGAAGAACTCCCGCTTCCAAGACCGAAGACTGCGCTCAGTAGCACAGATCTTCAAACCCTTAATCCGGGTGACCAAGGTGTACCAGCCTTGGATGCACCTCCAGGAGTAGAAGGTCATCAGGCGGTCGACGTGGGGCTCCACACCAAGAATGAGGCACACCCATTCAAAATGACGGATCTTGGCGATCGCCATTGGATGTACCTCCGTCAGGTGCACACCGTGTCTTTCCAAAACACGGTATACAAACTTCGTCAATGGGAACCTGAGATTCCCATAGACGAAGAACGCAGCATATACCCCTATCTTGCCTTTGGGGGCATCGTACACCGTCTGATGAGGCCCAGGAAACTCAGGCTCGAAAGGCTCGAGCATGAACTTCCTGACCATGTACTGATAAGCGTCGACGGAAAGAGCACACTGGCACTCACCAGCAGTACTCTTGTCATCCTTGTCCGACGTGGATGAAGGATTCTCGAGGTATACATCGGACTCCTCGACAGTAACCTCAGGATCATGAGTAGAAGACATGTTTTGGATGTAAAGAAGAACGATTTCAGGAGAATGCTCGATAGAAAAGTTATATTCGCCGGAAATCGTTTAGCAGAAGAAGAGAGAAGTGAAACTGTGAGTTGAGATGCATCCTCTCCTCCCTTTATATACTCATCGCAATGAATGCGATGAATTTAATGCGGAAGAGAGAGGAAAACGCTGGTGCAATGAAACTATGACACGTGGAAAAAGCAAGCTGGCAACAACTGTCGACAGGACGCGCGCCATAAACTTCGCGGCCACGCGCCCGAAAACTCGCGCCCACGCGCCTGAAAAAGCGTCTGGAATGACCATATACTGTCACGTCGCCATAACTTCATGCACGTCCAGAAACTATCAGAAGAAACCGTCAGACCACGCTGACGTCCCTTCAACGGTTAGACTGTTCTTATCCTTTCACCAACTCTTCGAATTTCAAAAAGATTCAAAAAGATTCAAAAGTAAGCGGGACTATACCCCTTACCTTGGCAACCAAGTAACTATAAGACGGGTGCGGGTACAGTGTCAAGGCAAAACCCTTCACATACTTAGCACCATCAAGGAATTGAAGCCAAGAATACCTCGGCAACCAAGTAACTATAAGACGGGTGCGGGTACAGTGTCAAGGCAAAACCCTTCACATACTTAGCACCCGCAGGGAATTGAAGCCAGGAATACCTTGGAAGTAAAGTAACTATAAGGCGAGTGCGGGTACAGTGTCAAGGCAAAACCCTTCACATACTTAGCACTCCGCAGGGAATTGAAACCAAGAAGGATCTTCTGGGCCATGCTTGCGGAAACGGAAATAACATCCCCGCATAGCGGGAACGTTGAGAACTAGATTGTTTGAAGCTCCAAGATGGAATTGGTTGTTTAACATAATTGATCACTATGTTCAAAACTACCAAAACCTCATAGAGAATCTACACAAGTGGAACTCAACGCTCCTGACTTGCGAGGAGGTTACAGACCTACCCGCATCATACCCAAAGATCAAGCAGAAAAGTCGGGAATTTCTGCACGTGACATTAGGACTTCCGCGGGAAGAATCCCCATGGAAAACCTTAAAACTAAACCCTTTTCAAAACCCCTTGCTTAAGTCCAAAAGTTCACCTCACTTATTAACAATTCATGAGAAGAACATCGGACTGGGGGGACTTGAAGAGGTAGGTCCCAGCAGAGCCCAGTTGGACCCGCAAGACTCACCTTGAACAGGGACGTCTGCGTGGTTGAACCCGCAAGACTCACCTTAAACAGGGACGTCTGCGCAGTTGGACCCGCAAGACTCACCTCGAAGAGACGTCTGCGCAGTTGAACTCGCAAGACTCCTGAGGGACGTCTGCGCAAAGACCAACTGGATCCGCAGGACCAAACATGCTCAGAGACGTGACGTCCTTACGCGCAGTACGCAAGCTGTTCCCGCATGAAAAGCCTCCCAATGGTGACGTACTCCGCCTGTTCCCGCAGCTACGGATACTAGCCATCAGGGAAGGCTACCTGCGCAGCAAGGCTACACGCACAAGGCACTAACTCTCAAATAATTCAGTAATGTCACCTGAAGAGGGAATGAGCAAGCCGGGAACACTCCCGCCCAAAGCCGGGAATACTCCCGCCCAAATGAGCCAGTCCGTACGATACTGGAGGATCTTTTGTACTGTACCTGCCAAGGTATGGACAAAAGATCTGACCAAAGTTACGACAGCTCACTGACAACAGTACGACGGGCAGCACGCTCTAGTACTTAAAGTCACTATTAGCCGCTGCCTACTCACCAACCCCTGTCGGGGCACGTCCATAGCCTGCAGTTGGTGGAAAAGGAATAGTACACAGCCGGCCAGGTCACTATCAGCCGCTGCCTACCCACCAACAATCAGCATGGCACGTGCGTAGCCCACAGTTGGTAGAACAGGAATACTATTCAGCCGGCTGTACCTGCTTGGAAACCTACCTTCGGCTATAAATACTCCAACACCTTGGAACGGTATCATATCTCAATATCATATCTTCTCTCTAGCTATTTCTCTTAATATACACTTATTTTCAAGAGCAATCTAGTCTGATTCTCACGCCGGAGGGTGGTCACAAGGAGGTACCCCCCCTTCTCAGTGACGAGCTCACGGTCAGAAGAACAACCATCTTTGCCGGAACTAACCCTCGTGGGAAACATCTATTTAACCCCCAGATTATCCGTAATCTGCCCGGGGTCGATTAGTGTTTCTTCACGCATACTGACAAGTGTTTGCACGTTAGTTATATAACTAACATGAAATGTTCGGTGTCTGAACAAATTGCACACGTGATGTACAAAAACTGTTCACAAACTATTTAAGCTTATTGAGCCCTTTTCAAAAAATCTTGCCTATCTCATATGCATAAACTAAGTTACTAAATAACAAAATTAAGCACCACTTGGCGTGTGCTTGATTAGTTGAATAAAAGGTTTTCACTATAAAATTGTGAAACCATCCAAAGTCCAAACCAGTCATCGGTTTGGTTTCACGATTGTTAATTATACCTAACTTTTGGTCAAAGACTTCGAAAATTTCAAACTGTAATGAAATGTATGGGTGCGGTAGAAGCCGGCTGTATAAAACCTAAATGGACGGTAGGATTTTTTGCTAGACTTTATTTTTTTAAACACTTCAAAGATAATTTACTTAAATATAAGAGCCTTAATTTAAACAAAATTGATACGTTACCTAAAAGTGTAGTTCCTTCATACAATATGATTATCATATTAAAATCAAGAAGCAAACATCATAGGCAACAAACCTACTTTGTTTAACTATGACTATATTTAAATAAATATATCATATGCGAAATATGTAAAAAAACAAAATATAGTAAAATACTACGCTCCGGTTCGGTTTTATACGACCAAATTCCGTATAAAGCGCACACCAAACCAGTGCCTACAGTTGAAACTTTTGAAACCTACCAAAAGTTAGAAAACAACACTTAAAACTAGACCGATGATCAATTCAGATAATGTAACAGTTAAACCAAATTGTGAACATCCATAAAAAAAAAGTAAACGAAAAAAAAAGTTAGTAGATGACACACAAATTTATGTAAAGCTTAAGAAAACTCTGCATTTATATGATAAACAAACATAAAGTAGTAATCCAAAACAACTAAGCTTACTTCATACATACAAATACAAAAATAAAATCATGTTGTTGTAGCATAAATACACACTCTTGATTTTTCACTAAAAACAAGTGCACATGTAATTGCATTTGCATATACAATAATACATTAAACCTCTAAAAAAATGTCAACAATTTTCAAATAAACTTGGTTTTTTTTTCAAATAACCTCAATAGAACATAGAAACAACTCAATTCAAAAACACAAAAAAATAAACTTGGTTTTTTTTTCAAATAACCTCAATAGAACATAGAAACAACTCAATTCAAAAACACAAAAAAGAACAATAATGGTTAATTAAACACATCTACCTTAGATGTTGCTTGGGTACATGAACACCCTAAGCCTAACATCAACCATTCAACAACTCCTAAAACAAAACACTTCAAATTTAATTTTATAAGGCTATGTGTAGTGGAGGGCTATAAAATGAGGGGATTTTCGACAAATGACGCCACGTCAGCATAAGGGCTATTTTCATTTCCGGGATGTAGTGGTTTGTAGCTAGTTTTGAGAATGCCAATATGTTCTTTACAGGCTTCGACAAAGATGCTGACCCGTACATGAGAGTAATGGTTAGAAAACAATATTATTACAGTTATAGTTCAAATCTTACTCTGCCTTCATTGTTGTCCCTCTCTTAGACATTCGTTAATATCCGCTGGTTCTAATTTCTGAAACAAGAAAGAGGCTTATTATTATTTTTTCATGTCAATGTGTACTGTGTAACTCATTAACTACAAATCCATCTTATAGAAATATACTAAAAGTTCTCATAATTCAAAGACCCATTTGATAATTTGAAAATGATCATGTTGCTATTTTAGATGAACTTTCTGTAATTGTGCAATGCATATATTTAAGCTTTCAGTTTGTAAAGCTGGACAACAGTTATATATTTCAAATGAATATATCTGATTCCTTAATTTTCATCATCAGTTATATATCTATACACTAAATTACTCTTGTATTTGTTGTTTAACGATCCTATAGACAAATAAATTAACATAAGTATTTTTCTTCTTTGTTAATTAAGTAAAGCAAGCTAGATGAACATATTGATAGTGGTGTTTTGTTAGGATTAAACGCACACACGAAACCGAACACACACACGAAAGCAGTAAACGAACACGAGGATTTAACGTGGTTCGGTCTAAACTGACCTACGTCCACGGGTGGCAACTAGGTATATCTTTATTGAGTGACAAATATTACAAGTACATAATGTTGTTTATATAGAGACTGAACTAGGGTTAGTAAATTATTATGCAAGAAATCTAAACCGGGCCGGGCTTGGGCCCGACCGCCCACACCCGTCTCCTCTTTTGACTTCATATAATAAACCGGGCCAACAAGGCCTACGAACCCAACAATCTCCCACTCGGAGGCCTTGAGTACTCTCGTCTGCACTCCTGATTGTACTTCTGTAATCTGAACATTAAACTTCTTCTAGTTGCCACCGCCTTCTCATCAATTAACCTGAAGGCCCGTTGAAGCTCCCCGGAGCTCCAACACGTTAGTCATGGCTGAAACTGCCCCTGACCCGTTCTCTGTCCCTACCGGCTCCCACTGTAACGAACTACCGGATCCTGAGATAACCTGAGAACAAACACTCTCCATATTCAGCAAGTAATTCATTGGAGAGACTTTTACAGCTGGAATACTGGTTTTCTTAATCCACTGTCGACATGGAACTGTAACTGAAACACGACCTGTGCTCCCACTGTCACGATGTCCCCCAACTGATTTAAACTTCCTAGCTCGTTCATCCTGAATCTTCACTTTGGCTCTGGGTTTGTTACTTGCAAAACGAACCTTCTTCTGCCCACGAGATTCTGTGAACCGGATTTTGTCTTTCACCAAAACTGGATCCACTCCTTTCGGTGACATATCGACCATATACAACGAACCCATTTTCTTGCCACGAGCAACCACAAGATTCTCTTTGACTACTTTCCACTGCCCATTCCCGAACTTAACATCGTGCCCTTGGTCATCCAACTGCCCAACTGAAATCAAACGTTTCTTCAAACTTGGAATAACCCTCACGTCTTTCAAAGTCCAAGAAGTACCGGCTGAAGTTATCAAATCAACGTCTCCCATACCCGTAACCTCTAAAATATCATCATTCGCTAGTCGAACCTTTCCAAAATCCCCAAATTTAAGATTCTTCATCGTTTCACTACAGTGAGTGGCATGAAACGATGCACCAGAATCCATCACCCAAGCATCAACGCTACTCTCAACACTACAAACCAAAGCCTCATCACTACTGACCCCGTCATCTGTGTCGTCTTCTGTAACGTTCACCTCTTTCTTACCATTCGGACACTGATTCCTGAAGTGTCCTTTCTCTTTACAACCCCAACATTCAATATTCTTACGAGTCTTAGACTGACTCCTCTTCCTGCTCCCACTGCCTCGCTGTTTTCCCCTACCTCTACCTTCTGTGACTAGCATATTGCCTGATGATTCACCTGAACTTCTGCGTCTTGAATCTTCTCCCAGAATCAGATCTCGAATCCCATCGAAAGTAATATTTGTAGACGAACTACAAACTGCAGTCACTGTTTGCGACCAACTGTCGGGCAAAGAGGATAATAACAAGAGGCCTTGAACTTCATCATCAAACTTAATGTCAACTGACACTAAGCGGGACAAGATCGAATTAAGATTATTGATATGAGTTGTAACTGACCCACCCTCTTTCATTCTTGTTGTCACTAGCTCTCGGATAAGATAGACTTTATTCGCTGCCGAAGGCTTCTCATACATGTTGGATAGCGCCTCCATCATACCACGTGCTGTGGTTTCTTTCATGATGTTAAACGCCACATCTTCCGACAACGACAAAGTAATACAAGCCCTAGCTTTCTTGTCTAACTTCTTCCAATCTGCTTCTGACAACTTTTCTGGTTTTTCATCCTCAAGCACTACATCCAAGTCTTTCTGACAAAGTAATGCCTCAATCTGCATCTTCCACCAACCAAACTTCTGTCCGTCAAACTTCTGTATCGAAACTTTTCCGTCTTCTGCCATGACAATGACTAAAACGAAAAACTGGATAAAACAGAGACAAACACAGCAATCGCACGGGCCTGAACTTAACAACTGTTTTACTGAACTCTGTTAAATAATCAACCTATTTTAAACGCAGCGGAAATACGAACTATAAATCAGAAACTGAAACGATAAAACCTGACAAACGCGGTTGGTACTGGTTCTTGGTTTCTTTAACGCTTCTTCTGACTCGACAACCGTTCTTCTAAAAAAATAGGATCTTGATTTTCCTAGCTTGTGCTTTGCTATAATAAGATCTTGACCCGACCCAAATTTATTTATGGGCCAAACTGTCCCAAGAATTGGGCCACACAAGTTCAACCAAATTGGGCTTACTGCCCTTGTATCTAGCCCACCAAGTTAAAAGGAAAAACAATATGGGCTACTGCCCTTTGATTCCACGAGGCCCAAAAAAATGAAAAAAACACTTTTTTGGTCCAAATTCCTTTTAATCTGCACCACAATTCCAAGCGACGCCTTTCTCACCCAAAAGTAATAATTTCTCTACCGCAATCTTTAAATCAGCGACCAGTTATTCTGAACAAATTCCAACCGTCGCGGGGGTTACGGTCAAGACGAAATTAGTGTGGCGGCGGCGGTTTTCTGCCAACGGAACACTAAAACAAACGGCTGCTACCGACTTTAGATATCCGACCTACTGGTGCGGTGTGACGGGATGGTTCAACGTGTTCTTCGTGTGATCCGAACCTAAGCTCTAGATACCACTTGTTAGGATTAAACGCACACACGAAACCGAACACGACACGAAAGCAGTAAACGAACACGAGGATTTAACGTGGTTCGGTCTAAACTGACCTACGTCCACGGGTGGCAACTAGGTATATCTTTATTGAGTGACAAATATTACAAGTACATAATGTTGTTTATATAGAGACTGAACTAGGGTTAGTAAATTATTATGCAAGAAATCTAAACCGGGCCGGGCTTTGGCCCGACCGCCCACACCCGTCTCCTCTTTTGACTTCATATAATAAACCGGGCCAACAAGGCCTACGAACCCAACAGTGTTTATGGTATTTTCTTTTGTCACCGACAATGTTTTCGGTTATTGAATCAACTATTTTACCAGGATGGTTCAAATTCTTGACGACTCATAGCATGAAACTAAACTGATAAGGGAGTTGAATCAGTTGATCACGGTTCGACTGTTCCAGCCTTGTTTTCAAAACAGTGGTTCCCGACAAAAAGATGGATATCATAGCATATTGTTAGAAAATAACGACTATTCAAGAGAGGAACTATTAGTCAAATTAAATTACAAATAACTTTGCTTTTGCTTAAACTTTGCTGATAAACTAAACGTTACTGAATCGTGTGTATTACTATATAAATTAAATCAGTATTCAGTATAACAACATGGAACACTTAAAACGGGATTATTTTAAACATCCCGTTATAATAATACAGAACCTATTCTAAACATCAGCAAAAATACTATAATTTTTGGAGTCCAAAGCAATAAGCCTGAGAGCAGCAACTGCTGCTGCAACAGACATTAACCCAAAGAAAATAATATTGAGCCAATGCCATGATTTCTGCATAGAAGTGAGCTTGTCCCTTTTAGCCACCAAATACATGTGGTTTGCAAGTATGAATGTAAGTGGGAATGTGCTGATGGCTCCTGTCAGGCTCATGAAGTCTCCAATGAACGGTAACGCTGCAGCTAGTAATGTGGTTACCGCTAGGTAACCGCCTCTCACCATCACTCTGAATGACAGGTTTTTTACTGCTACTGCACTTCCTTAAATTCTGTATCTTGTATCTAGATATTCGTACATCGGACTAGCAAAAATCTATAAAATCCAAAAATCTACATGAGTAACCTGGTGACCATGAGACCTAATCAATGGTGCCAGGTACAACTAGGGGTGCAAATGAGCTGAACCAAGTCCGAGCTTGGCTCGTTTCGAGCTCTATGTTTAGAGCTTGAGCTCGGCTAGTCTGTTATTTATTAATTTAGTCATATAAATTTAATATTGTATATATCACATAATGTACACATTTTAATTATTTTTATGGTAGTTTTATATTCTACTTATTATTAGGGAAACGCATATTTAATATATTGCAGAACTTATATGTATACTAGGCTTGTTTAGTCTCCCGAACCTATTTAAGTTCGATAAATGAAGCTCGGCCCTGGGCTTGCTTATTAAACGAGCTTATTTAGTAACTGTTCTATTATCTTTGCATTCAAATACTTATCTTCTTTTCTTGATCTTTATCCTCCTGAATCGGTTTCTATATTTTCTTCCTTTGATCCGATCCAAATAATTCCAACAATTTACACCCCTAGGAAATGGAAAATGAAACAAGTAGAAAAGAAAGCTCACATGCAAAGCTATGACTGTTTGAAAAAAGGCGGAAATATTAGCAAGCGAAATAACCCAAACCGGCCCATTAACACTATTGAGCAAATAAGCATCTGCATCATTCCCATATGCCCAATAACCTATAAAGGCAACCGCATATAATGGCACAACGCCTACTGTAAATTGAAAGTATAACGCCTTCATCATATTCCCACCAACCGGCTGTCTCACTGTTGGCTATAAAACCACAAAACATCATTAAAATAACCATATTGGTCCCAACACGCCTTTCGGGCCAGCCCGGCCGGGCCCAATACTAACCTGTATCTCTGGCAGCATTCCCGTGTTAAATGCAAAAACAACACTCGCAGAAGCACCAATAGTTGTGAACACCCTGCTTAAATCTGACCCGGGAATACTATAGTCCCGAGGTGGAGCCGTGGTCCCTTTAAATAACATATAAATTCGGTTTAAAAAGTGGGGCCCACAAATGAAAGTGATTGATATAGAATAACTAATATACCATCACGAAGCGACAATGCAACTGCTATGGAAATATACACGAGACTGAAAAACGTTGAAAAGCCAAGACAAATTCTTAAAGCCGAAAGACGAGGGATGCATATTGCAAATAGGCCACAAGCGAAGCCCGCCACTGCAATAAAATATGGAAGCTTCATTGCATCATCATCCCTGAAGAGTACATAAATGGCCTACAAAATTAAACTGCAACGATATAATCTAGTGATAAAAATTTCAGTAATTTTCACCCCACACTTATAAAACAATTTGGTACTTTAAGAGCCTGACCAGCCAAAATGACATAACCGACATTGATCATGAAGAGGTTTACATATTGCAACACCCATGTAAGAGAATAAGCTTTCGGGCCTGAAATTGTTTAAAAAGTTTCGGTCATGTGTTTACGTTTAGTACTTTAGTATACATTAACTGACATACTATTTTGTTTAATGATTTGTTGATTATTACCATATATGAATCCTGCAAGATCTCTATATCTAATATGCCTTTTGCCACCATGCTCGTGTATCATTGCAAGACGAGCATTTGCATAGAGTGAATGAGTTGTGGTTGCTAAGATTAAACCAACTACCCCACCTACCCAACCGAGTGGAGCCATGACTGCACCTGGGTAGCCCAGAACATATGTGCTGTTGACGCCCGTTGTAAGAACTAAACCCACTTGAAGCCATGAATCTGCAACAAGTGATTAATGTTACAAGTCTATTCATAGTAACCAAAAAATAATATAATACCATGTATTATGCACTACTTTCCTCGTTAAAAGAATATAACGGACAGTGGCGGATCCAGAAATTTTTTTCATAGGGTCGGAAGTTCGGGCAGTCGATTATCGATTGTCGGTATAATATATATATATATATCTCTGTGTGTGTGTGGGGGGGGGTGTACATTTTTTTACTCGGGGACGGGTCGGGTCGGATAGGGTCACATATAACCAAATTACAATATATATCCATAAGAAGATTACATTAATCGTGACGAACAGAGGTAAGATGGCCCAATCCGAAGCGCAAACACGTACCAATTTACGTAGACGATTAATTATAAATAAAAGTTATATATTATTTACTTTGTAAAGAACCTATATGTAATATCAAAATAACATATTCTATACATCTCTAACAGTCACATTTTGTGTGTGTTTTTAGTTAAGTATATCTTAAAGCTTCACGTATATATGATACAAATGTATATATTTTTAAAAGCGCATCTTTATATGATGAAATATGTTGTATTATTAACAATATTCAAAGTGAAAGAGAAAAAAATATATAAACAAGTCTCTCTAAATTGAAGAGTCTGGTGCTTAACACACGAGAAATTCAACATTCTAAAAAATGTTATAATAACATAAGAAAGAAAATTAAATATATAAGAACGAAATAAAATAAAATTTAGACATATTACATATACCAAATTTAAGTAAATATATTAGTTAAAAATGGTTAAGAAAACAAATATAAAGAGTGAATTTAAAGCTGACACCTCAACTATCAAATTAAACGTGACACATTATTTAAGTATGCATTTAAATCCCTTTGAATTGAAGGATGCCAGCTATCAAATCCATATCCTTAGGTATACTTATTTACTTTAAAATCGGTTATAAATAGTGAAGTGAGAGAAATTGCAGCCGTTCTTCTTCAACTTTGTATCTTCTACTTTTAGTTGTCGCCGGAAATTTTTTCTCCGGTTTGTTTTCTCTTCTCCTTTTCTTTTTCTTTATATTTCACAGGGGTCGGTGTTGAAATTTCACAGGGGTCGGTGTTGAAATTTCGTATGAGTCGGTCGAGATTTATCGTGTATATAACACTAGAAATAAAAATTTCACAGGGACAGCCGACACCTCTGGCTAAACCATAGGTCCGCCCCTGATAACGGATGAACCCAAATTGGTCGGAACCCATTTTAACCCAAACCAAATTGATGTTTTTGTTTCCTTCAAAATGACACGTTTTGACGTGAACCCAATGTTCCCCGTTACCCGGCCTCAGACAACCCGTCAATTTTGCCATGCTTATATGTAGGGGTGAAAATTTTCTACATGACACAAAAACAATCAGGCTTTTGGTTGGCATATCTAAAGCATTTAAAAAATGGGTTGTGTTTGGGTTGACATGTTTAACCCGTTTGGTTAAACAAGTCAACCCATTTTTAACAACCCACCAACCAGATTAGCACGTTTACAACTTGAGTATTACCCATCAACCCATTTGAATAAATGGGTTAAACGGGCCGGGCCGTGTTTGGGTTACAAGATTTGAAGTGTGAGGGTTTTGATTTTTCTGACAAAAATAACAATATGGGTCATGTTCAAGTTGAACAATTCAACCCGTCAATCTGACACGATTAACACTCTTACAGTTACACGTAATACTTTCCCATAAAAATTACAATTTGCAATTTTCATAAGATGGAGGAGTTCAAACTTCAAAAGAAATTTTAAAACTAGTTGTTTTGAACTTATGATATAGTATAATCATGCCATATTTAGTGCTTAATTAAGGGTAATCAGCTTTGAGCAATTAAATATAGATTCTTAATGTTCGGATACAAGTGTATAAGTCCTGACAACAATTTGAAATAATTTGGTCACAAATGAGATTTGGATGGGACTAAATAATAAGTTGATGTATAAAAAACAGGTTATTATGATAGATGTAAGATGCAAAAATCATATTAACAAAATAATAAAAACGAAACTAACCGCTGCTAATTTGATGGGCGGTATCAGGATTCTCAGCAGGTCTCGTCGGCATAGACCTTCGTGGGACGAATCGAAATGCCGTTTCGAGTTTTTGTTTTGTTTTGAGTTTCCTGAAAACAATTTGGTTTTTAGATTTGACTAACAAGTTTTTCAGTTAAAACCGAACTGATGGGCACACCTAACTACACGCTACATGTTAGTTAGTTAGGTAACAAAGATTCGATTACATATAAATGGGTCGATGAAAGTTAACAGTGGCGGATCTAGACTCGAAACCGAGCCGGAGCGCTCAAAATTTTTTTTCCCCATATTTAATAAAATGATAATGAAACAAATATAAAGAACACGACGACAAATAAATTTAAACTAACCGGGTTAACGAACCAGCAGTGGCGGATCTAGGTTGGGCTGCAAATATCTCCTCTTCGGTTTTTGATAGCTTGAGACCGATCCATTACATCTTCTTCATTTACTTTATCAAACGTTTCTCTTTCGACCGTACAAACTAAAGCATTGTTCAAATACTCATTACCCATTCGATTGCGCAAATCCGTCTCGATAAGCTTCATTTTAGAGAAACATCTTTCAACGGTTGCAGTTGCAACCGGTAAAACCAATGCTAGCTTCAATATCCGATAAACCAAAGGAAAAGTTGAGTGTTTTCCGGTTTCCACCATAACACGAGCAAGATCACCCATTCCACCAAGTTTTGCAAATTTATCATCTTCCTTTAAGGTGGAATCTGAATTTCATTTCTAACATGTTCGGTTCCCATAATTTGTAGAAATAATATTTTATCAGTCAATCATCTACATACACAACTACGTGTATTGTTCCTCACGAAGCTGCAAAAATCATATTAACAAAATAATAAAAACGAAACTAACCGCTGCTAATCTGATGGGCGGTATCAGGATTCTCAGCAGGTCTCGTCGGCGTAGACCTTCGTGGGACGAATCGAAATGCCATCGTCCCGCTGGTCCGCCATTGGAATTACGAAGGAATCCACCACCCCTTGTTCTTCGATTCACAACAGATATACTTTCTAATAACAGTTATTCTCTAAGAAACTCTGTATGTAAAGTTACAGTAATGCCCCTACTTATAACAAACTTTTTAACAAACTCTAATAGTAGGTATACTCTCCCTTCAGCTCCCAAATTCGCTACGGGGTGTATACTTACATATATCTATGATTTTATTATTCCTATATTGCAGCCGAATTCGGTTTATCAACATAACTTAAATTTTCGGTTTCATTTTTGTTTTGAGTTTCCTGAAAACAGTTTGGTTTTTAGATTTGACTAACAAGTTTTTCAGTTAAAACCGAACTGATGGGCACACCTAACTACACGCTACATGTTAGTTAGCTAGGTAACAAAGATTCGATTACATATAAATGCGTCGATGAAAGCTAACAGTGGCGGATCTTAACTCGAAACCGAGTCGGAGCTCTCAAAATTTTTTCCCCATATTTAATTCAATGTTAATGAAACAAATATAAAGAACACGACAACAAATAAATTTAAACTAACCAGGTTAACGAACCAACAGTGGCGGATCTAGGTTGGGCTGTAAATATCTCCTCTTCGGTTTTTGATAGCTTGAAACCGAGCCATTACATCTTCTTCATTTACTTTATCAAACGTTTCTCTTTTGACCACACAAACTAAATCATTGTTCAAATACTCATTACCCATTTGATTGCGCAAATCCGTCTTGATAAGCTTCATTTTAGATAAACATCTTTCAACGGTTGCAGTTGCAACCAGTAAAACCAATGCGAGCTTAAGTATCCGATAAACCAAAGGAAAAGTTGTGTGTTTTTCGGTTTCCACCATTACACGAGCAAGATCACCCATTCCACCAATTTTGCAAATTTATCATCTTCCTTTAAAGTGTAATAAAAAGTCGTAAGATCACCCGAATACAACCTTTTTCTTCGTTGGTAAAATCATTCGGATACATCTCTGAAAAATCCGCTATCTTAGATATGTCAAACTTGGAAAACGAATCACAAGGATTTAAACCCAACATATTTTCTAACAAAGTAGTTGAGACCATATTAAAAACTTCAACTTAAAAATGATGTCGATTAGTAATGACATACTTCCAGTTTCTTTGATTACCATAACTTTCCTCCATATCTAACATCTTATGTAACACCGTGAAAATTTCGAGTTCAAAGTATCAACTTTCCAAAGTCTAGGGACTAAAATTTCCAAAATCCAAACTTTAGGGTTAAAAACGAAAAATCTGTTTTCCTGACCCATCGCGCTACGCGATGAATCAGAAGAGACTCCCATCGCGTATCATGATGGGGTGTCTGACAATGTGTGACACGTGTGCCACGTGGCACACGGTGGCACCATGTGCTGCCACGTGGCAACACTGCCTCCACGTGGAGCGGTGTTTGCCACGTGTCGACACGTGGCAGGCCTACACCTCTGCGTCATCAGGTGTATATCGCGATACGCGATAGGCCTGATCAGGGACCTATCGCGTAGCGCGATGGGGACCAATATTTTGCCTATAAATAGCGACCATGGGCACTTCATTCTGCACACCAAACACAGCTCTCTAACCTCTCTCTACAAATATCACTCTCTCTCTAAAAATCCTCGTAAAACGTGCCACGATTTCGTCGATAAGCGTGCCTCGAAACTCTCGTTTGTGTACCGACGTTTCCTTATAAGTTGTGCTACCCTCCACCCACATACCAAGAAGGTGTTGTTGAAATGGCAATGAATCTCGATAAGCGTGTTGACGAGTACGAAAGTTTGGCGTAATCGTTTGACGATCGAGGAGTAAAGCGGCGTCGGAGTGCTGCTCGAGTCCCTAGGATTTCGGTACGCCACTAAGGTTAGACGTAATATCGAATTCAATATAATATTCAAGGCTTTGGCCTTAGGTCGATGTTATACTCGATACCTCGATAAAAGAAAAGAAAAGAAAACATAACAAAGAAATAAATAAAAGTATGATTATTGAATATTGTGAATTCATATATATGTGTGTAAGTATGTATGATTATATTCTTTGTTATGAAAATATTATTTAAAGAATAAAGAGTATTCTTAAATAATAAAAAATGATTACGTTTCTTGGAGAAGAAGAAACGTCGGGTTTTGAATATAAACTAAAGGTTTATAAATTTCCTTTTAAACAAGAGGTTTTCAAGTAAATAAGAATTGAACTAGAGGTTCAATCGAGGATTGAGATATAAGACTAAAGGTCTTAAGCCGGATCGTGTATCCGACTAACAAATATTTATACTCGTAACTATAGGTTCGAGATAAAGAAAGGGAAATACACTTGGACGGTGAGTGAAGCCGATCCTAAAGAGATAAGGTGAATACGCCCCCAAACTTTTAAACTTGTTTTCAAAATAAGTCAACTTGTTATGTGAAATTGTTTACAAGGAACTATGCGTTCCTAAAACCGTAACTATGGGTATAAACCTAGCCCTCAGGCTGTGGTATACATATGTCTGGATCCTTACATAGGTGGTATTACGCGATGTATGGGCAAGATCGCATCACCCTTGGTCGTAGGACGCTCTCCTGCAGGGAGTACGACCATTTGTGTATATTTACGGGTACTTAATTGAAGTCGAACGCTGCGGTGTTCGTGGGGTGACCTAGTGTAGAGGCTCTAGTTTATAATGTGTTATTTGACTTTGTTATTCCTAAGCCACGTTGGGCCGAGGCAGGCGTAGCCTCGAGGGGTAATAAAGTAAAAGAAGTTATTTTGCGTCAGCGTGTTCACCAGCATTCGTTGCTGACGTATTTTATTACATTTTACAGGTGAACAGGAATAGCGATTGGAAGCTTCGAAGTGCTATTGATATATCCGATGGCTCGGATTTCTTTTGTAACTTAATATATAAACATGGTGGTTTGTAATTATTAAACACATAAATATTTTGTAACTTAAGCGGGTGTTATAATCCCGTCTTTTGAATATATATTAATATTACATTTTCGATCCTTAAAGTTTATAAGTCTTCCGCAAACTAAATGAAACTCTGATTTATTTACAATTTCGATACCAACTTATGGGTCGCACTCCTAGGCCCTAGACGGGGGTGTGACAAGGTTGGTATCAGAGCCATCGATCTTAGCGAATTGGGTATCATAAAAATACCCAAGCTTCAATTCAAGTATAGGAATTAAGATAGGCTGGTAACCTTTCTTTCTCACTCCACACTCTAAACCACCCATATTGATAGATGTTGTTTAAAGCTCACATGGAAAATTAAGTACGCAAGGCAAAAGAAGCCGGAATTGCCGAACCCTATCCTGAAGACAACATGAGTGACGGATACTATGAGGCGTACTTTAACCAAGATGTGGAACAAGATTTGTCCAAACCCTTATACTATCCCAGAAGTCGACACTACCCGATACCCATTCCCGATAGTCCACCAAGACCAAATGTTGAACCACCAAGACACTCGAGCTACCATCCACAGACGATACCAATGTATAATCCCTTCTAAATACCGACATTTCACCCATCAGCATTCACTACTTACCAACCCTCGGAGACACCACAATGTTATCCAACCGGATACCTACCAAACTCTCAACCATCATACGAATGGATGAAGTATCTTGCTGAACAACAAGAATGGAATGTCGGAAGTTCCACCTTCAATGAAGCTAGTTCCCAATCAAACAATGGAGAAGGACCATCCCGTAGACCCAAGATGCGAGTAATGATTCCTACTGAGACTTTCCAGATGATTCCAATAATCAATGAAACCACACAACCCATGGAGGAGAATGAACCAGAGGAAGAAGAACCGTAGGAAGAGGAGGATCCAGATGAGGAAGATCCTGAAGAAGAGGAGGATGGGAACCTTGAGGACCCTGAGGAAGAGATTGAGGTTGAGTCGGAAGAAGAGCATCCGGAGAATCCCGATGAAATGCCAAGCCCAATTGATGGATCACTCACTTCCCAAAACCCAAGCTATGGTTCTGTGGATCCCTATGTTCAATGTCTTGAGAAGTTGAGAATAAGGACTTCGTCAAGCTTTCCACCATATCAAGGAGAGATTTGCTCAATTCAAGAACAAGCCGACGGGATCCGTGAACAGAACCAGGTCGCCAAAACCTACCTCTACCTTTTATCCGACGGGGATTATGTACCGTATCCAGAACCGACGAACCATTACGAGATGGTGACACTGGGTTACCGTGACCCACCTCCCTAGTATGGATACCCCAATGTAATCCCGCAATCGTACGAAGAGCACTTGGACCGCGCTCTGCACGAAACCGATGATTGGAGGAAGAAGGTGGATGAGGAAAGGAAAAAGAAAAAGAGCATGGGAGAGAGGCTTCTTCACAAATGAAACAAGCTAACAAAGACTGTGAAGAAGTACATGAAAGACTGAAGATGGTGGCCATGTGAAGACTATATGTGTAAAATAGTCTTATGTGATATGTGTATAAATAAAGAACGTTTGAAACGTTCTCTTGTAAGGATAGGACCAGTTATATATATCGTTGAAACGATATATATATGAATGTGTAATATGGAATATACATATCCGTTTGTGATATGTATATTTGAAATAAAAATGTGTGTTTTAAAAAAAGAAATGCTGTTAAAATTTCAGACCTAATTGAAAAGAAAAAGAAATGTCTGAACAAAGTAACAACAATGAGAATGAAAATGCTCGTAAAGAGAGAGAGAGAGAAAGAAATGAGAGATAAGGGAAAGATCCCGAGAATATGAATGAAATGGATGAGGAAATTCCCGAAAAATATATGAATAAAATCCAAAAGATGATTAAATATGCGGTTAGGGAAGAATCCGCGTTTAGATCTCAATCTAGACAATCTAGGCATTCCCGAACTGTTAATCCATCTATTCATCCCTCTCGAAAATCTGAAAAATCTCATCCAAACCCATCTCATGTTGAGGAGAGTGTGCATGAGTCTAACGCCGATGACGGAGTTAGACGTGAGTTCAAGAAACTCAAGATAAGTGGTTTTACGTTTAAAGATTTTAAGTACTATGGACCAAAAGAGTTCCATGGTGACAAGGGAGCCATCACAGCTGTGAGGTGGCTCGAGGAGATGGAAACTCTTGTTATCACAAGCAAGTGTTCCGAGGAGGAGAAAATTCAATACTCCGCTCTTATGTTCAAGGGTGAAGCACACGAATGGTGGAATGCTCTGTTGATGAGCAAGGGAAGAGACAAGAGGTATAGTCTGAGTTGGGATGAGTTTAAGACCATGGTGATGGCGAAGTTTTGTCCTATGCATGAGACTGATCAGATTCAAACCAAGTTCCTTAACCATAAGGTCATAGGAACAAATCTCCGAGAGTATAATACCAAGTTCCTTGAGTATTTTCGCCTTGTTCCCCAGCTGGTTAACCCTGAGACCAGAAAAGTAACTAGATATATTTGGGGACTGCCGCGAGAAATTCGCGACATGGTGAGGTCTCACTTGCCTCAAACGGCCGACTCCGCAATGGAGTTAGCTGGTTACTTAATGGGCGGCATGGTCTGCAATAAGGAAGAGGACAAGAAGGTGACTCCAACGACTGCTCAAGGAAAGACTGGAGGAAGTTCCAACTTTAGAGGCAAGGGCGTAAACCGAAATAACTCTACGCCATACAAGACTTGTAGGAGGTATCACAAGGGCCGGTGCAATTTCGCCCCGTCTCCTAAAGTCTGTGAGTCCTATAATCGTACGGACATGATGCCGCTAACTGTTGGAAGAAGAAGATGACTTGCTTCAATTGCAAGGAGATGGGCCATCTGAGTTTTGAGTGCCCAAAGAACAAGCCTGCTGCTGGTGGTGCGGGTGGAAGTGACCAGAATAAAAAGGGAAACGCTCGAGTCTTCGTACTCGACACAAAAAGGGCCGCTGATGTGCCGGAAACCATAACCGGTACGTTCCTGGTCAACGACACCTATGCTAGAGTTTTATTCGATTCGGGTGCTAATTTGAGTTTTATAGATTATAGTTTCTGTAGTCTATTAAACGAAACATTAACTAAACTAGATAAAACTCTAAGCGTCGAGACTGCTAGTGGCGAAATCATTAAGATCTCCGAAGCCCTTGAAAACGGAAAAATCCTTTTAGCTGGTTATATTCTGCCTATTTGTTTGTTGCATATGAGTTTGGATGGTTTTGATATTGTACTTGGTATGGATTGGTTATCCGATAACCAAGCCCATATTATTTGCAATAGCAAAACTATTGAACTTCAAGCCCCCGATAAACGAACGATTCAAATTGAAGGGGACAAAGACGCTGGCCAAGTTAGCATAACCTCTATGATTAGGGCTAACAAATGTTTGAATCAAGGATGCCTCGCATTCATGGCCTACGTCACTGAAGAATCAAAGCCAAAAGAAATCAAAGACGTTCCTATTGTTTCTGACTTTTCTGACGTCTTTCCTAATGAACTTCCTGGTATCCCTCCCGATCGTGAAGTAGAGTTTAGGATCGATCTTATTCCTGGAACTGCTCCGATCGCCAAAGCTCCGTATTGCTTAGCGCCAACTGAAATGAAGGAGTTAAAGAAACAACTCGATGAGCTTCTTGAGAAAGGTTTCATTCAACCAAGTTCGTCGCCTTGGGGAGCGCCAATTCTATTCGTCAAGAAGAAGGACGGATCCATGCGTATGTGTATCGATTATCGTGCGTTGAACAAAGTTACAATCAAGAACCGATATCCACTCCCTCGTATCGATGATCTTTTCGACCAACTTCAAGGTGCTAGCTATTTTTCAAAAATCGATATTCGTTCCGGCTATCACCAACTCAAAGTTCAAATCGAAGACATTCCAAAGACCGCGTTTCAAACAAGGTATGGACACTATGAGTTCACGGGTATGCCGTTTGGACTTACTAATGCCCCAGCCGTATTCTTGGACATGATGAATCGTATTTGCAAGCCGTACTTGGATAAATTTTTTATCGTATTCATCGATGACATACTTATTTATTCTAAGTCCAAGGCCGATCATGAAATTCATCTTCGAACATTTCTAAAAATTCTTAGAACCGAGAATTTGTACACCAAGTTCTCGAAATGCGAGTTCTGGTTGCACGAGGTGAAATTTCTTGGTCACGTAATTAATGTTAACGGTATTCAAGTGGACCCTGCTAAGATTGAAGCTATCTCTAAGTGGGAGGTCCCGAAGTCGCCAACCGAGATCCGAAGTTTCTTAGGTTTGGCTGGCTATTACCGTAGGTTCATCGAAAACTTTTCTCGTATCGTCGTTCCCTTAACTTCCTTAACTTGTAAGAACATCAAATATTAATGGGGAATGAAGCAACAAGAGGCATTCGATATACTTAAACAAAAGCTCACGCAAGCACCTATCTTGGCTTTGCCAGAAGGTACTGAGGATTTTGTGGTATTTAGTGATGCATCTCACTCAGGTTTAGGATGCGTACTTATGCAACGAAAGAAAGTAATCGCTTATGCCTCTCGTCAACTCAAAGTACACGAAAAGAACTACACGACTCATGATCTAGAGTTAGGTGCCATAATCTTTGCGCTTAAGATATGGAGGCACTATCTCTATGGAGTAAGATTCACCGTGTACACTGATCATAAGAGCTTGAAACATATCTTTGATCAAAAAAAAGCTCAACATGCGCCAATGGCGATGGATGGAAACGCTCAACGACTATGATTGCGAAATTGTTTATCATGAAGGCAAGGCTAACGTTGTGGCCGATGCCTTAAGTCGTAAAGAACATGAGAAACCAAAAAGAGTTCGAGCATTACGTCTAGAACTCCAAATAGATCTCATTGAACAAATCAAGTTAACTTAAACTCAAGCTATCAAAGAAACCAAATCTCCGACGAAAAGCGTAACGACACCATTGACTCGTTAGTCAAGGGTGACGATGGTATCCTTAGAATGGGAAACCGAATTTGGGTACCAATCTTTGGAAGTTTGCGTGAGAAAATCTTGAATGAAGCTCACAAGTCAAAATATACGATGCATCCCGGAAGTGATAAGATGTACCACAATATTAAAGCTAACTATTGGTGGAATGGGATGAAAAGGGATGTCGCTTCGCATGTTGCGAAATATTTGACGTGTTTGAAAGTCAAGGCTGAACATCAAAAGCCTTCGGAATTGCTTCAGCAACCCGAACTTCCTGTTTGGAAGTGGGAGTTAATCACTATGGATTTTATTACCAAACTCCCGAAGACGACTCGACAACATAATGCTATTTGGGTAATTTTGGATCGTTTAACGAAGTCCGAACATTTCATACCCATCAATGAGTCATACTCTATGGATAGATTAGCGCGTATTTATGTAAACAACATAGTTGCTTTACATGGAGTACCGTTGTCTATCATCTCTGATCGAGACAGTCGTTTTACGTCTCATTTCTGGAAAAGCTTCCAACAAGCTCTTGGTACAAAGTTAAACCTGAGCACTGCTTATCATCCGCAAACGGATGGGCAAAGCGAAAATACTATTCAAACGTTGGAAAATATGCTCTGCGCTTGTGTTATCGACTTAGGTGGAAGTTGGGATGATCACTTACCCCTAATGGAATTTTCGTATAACAATAGTTATCACGCAAGTATTCAAACCGCACCATTCGAGGCGTTATATGGTCGAAAGTGTAGAACGCCCGTTGTTGGTCTGAAACCGGAGATAATCAATTGTCTGGACCCGAGATAGTCCAAGAAACTACCGACAAAGTTCTCCAAATTTGAGAACGACTTAAGACGGCACGTGATCGCCAAAAGAGTTACGCCGATGTCTGTCGTAAACCGTTGGAATTCAATGTCGGTGATAAAGTGTTATTAAAAGTCTCGCCTTGGAAAGGCGTAGTTCGCTTCGGTAAGAAAGGAAAGTTAAGCCCTCGATTCGTTGGACCTTTTGAAGTACTCGAACGAATCGGCCCTGTTGCATACCAGTTGCGATTGCCCGAGGAAATGTAAGGAATACATAATGTGTTCCATGTTTCGAATCTGCGTAAATGTTTGACCGATGAATCTTTGGCTATGCCATTGAAAGACGTAGAAATAAACGAAAATTTAAAATTCGTAGAACGTCCAATTAAAATTGAAGATTCGAAAACAAAGAAATTGAAAAGAAAGACTTTGAAAATTGTGAAAGTTAAATGGGACTCGCGTAGAGGGCCCGAATATACTTGGGAACTCGAATCGGAAATGAAAAGAAAATACCCACACTTGTTCGAGTAAAGCAATCTCGAGGACGAGATTTGTTTCAAGGTGGGGAGGATGTGACACCGTGAAAATTTCGAGTTCAAAGTATCAACTTTCCAAAGTCTAGGGACTAAAATTGCCAAAATCCAAACTTGAGGGTTAAAAACGAAAAATCTGTTTTCCTGACCCATTGCGCTACGCGATGAGTCAGAAGAGACTCCCATCGCGTATCGCGATGGGGTGTCTGAAAATGTGTGACACGTGGCACACGGTGGAACCATGTGCTGCCACGTGTCACCACGTGGCAACACTGCCGCCACGTGTTGCCACGTGGAGCGGTGTTTGCCACGTGTCGACACGTGGTAGGCCTACACCTCTGCGTCATCAGGTGTATATCGCGATACGCTATAGGCCTGATCAGGGACCTATCGCGTAGCGCGATGGGGACCAATATTTTGCCTATAAATAGCGACCATGGGCACTTCATTCTGCGCACCAAACACAGCTCTCTAACCTCTCTCTACAAATATCACTCTCTCTCTCTAAAAATCCTCGTAAAACGTGCCACGATTTCCTCGATAAGCGTGCCTCGAAACTCTCGTTTGTGTACCGACGTTTCCTTATAAGTTGTGCTACCCTCCACCCACATACCAAGAAGGTGTTGTTGAAATGGCAATGAATCTCGATAAGCGTGTTGACGAGTACGAAAGTTTGGCGTAATTGTTTGATGATCGAGAAGTAAAGCGATGTCGGAGTGCTGCTCGAGTCCCTAGGATTTCGGTACGCCACTAAGGTTAGACGTAATATCGAATTCAATATAATATTCAAGGCTTTGGCCTTAGGTCGAGGTTATACTCGATACCTCGATAAAAGAAAAGAAAAGAAAACATAACAAAGAAATAAATAAAAGTATGATTATTGAATATTGTGAATTCATATATATGTGTGTAAGTATGTATGATTATATTCTTTGTTATGAAAATATTATTTAAAGAATAAAGAGTATTCTTAAATAATAAAAAATGATTACGTTTCTTGGAGAAGAAGAAACGTCGGGTTTTGAATATAAACTAAAGGTTTATAAATTTACTTTTAAACAAGAGGTTTTCAAGTAAATAAGAATTGAACTAGAGGTTCAATCGAGGATTGAGATATAAGAATAAAGGTCTTAAGCCGGATCGTGTATCCGACTAACAAATATTTATACTCGTAACTATAGGTTCGAGATAAAGAAAGGGAAATACACTTGGACGGTGAGTGAAGCCGATCCTAAAGAGATAAGGTGAATACGCCCCCAAACTTTTAAACTTGTTTTCAAAATAAGTCAACTTGTTATGTGAAATTGTTTACAAGGAACTATGCGTTCCTAAAACCGTAACTATGGGTATAAACCTAGCCCTCAGGCTGTGGTATACATATGTCTGGATCCTTACATAGGTGGTATTACGCGATGTATGGGCAAGATCGCACCACCCTTGGTCGTAGGACGCTCTCCTGCAGGGAGTACAACCGTTTGTGTATATTTACGGGTACTTAATTGAAGTCGAATGCTGCAGTGTTCGTGAGGTGACCTAGTGTAGAGGCTCTAGTTTATAATGTGTTATTTGACTTTGTTATTCCTAAGCCACGTTGGGCCGAGGCAGGCGTAGCCTCGAGGGGTAATAAAGTAAAAGAAATTATTTTGCGTCAGCGTGTTCACCAGCATTCGTTGCTGACGTATGTTATTACATTTTACAGTGAACAGGAATAGCGCTTGGAAGCTTCGAAGTGCTATTGATATATCCGATGGCTCGGATTTCTTTTGTAACTTAATATATAAACATGGTGGTTTGCAATTATTAAACACATAAATATTTTGTAACTTAAGCGGGTGTTATAATCCTGTCTTTTGAATATATATTAATATTACATTTTCGATCCTTAAAGTTTATAAGTCTTCCGCAAACTAAATGCAACTCTGATTTATTTACAATTTCGATACCAACTTATGAGTCGCACTCCTAGGCCCTAGACGGGAGTGTGACATTTTAATCTTGTTTTTTTCACAAAAAGATGTAACTTTTGCCAACATCTTGTCAAATCCGGTTTGTCTTAAATTATGCAATGCTCGATTTGTCCTGCTTATCAACTTAGACGCTTCCAACAAATCTTGACTCTTTTTTTGAAGTTGTTTTGATAAAGCATTTGTGAGGCCTAAAATTTCGTCTAACAAGTATATATAAAACACAAATTCAAGAGTCTTAAAATATGATAGAATTCCTTTCGCATTGTATCTTTGTTGCACACTATCTCCATCTAATTTAATAAATTGAAGCACCTCAACAACTTCCGCGAATAATTTTAACAAACTTGTGATTGTTCTATGATGAGAACCCCATCGCGTGTCTCCGGCTCGTGCAAGGAAAACCTCTTGTTTTAATCCTTTTCCTGTTTTAATCTCACCAAGAAGAATTTCATTTTTCATCCTCTCACTTTTTAACTCCAACATCATATATTTTCTTTTGCAACAAGCACCAACCGTATTAACAACCATGCCAATAGATTCATAAAATTCTTTAAAACCGGTATGTTTTTTTGCAACAGCCACAATCACTAACTGAAGTTTATGAGCAAAGCAATGTATGTAATGTGCTGATGGATTATCACTTAAAATCAAAGCTTTTAATCCATTAAACTTTCCTCGCATGTTGTTTGCACCATCATAACCTTGACCCTTGACTTGTGTGAACAATTATAAATTATAAGTATAAGATACATATATAATATATTTTATTAAAGTTTATGTAACAAAAGTATGAAACGTATTACTTACTTGATCAAAGGTGGGTTAATGGGTTGGTTGGGTTGGGTTGGGTTAATGGGTTTTTTTGTTTGGGCTTTATCTTTTGATTGGGTTTAAAACATATATTAGTTGGGCTTAAAATCTTAGCCGGAACGTTATTTTTTTTCAGCCGTAACGAAACACGAAAATCGACCAAATATTTTTTTTACACTATCCGTAAAAATTTGAGCCGTAACGGAGGCTACGGCTCGGCATAAGGTATGTCCGCCTCTGAAAGTTAAAAGGTAATCCGTAATCGGAATTAATTCAACATGCATAGGAAAACAAATTACAATTTAAATAAGAATATACAAAAGTGCTTGTGGGTCCACCTATGACAAAAAAAAAAAGACAGAAGGTTTCGGGTTGAGTAAGGAGGTTTTCTAACATAAGGTGGAATTAAAAAAAAAAAAAAAAAAAAAAGTGGTTGTTAGCTTGTGGGTTGGCCATGCCGAATCTGTTCTGACCCGTTCATTTTCTACCTTTCCAAATTGAGATGTCTATGTCATGCTAGTTTTGATCATGTTTTTGCTTACAGAACTGAACCTATTAGTTACGTGGAACTATATTTTAAGTAAAATATCATCTTAATTTATGCCAAAAATGGTATGAGTACGATATGTTTACCTTAGTCGTCCCAACATAGATTGTATAGGTGGCCAATTTATAGACAGCTTGAGATTAACTCCTACATCACCCACTTGTAATTGTATAAAAATGGAAGATAAAACTAACCATTAGGCGTGCCAACGATGAACGTGTTCATGTCTAACGGCTCAAACAGGTAAACATGTCTTTAAAAGCATCTTACAACGAAACGAGTCAAATGTTCATAGTCACACAAATCATATTTGACAAAATAAATATTATTAGCAAATTATATATCCGTATCTGTTACTTAAGTAACGTAAACAAGATGAGTATATTAACGGTATGCTTAACTGTTTATGGTAAGTTTTAAAAATCAGATTGGTTATTGAATGAGATTATAATTAATTTTAAAATTTAAAAAATAGAAAGTATAATAGAAATCTAATAACAAGAGAATTTCAAGCATTAATCATCCAAGCATAAAAAAAGTTCAAAGTCAAGAGAATAATCACCCAAAGCATAAGTGCATAACAAACCTTTAGAAATATTCATCTGAACATGGTATAAGCTTTTTAAAAAAAGTAATGGTCAGATCAACCGCTTTAATGAGAAAAACAAAAGCCGGGAAGGGGGATCGATTCTCAGTCCAGGGTGGTCCAGCGCAGTTTTCAAAAGAATAGTTCCCGACTAAAAAGATGATTCCACCAAACTTTTCGTATCATTTCTATGTTACGCAAACATGATATCATAGCATAACAAACCGTTAGAATAACTTAGCTTACATTTAACTTCTGATAAACCGACACATGTGTACTATTTCTATATAAAATAAATCAGTATTCGATATGACATATGAGATAACTAAAACGGGATTTATCTTTAACCATCCCATAAAAATACAATAAAAACTATTCTAAACATCAGCAAAAATGCTGTAATTTTTGGAGTCAACAGCAATAAGCCGTAGAGCGGCAACCGCTGCTGCAACAGACATAAACCCAAAGAAAACAACATTGAGCCAATGCCATGATTTTTGCATAGAAGTGAGCTTGTTCCTTTTAGCCACCAAATACATGTGGTTTGCAAGTATAAATGTAAGTGGGAAGGTGCTGATGGCTCCTGTCAGGCTCATGAAGTCTCCAATGAACGGTAATGCTGCCGCCAGTAAGGTGGTTACCGCTAGGTAACCGCCTCTCACCACCACTCTGAATGACAGGTTTTTTACGGCTAGTGCACTTCCTTTAATTCCGTATTTTGTATCTAGATACTCGTACATCGGACTTGCAAAAATCTATAAAATAAAACCAAGATGTGGATTACAATAATAATGAGAACTTGTTACCGGAAAACCAATAATAATGAGAA
The DNA here is from genome assembly GCF_021521415.1 of Bidens hawaiensis. Lineage (NCBI taxonomy): Eukaryota > Viridiplantae > Streptophyta > Magnoliopsida > Asterales > Asteraceae > Bidens > Bidens hawaiensis. The sequence continues at coordinate 288,238 of NW_027492705.1, read as the reverse complement.
CTTGTTACCGGAAAACCAAGATGTGGATTACAATAATCAATGGGATCAGGTACAACTATGAGTGTAAACCAGCCAAGCCAAGCCTGAGCTCGCTCAATTCTAGCTCTATTCTAAAGCTTGAAATGGACGTGTGAGTAGTTTTCCAAGCTCAAACTCGGCTCGTTTATTGTTTATTAACTATTTTATTGTTGTATCTGTATAGATTTAACTAGTTCTATCATAGTTATATATTTATTAAGTATTATTATGTACGTACAAATTTCCTATATTGAAAAACATTGTATATTATTGGCTCGTTTAGGCTCGTAAGCCTACTCAAGCACGATTAGTGAAGCTTAGGCCCATGCCCATATATTTAATGAGCTTATTTGTAGGCTTGAGCTTGGCTCGATTCGAGCTTTAGCGAGCTGATCTCGAGAGTTTACTAGCACTTGGCTCATTTACACCCCCTAGGTACCCTGCAACTTGCTTTGGGCAGGTATTCTTTGTCAAACATTTATGGAAATATGGAAGCTTACATGTAAAGCTATGACAGTTTGAAGAAACGCAGAAATATTAGCAAATTCCTTGACCCAAGCTGGCCCGTTAACACTATTGAGCAAATAAGCATCTGCTTCATTCCCATAAGCCCAGTAACCCATAAATGCAACCGCGTATAATGGTAAAACCCCTACTGTAAATTGAAAGTACAACGCCTTCATCATATTCCCAACCACCGGCTGCTTCACTGTCGCCTATTAAACAAGAAAACATCATTAAAAAACCATATTAAACATAACCCATTTCAGGCCAACCCGACCCAATACTAACCTGTATCTCGGGCAGCATTCCCGTGTTGAAAGCAAAAACGAGACTAGCAGAAGCACCGATCGTTGTAAACACCCTGCTTATATCTGACCCGGGAATACCATAGTCCCTAGGTGGAGCCTTGATCCCTTTAAAAACATATAAATTCGGTTTAAAATGTGGGACTCACAAATAAAAGTGCTATATATTAATAAGAGAATATACCATCGCGAAGAGACAGGGCAAATGCTATGACAATATATACGAGACTGAAAAACGTTGAAAACCCGAGCCATATCCTTAAAGCCGAAAGATGAGGGATGCAAATTGCGAATAAGCCACAAGCGAAGCCCGCAATTGCAATAAAATATGGAAGCTTCATTGCATTATCATCCCTGAAGAGTACATAAACCGCCTACAAAATTAAAGCATAGCGTTAGAAGCGAGTGATAAACATTTAATAATTTGTACTTACTGATAATATTAATACCTTAAGAGCTTGACCAGCCAAAATGACATAACCGACGTTGATCATGAATAGGTTAACATATTGTAACACCCACGTAAGAGAATAAACTTTCGGGCCTGAAATGGTAATAAAAGTATCGGTTATTTGTTTACATTTAGTATGCATTAACAGACAGAATATTAATGTCTTGTTGATTTACTATATATGTATCCTGCAAGATCTCTGTATCTGATGTGCCTTTTGCCACCAAACTCGTGAAGCATGGCAATAAGTGCATTTGCATAGAGTGATATTGCGGTTGCTAAGATTAAACCGACTACCCCACCTACCCAACCGAGTGGGACCATGACTGCACCCGAGTAGCCCAGAACGTATGCGCTGTTGATACCCGTTGTAAGAACAAAACCCACTTGAAACCATGAATCTGCGTTGAGCGATTGATGTTATAAATAATATGTCATGGGTATCAATCGTGTCGGGTCGCACTTGACAGGTTGAATTGGTCAACCCGAACACGACCCATATTTTTTCGTGTTAATAACATTAACCTTGACCTATACACACTTGAAATCGTATAACCTGAACATGGCCCGTTTAGATTATTCAACTTAACGTGTCAAGCAAGTTGGAGTGTTAATCGAGTGAGTGGGTTGTAAAAAGAATGGGAAAAACGAGTTAGTGAATTGACTTGTTTAACTAAACAAGTTAGTGGGTCACCTGTTTAACTAAAGGGATTTAACTAAACAGCTAGGAAACAAAAAGATAGTACTATTTTAGCTAATAATATAACCATACTTAGTCCTTAATTAAGGGTACTAATGTTTGAGCCATTGGATAAAGAATCTTGATGTTACAAAATTTGGATAACTAAATCAAAATTGTTTAAAAAGTTAAAGTAATTCGGTCAAAGTTATGAGATTTGGATAGATAAAGCCGAAATTGAGGTACAAAAAACAGGTTATTAGTATAGATTTAAACTTCAATGTTTAGCCTCTGATCATATTATTCTGATTTGAGTTAACTTAAAATTATTCCCTTGACTTCAAAATTTATAAAAAAAATGGAATCTGAATTCCAACTTGTGAAATGATATTATTATCAACCTTGTTCTTCACGAAGTTACAAAATTCACATAATTTTAAATCGGCGGCAACCTTAATAAACAAAAACATTAAAAGTAAAAGAAACTAACGTACCGCTGCTAATCTGATGAGCGGTTTCAGGAATCTCAATAGTCAACTGCTCATCGGAGTGGACCTTCGTGGGACGGGTCGAAACGTCGTCGTCCGTCATTGGCAACAGATAAACTCTATCTTCCGTTACCAAAGCCAGCGATGTATACTTATATATAAACCTATCTATATAATAATAATATGATTATTATTATTATTATATTCTTAAGTATCTTGGTGTGTGTGAATGCACGCAGGCAGCAAATTCAACGGGGAATTATTCAGATTGGGTGTGAGGAGACTTAAGAGACACACACGAAGTAAAAAGAGTACATAGGTACATATTTATAGATATAGAAATAATTGAAGGGTATTATAAAAAATGCGGTATGGGTTTTAACTTTTAATAAGTCATGATGATGAACGAATCAATTTGATTGAAATCTTGAAAAAGGTATTGATGTCATTGGTCGGCAAAATTCAACTCTTGTCTTTGTGTTACTGTGTATGTCTATGCTCTTTTACGTCAAAAATTGACTTTTATAAGGTAATTTTGTAAATAAAGGTATATACATTATTAATTATTAATTAGATTATACATATGTGTACTTTATATCGGACATTCTAGGATATAAAATTTTATGTATGATCTTGTGTAGGCAAAAGCATAAAAATTACATGTACAAAAATCGTTCTTTACTTGCACTTTTTTTTTTTATTTTAGTCATCTTGTGTAGGCAGCATCAAGGTAATCGTTTTAAGCTTAAAGCGTGCTTTCTTAAAGCCAAGTGTATGATATGGTGGACAGTGGTTGTGGCGAGAGATAAAGGAGAAAAAAAATCATACTTAGTAACAGGGCAAGCAGACCTATAAAGATGTTAATTGACGACAATTTACACAATGAGTACTATGTTATTTAATCTAACTTTTAAATTTCCTTATGGAAAAACTAATTATACCTTTTTACTAATTTCTAATTGAAAGTTGCTTTTACTTTTTGTAGTATGTTATAGAATTTTCAAAATATATATATCAATGATAAGTGTTAATTTATAAATATTTTATTCTTCATGTATTCGATGAAAAAAGATCCTAAATTATAGACTTTTTTTTTTTAAATATACATGTCATGTTAAGAATAAACCGTGTCTCGACAAAAATGCTAATTAACGAACCTTTTTTTTTGCATTATGTAACATTAATCATCATACTTTATTCTCGTTTGGAGCAATACTATTTTATTGATTTTTTTTTTTGAACGACCAACTAAGTAACGCCGGATATCACGTACGTGACCCTTATTGGTTAAAGGTAGTCTGAGCCGGCCACGAGTCCGGACGGACGAAGCTTCTAACGGTCCACCTATTGAGGGATTCCCGGATAACACCCGCCCCCCACGCCCGCCAAACGGCACGACAGCGAGAAGCCTATAAAATCGGGTGAGATCATAACTCGAACCCTAGCAAGACAGGGTCATCCCTCATATCTCTCATATAAATTGGTGATAGTGCGGTTTGAACCTCCTACCTCTCACTAGTAAAGTGAGTGCTCTACCATTGAGTTACATCCAATTTCACGTACTATTTTATTGATGCCTTGATCATTAGGCTATCAACAATGACCTGTAATAAGATACTCATAATCTATACTATTTAATAAATAAAACTTTCTAAATGCCATATGTCATCACTATATTGATCTTTACAAAATTTTCCTTCATCTCTCCCATATTAATTACATTTCCTTTTTAGTATTTCATTTTCAATTAATAATAATTCCATCCTAATTTAAAAGAATTAATACCATCATATATATGTTAATTTGTTTAATATAAAATATATTGCATTAGTTATTAATATTAGGTTTTTATAAGTAACCAATACGAAACGGTTGGGTTTCTTTAACCAGTTAAATTACAAACATTGTTCATGTCAAAAATGTTTAATATCAGAATGAATTTTTGTTACAGCCCCCGACCCCTATACCCCGGGAGGGAAGCCATGAACATTGATTGGTGGTATCGGTGTTTATTAAATTATTTTACAGCGGAAAATTTCATCAGAACCGTAGTTAGGAAAAATGATCAGAGTTATAAAAACACCATGATTATTATTATGATAAACCGGGTATTTAATCCCTTATTATACAAACATAAGTTTTATAGGGTTAAACCCTAATTTACAAAACACGTTTCTTTATTCTGGTGACAAGCCACTTATTTAAGCTGGAAGCCCGCAGACATCATTCCTTTGTCTTTAACAAGTCACCTGAAACATGTTTAAAATATTTGATCAGCAAGAAATACTTGTGAGTACATTCATTTGTAAATGACCCATTTTACAGTTACAGCATTAAGATGTTTTTACATCTGCCTGCTTACAAATTACCGAAAGGTACTTGTCACTCGACCGTATCTATGACTGTGGTCATATTACTTATTGGCTAACACTTGTCCAATAAGTAACGTGTAATAGCCCAGTAGGCAAGCCTTGTATACAAAACCCCACAATACCAGTAGTAACCATCCCGTAAGTCTACAGAGACATAATCACTGTAATGTATTTAAAATACTTTTAAAAATATATTTGAAACATTTAGACCATCTGCCATGAGTTTTATAGGTTTTGAAATTATCATGGCAGTGTCGGAAAAACAGTTGTCTCACGCAAATGTGAGTGGTACAAAAACTCGAATGTCTCACCTTGCAGGTTTACAATTAAAGAAAACCTTCTGGTATTAAGCACCTAGGATAAACAGAATACAGTATCTCTAGATTAGTATAAAACCAAAAATTGTAACGATAATCACGAGAGTAGAAACTTTACACGATGGCACAATGTCATACCTTAACAGGCAGAGGTTTCGGATTCGTGTATAATTCTTTCGATCGAATAGGGTATCGTTACGACTCGGGTATTATACCGTTAATATGTATTAATATGTGTGTGAAATTTCATAGAGAAAGAAGAGGTCTGAGCAAGAAATGAACGTCCCATTCTCAACCTATTTATAGCGGGTTTTGGACCCCATCGCGGCACGCGATGGCCATAAATAGAAAGCAGTCGCATACCGCGAAGCATCTATAGCTTCGTTGAGTCAGCCCTAAACCTGCTACGTGGCACGCTACGTGTCACATCTGCGTAACCTTCACGTCGCGGTACGCGATGGGTAACCCAAACCCTTCACGGTACGCGATGGAAGGATTTTTATTTTATTATTATTTTAATTCCCAACAAAAATACTAAGGCGGCCCTTAAGCGCGCGAAGTGCAAAGTGCGCCATCAAAGCGCTACATTGCGCCCATCGCCCGAGCCCGAGCCCGTGCCCGTGCGCGTTCGGGTGCTTCGCACCCTCCGCTAGGACCACTAGGTGTGATATGCCTTATAAGAACATTAACATAGAAATTTCCTTTCTTGTAAAGAGCTCACTAGTTTGTTAATCTAGCGATGTGGGACAAGAGTTTACAAACCTATTTATACTATGGTGGTTCCTTCTCCATTTCTTTCCTCCACCAATGTGGGATGGAATTTCCTTCTTCCATTTCCTTACTTCTTCCTTTTATTTAATTTTTTTGGTTTGTTATAGTCTCCCCTCTTTATTTTGAATCTCGTCCTCGAGATTTGATTGGAATAAGTGTGGGTACTTTCGTTTCTTTTCGAATTCCAATTCCCAAGTATATTCTGGTCCACGTTTTGAGTCCCACTTCACTTTGACCAGAACTATTCTTTTATGCTTGAGATTCTTGATCTTTTTATCTTCAATTTGCAAAGGTTTCTCAACGAATTTCAACTTTTCATTTACCTTTATATCTTGAAGGGGTACTTCAAGTGTTTTGTCAACTAAACATTTCCTTAAGTTACTTACATGAAATACATCATGTATACCTGACATTTCCTCTGGTAATTCTAGCTGATAGGCTACTGGTCCAATTCGTTTGAGAATTTGAAATGGTCCAACAAACCTCGGACTTAACTTTCCTCTCTTACCGAATCGGATTACTCCTTTCCATGGAGATACTTTCAGTATCACTTTGTCTCCAACTTGAAATTCCAATGGTTTGCGTCGATGATCCGCGTAACTTTTCTGACGATCTCGTGCGGTCTTTAATCTTTCCTTAACCTGATTTATCTTATCAGTACTTTCTTGTATGATTTCAGGACCTGGTAATTGTTTTCCTCCTATTTATGCCCAACATACTGGAGTTATGCACCTTCGTTCATAAAGGGCTTCAAATGGGGCAGCGTTAATACTTGTATGATAGCTGTTATTATAGGAGAATTCTATGAGTGGTAAATGGTCATCCCAATTTCCACCAAAATCTATTACACATGCTCTTAGCATGTCTTCCAATGTTTGTATGATCCTTTCACTTTGACTATAAGTCTGTGGATGGTATGTCGTGCTCAAGTTTAGTTTTGTTCCCATAGCTACTTGGAAACTTTTCCAAAAATGAGAAGTAAAACGGCTATCCCGATCCGATACAATGGATAATGGAACTCCATGTAATGAGACAACTTTGTCTATATACAGCTTAGCTAATTGTTCCATTTTGAAAGTTTCCTTCATTGGTATAGAATGAGCTGATTTTGTTAATCTGTCCACAATCACCCAGATCGTGTCATTACCTCTTCTTGTGGTAGGTAATTTGGTAACAAAATCCATTGTTATTAATTCCCATTTCCACTCTGGCATTTCTAATTGTTGAAGTAATCCGGATGGCTTCTGATGTTCTGCTTTAACTTGTGAACAAGTTAGGCATTTTGAAACATAACTAGTTATGTCCTTTTTCATTCCTATCCACCAATAGATTTTCTTCAAATCTTGATACATTTTATCTCTTCCAGGATGCATTGTGTATTTGGAGTTATGGGACTCTTCGAGAATCTTTTCTCGTAATCATCCTATGATTGGTATCCAGATCTTGTTCCCAATTCGGAGAATTTCATCATTTCCTTTGACAAGTAGATCAATGGTACCATTTCTTTTCTCATCAGCAATATTATTTTCTTCTATTGCTTGTTTATGAACATTCTTTACTTCATCAATTAAATTGATTTGAAGTTCTAACCTTAGAGCTCGCACTCTTTTAGGTTTCTCATGCTCTTTTCTGCTTAATGCATCGGCTACTATATTTGTCTTACCTTCGCGGTATAGGATTTCACAATCATAGTCGCTAAGAATTTCCATCCAGCGTCTTTGCCTCATGTTAAGCTCCTTTTGCCCAAAGATATATTTTAAACTTTTATGATCTGTGAATACGGTAAACTTACTACCATATAAATAGTGTCTCCGGATCTTTAGGGCAAAAATTATTGCTCCCAATTCTAAGTCATGTGTTGTGTAATTCTCTTCATGCTTCTTTAATTGTCTAGATGCGTAAGCAATGACTTTCTCACGTTGCATTAGTACACATCCCAATCCAGATTTAGAAGCATCACAACAGACTGTAAAATCTTCAATTCCTTCTGGTAGCGCAAGTATTGGGGCATTTGTTAACTTTTGCTTCAAAGTTATAAAAGCTTCTTCTTGCTTAGGTCCTCATTCAAACTTGACATTCTTACACGTTAACTTGGTTAACGGAACTGCTATTCGGGAAAAATTTTGAATGAAGCGTCTATAGTATCCTGCTAATCCAAAGAAACTTCGAATTTCTGTAGGAGTTTTAGGAATTTCCCAATTAGTAATAGCTTCTATTTTGGAATAGTCCACGTGAATACCTTCATGGTTAATCAAGTGTCCTAAAAACTGTACTTCTTGTAACCAGAATTCACACTTTGAGAATTTAGCATAAAGCTTCTCCTTTCTCAATAGAGTCAAGAGTGTATGAAGATGTTTAACATGATCTTCACTGGTTTTGGAATAAATAAGTATATCGTCTATAAAAACGATTACAAATTTATCCAAATATGGTTTACATATTCGGTTCATCATATCCATAAATGCAGCTGGTGCATTGGTTAAACCAAATGGCATGACTGTAAACTCATAGTGACCATATCTTGTCTTAAAAGCTGTTTTAGGAACATCTTCTTCTTGCACTTTTAATTGATAGTATCCTGAGCGTAAATCAATTTTAGAAAAATATTGAGCTCCTTGGAGTTGATCAAATAAATCATCAATTCTCGGTAAGGGATACCGATTCTTAATTGTGACTTTATTCAATTCTCTATAATCGATACACATACGCATCGACCCATCTTTCTTTTTGACAAACAGTATTGGTGCTCCCCAGGGTGATGAGCTAAGTCGTATGAAACATTTTTCTAGCAATTCATCTAATTGCTTTTTTAATTCTAGCATATCTGTTTGCGCTAATCGGTACGGTGCTTTAGAAACTGGCGCTACTCCTGGTATTATATGGATTCTAAATTCAACTTCTCGATCAGGTGGTTTCCCAGGTAAATCTTCTGGAAAGACGTCAGGATATTACGATACTACTGGAATTTCTTTTAGCTCTTTTCCTTTGGCGCTAATGATTACTGAAATCATATATACTACGCCTTGTTTCCTTAGATAGCTTGCCGCTTTCATTACTGATATAAACTTTCTAGGCTTGAGCATCTTATCTCCTTGAATTGTAATAATTTCTCCTGTTGATGCGCGAATTTCAACAGAATTTGTATGACAGAGGATTCGAGCATGATTGGCTGCTAAACAGTCCATTCCTAATATAACATCGAATCCAGCCAAATTCATTGGGAGTAAATTTGCTTTAAACTGGTGGCCTAGTAAGTTTATGTTTTCTTCCTGGAGTACTTCATGAATATGAATGGAATTTCCGTCTGCCGTCTCTACCGTGCAGACTTGATGGAGTTTGGTTAATGGTTGATTTAAGGCTTGGCAAAACTTCGTGTTTATAAAACTTTGGTTTGCTCCGGAATCAAACAATACTTTAGCGTAAACGTTATTGATAAGAAACGTACCCGCAATGACGTCCGAAATCATTGCTGCTTCTTGTGCAGTAAGCTGAAAAGCTCGTGCATTCTTCTTAGGTCCATCTGTGCTCTTTGCTTTGTTGTCAGGCGCCTTTATCAGCTTTGGACATTCTGGACGGATGTGGCCAGGTTTTCCGCAGTTGTAGCAAACACGACTTTCCTTTCTTCTACATTCTTCATCCGTATGTCCAGCCATTTTGCAATAATTGCAATACTTAGTTTTCTTAAAAGCGCATCTCCCTGAATGCCTTTTTCTACAAGTTCTACAGAATAAGATTGCCCTGTTCCTTTCTTCCGGAATTCTTGGGTAATCTTCTGGGCTAGTTCTTTCTTTTTGTTTTCTTCCTGAGTTCGGACTAATCCGTCTGTCAGGGTATTTGCTAGCTAAGCTGTTTCTTCAATAGTTTGAGGTCTAGCTGATTTTACCAGATCACGGATTTCACTTACTAATTCCCAAATATAACGAGAAATTAGTACTGATTCTGGCGAGGCCAAAGCTGGCACCATTCTCGCATATTCGAAGAATTTTGTCGTATACTCACGACACTTCACACCTTCCATCTTGTGGTTTAAGAACATAGTAGCAATCTTTTCTCGTTCATGAGGAGGACAAAATTTCCTTTCTACTATTTCTTTAAACTCTTCCCAGGTTATAGTATAAACAACGTTGTTTCCCTTTGACTGGAGGATTGTGTTCCACCATTCTATTGCTTCATTAACGAAGAGATTGGAAGCATATAATATTTTATCTTCTTCAGCACACTTGCTGATTCTTATAATGGCTTCCGTCTTTTCTAACCAGCGTAGTGCTGAAATGGGTCCTTCATTTCCAGAGAATTCGGTTGGTTTACAGGCTAAGAAATCCTTGTAAGTACAACCGTGAACTTTTGACTTTTTGGGTTGTGGGTTGCTATTTCCTCCATTCACGCTATGACTAGCCTCATTGTTAGACTTGCGTTTATTACTTTTTGTATTATGCCTAATTATAGACACGGGTTGCTTAATGGCATCAACAATTAAAGGAATTGCTTCAGTGATTTTCTGAGCTATCATGTTTTCAATGGCATTCATATTCAGATGAGTTTCTGGATTATGAATTTCATGATTATGCTCGTTTTCATGATTGTGCTCATGTTCGCGATTGTGCTCATCTTCGCGATTGTGCTCATCTTCGTGATTGTGCTCATTCGACATCTGAAGTACATATAAGAAAGGAATTATTAATATCGTGATCAAATAATAAAGTAAGCAAGATATTAATAACACATAAACACATAGGCACAGAATATGTCAAGTCGATCTTTGCGACATTTACTCTTTTTTTATATATATGCATCACTATATTTTTACATCTACACACCTTACATATATGCGTCACTACATACCTTTCTTACATACATACACTCTTTTTTTTTATATCAAAGAAATTACGATAATAAACATATAAATATTATATATATAAAACTTTATATATAAGGATCTCGGTCATAGAATTTCAGAGTAGAGTCTCCCCAACATCCCTCAGTCTATTGGCGTGATCTACCAATTCTTCCCCATAGTGACGGAGTTCTGTTGTCATCTCCGGTGTCATGGTGGGGTAGTTTGCGGTTTCTGCTTGGAACGGGGCATATGGGTTATTCATCATTGTTTGATATTGCCAATCATTGGTCCACCATTCCTCCATTTGCGCTTGACTGATAATATCATCATGGGGAAATGTATTATTTGGGTCCTGAGATGGCATATTCGAGTTGCTGGAGCTTCCGGCACCTAAATCATTAATTATAGGTTGAAAGATTTCACATTCATCTAGGCATCTGCCTAGTCGCTCCTCCATTGGTATTGTTGACATGGGTGGTGGTAAAGTTGGTGGTGGTTCAATTGGTTGTGGTTGAGTTGGTTGTTCAGGTTGTGGTTGAGTTGGTTGTTCGGGCTGTGGTTGAGTTGGTTGTTCGGGTTGTGGTTGAGTTGGTTGTTTGACTATGGTTTTTTTTTCTTGTTTCTTCTCAACCCTCGTTGCCAGTCCTTGAGTCTTCTTCTTCTTTTAGGCTTTGGTTTTTCTACAGGTAGAGCTTGAAAGATCATAGGTTCAGGTTGTTGTTGACCAGCTTCTCATTCTTCTATATCCGTGGAGTTAACGGATATGTGTTCAAAAGCTTCAACTAGCTCACTCATGTTGTTAATCAAAAACAATAAAACAACGAACTCCAAAAGAAAGTTGTTTTTATTTTCACGTGTGATTAGAATCTTATCTTTATAGTTAACACATAGGTTAATGCATGTATTTCCTAACATTAATTTTTAAGATTAGGTATTATTAAAATACCCATATTGCTTAAACCAGTGGCTCTGATACCACTTCAGCTGTCACAACCCCCGACCCCTATACCCCGGGAGGGAAGCCGTGAACATTGATTGGTGGTATCGATGTTTATTAAATTATTTTGCAACAGAAAATTTCATCAGAACCGTAGTTAGGAAAAATGATCAGAGTTATAAAAACACCATGATTATTATTATGATAAACCGGGAATTTAATCTCTTTTTATACAAACATAAGTTTTATAGGGTTAAACCCTAATTTACAAAACACGTCTCTTTATTCTGGTGACAAGCCACTTATTTAAGCTGGAAGCCCGCAGGTATCATTCCTTTGTCTTTAACAAGTCACCTGAAACATGTTTAAAATATTTGATCAGCAAGAAATACTTGTGAGTACATTCATTTGTAAATGACCCATTTTACAGTTACAGCATTAAGATGTTTTTACATATGTCTGCTTACAAATTACCGAAAGGTACTTGTCACTCGACCGTATCTATAACTGTGGTCATATTACTTATTGGCTAACACTTTTCCAATAAGTAACGTGTAATAGCCCAGTAGGCAAGCCTTGTATACAAAACCCCACAATACCAGTAGTAACCATCTCGTAAGTCTACAGAGACTTAATCACTGTAATGTATTTAAAATACTTTTAAAAATATATTTGAAAAATTTAGACTATCTGCCATGAGTTTTATAGGTTTTGAAATTATCATGGCAGTGCCGGAAAAACAGTTGTCTCACGCAAATGTGAGTGGTACAAAAACTCGAATGTCTCACCTTGCAGGTTTACAATTAAAGAAAACCTCCTGGTATTAAGCACCTAGGATAAACACAATGTAGTATCACTAGATTAGTATAAAACCAACAATCATAACGATAATCACGAGAGTAGAAACTTTACACGATGGCACAATGTCATACCTTAACAGGCAGAGCTTTCGGATTCGTGTATATTTCTTTCGATCGGATAGGGTATCGTTACAACTCGGGTATTATACCGTTAATATGTATTAATATGTGTGTGAAATTTCAGAGAGAAAGAAGAGGTCTGAGCAAGGAATGAATGTCCCATTCTCAACCTATTTATAGCAGGTTTTGGACCCCATCGCGGTACGCGATGGCCATAAATAGAAAGCCGTCGCGTACCGCGAAGCATCTATAGCTTCGCTGAGTCAGCCCTAGGCCTGCTACGTGGCACGCCACGTGGCAGGCTACGTGTCACATCTGCGTAACCTTCACGTCGCGGTACACGATGGGTAACCCAAAACCCGTCGCGGTACGCGATGGAAGGATTTTTATTTTATTATTATTTTAATTCCCAACAAAAATACTAAGGCGGCCCTTAAGCGGCTCGCGGCGCCCTCAAAGCGCCACATTGCGCCCATCGCACTTCGCCCGAGCCCGTGCCCGTGCGTGTTCGGGTGCTACGCACCTTCCGCGAGGACCACTGGGTGTGATGTGCCTTATAAGAACATTAACATAGAAATTTCCTTTCTTATAAAGAGCTCACTAGTTTGTTAATCTAGCGATGTGAGACAAGAGTTTACAAACCTATTTATACTATGGCGGTTCCTTCTCCATTTCTTTCCTCCACCAATGTGGGGTGGAATTTCCTTCTTCCATTTCCTTACTTCTTCCTTTTATTTAATTTTTTTGGTTTGTTATAATTTTGGTCTACGAGTTGGTTTAAAAAAGTAGCAATTTACAACTAAGTTTCATATAGAAAATAACTCAATAATTAATTTATGATTTATGAATTTTCTAACAACTTTTTATTTCCAAATTACGTAATGTGTAATTTTGTTACCTTATAATATATCTTTATATATGTGATACATTTTTTTTTGTATTTCACATTATGTTATTATTTAAAAAAAATTACTTATTCTAACCCGTGTAAAACACGGGTAACTAACCTAGTAAACACCATATATAATACTCAAAGTTTTTTTTAACGAACATTTGAAACATTTACGAGCTATTAGTCCACCAAATAATCTCTGTTCCTTGAATAACTTGGAGACCATACCCAAGCTAGGCCATTTTTTTTTGTCACGTGTGGGACTTTACCTCTACATATAATGAAATTTTTTAATATCTCACCTCAACCACTTAAACTAGATATCATTCAGTAATAAGTTAATACTTTAGTTAAGTATTAACATATCCTTTTCAACCATTATGAGATGAAGATAAAAACTATTCCTGAAATTTAGACTGTTTAAAAAGTTAAAAACATACTATATTAGATTCGTTAGGAGTTCAAAAATATAATAGTATAAATTATCCATAAATAAACTGATATTCGGTCTAAACTAATAGACTAATAGTTACGAATAAAAAAACTATTTTTGACTTTCTATTGAATATTTTCCATCAATTATTAGACATATTTAATTAACCTTAAACTTTCTATAGTATAAACTCTATAAAATAATATACTTGAAACCACCAAAATTTATTAATTAAAAAAGTTATTAATTAATCGATAAATTAATATTTATTAATTTGTCTATTAATTAATATTTTATTAATTTATAGTAGAATACTTAGTTTACAAACACATTTCAAGCTTCCACTTAATTATTGTATACAAGGAGCCCCCTTCGCGAAACGAAGCTATTAAAGCGGCAATCACATTGAACAATTTCTTGTTGAGCTATGAGAAAACAACACCAGAAGTTCTTACCATGCTAAGGAAAATTAGAGACGAGATTCAAGGGAAAATTGATTTCAACAAAAAACAAAAGACAATTGAGTCATTTTTCAAGAAATCTTCATAAATCATTCATGTAATATGTTATATATAAGGAATTATTAATTTATATTTTATATGGGGTCTAAAGAAATTATCAAAAATGTATTATTTTATAATTTTAGCGAATTATTAATTTAGCACCATATCCCCGAGTCGGGACCAACAAAAAATATTATCTTAAAAAGTTTATTAAATAATCAAGTATTAATTTATCGAGTTTCTACAATAGTTACATTATTGAAACATAGTTTGTATGCGTATTTACTATTTAAGTTAATTTCAAAATTTAAGCTTTTCAAAAGAAAATTAATAATAAAAACTTAATACATTTAAATACAAAATACTAAATGTTGTAGATGAAGGAAAAGATTTTCAGCATAAAGTTAATAAAAATTTGTTTAACATAAATTTATAGGAAAATACAACAATACATGTTTTGGTATTATTATATATTATTTTTAATTTATAAATTTATCGTAGGCCTTCAATTTGCTGATTCAACTTGATGGGTTTTTTTTTCTTTTTCTTTTTTGTTTTGTTTACCGAACACCAGATCTGGAGCATATCAACTTATGAACTCCCTACACACATGACATGTATTATTGCTGTATAATTTAAATTAATTTTTACATATTTAATTGTGATAAAAATAGTAGTGTATATTTCAAATACTTATTTCTTTTAACAACCAATTCTATTAGGCTATGCGTAGTGAAAGGGCTACAAATTGGGACGAATTGCGACACGTGACGCCCAGTCAGCAAAAGTTGGGAATTTGTTTTTGGGGTGTAATGGTGTAAGAGTTACAAATAGTAATATATATATGTGTGTGTGTGTGTTACACGCACACACAGTAATATAATAATAATATTCTTTTCCTCCTTCTAGCGACAAAACCCTCCCGGCCCCGCCCCATTTCGCCCAATATCGCCCGGGGGCCGGTGTTCCCCCCCCCCCCCCCCCCAAATCACCCCAGTCGCCTCACCAAAATCGCCCACTATGTTAAGCCTTAAAACCACATTCATCTGGCAAGTAGCTAGACAAAACCATACAATATACTAGGGGTGTCAATCGTGTACGTTAAGCCTTAAAACCACATTCATCTGGCAAGTAGCTAGACAAAACCATACAATATACTAAGGGTGTCAATCGTGTTGGGTTGACGAATTGACAGGTTGATTGGTTAGCTGGTTAGCGTGTTGATATTCTTCAACCCTATCCCAACTCGTATATTTATTCGTGTCGTGCCGGGTCGATACATTTTAATTCGTGTCCAGGTCAACCCATTTTACTTACTAACAATTTTAAAATTAATTACTTTTATTCATATATAACATTTTAGTAATTTATGATAGATCAAATTATTTTGAGTGTATCTCTTATTCTCAATTGAAAAACTTGGTTTTTACATATTTAGCTCATATAAGAACAATGAACGATGTGAATATACGATTAAAACTAATAAAATTAAGATGTTGCATGTGAAGAAAGTCTTTTAAAATAAATTATTTTTACTTTTAAACGTCAATAAATATATAAAAAATTAAAAATGTAAGTTTTTAACTTTAAAATTTAGTATTTCTTATCTCTAATATAAAAATATTAACTTCTCAAAAATTATTAAACGGGCTAACCGGTCAACCCATTTTTTAATGGGTCGCGTTCGGGTTGACATGTTTTTAAACGGGTCAGGTTCGGGTTGACATGATTAAGAAAGCAGGATGTGTCAGCCGATCCAAAACCTATATTTTTTTGTGTCGGGTTCGGGTCGTGTCAGGAATTGACACCCCTACAAAATGCCCACCCTATTACAATGAGACAAAACTCAATACATCATACACACTCCTAATTACATTAGACTATTTAAAACGAAGATGAACACCACGTCTCACAATCCAAACCAATTATTTCCTCTATGTTTTACCTACAAAAAGAGCATAAGCTTTATGTCCTCTTTAAATCTATTGACTGAGAACCTTGTGTAGTTAAAAAGGGTCTCGTTTCGTGTCTTCCATAAACACCAACACGTTGTAAGAATCTTGCATTGCTCGTTGTTTTGCCTCGTGTACCCGTATGTTAAGATGTAGATTGAGAAGATCTCGGACCTCAAAAGCGTACACCAGGGGGGATATTAATTACCCCAACTACTTACGAATTGCCATATCACCGAGGCTACATAACATGGCAATAAGATATGATCTACTGACTCCAATGCGACTTCACATAAGGGACACATTTTCGTTTATTCTATGGACCTCCTTTTACATAGGGTGCTCGATGCTGGTATCTTACACATCTTCGCCTTCCATCCAAAGAGATTCACCTTTAGCAGCACATATTTGTTACAATCCAAAACAAACACTGTGGCCGAGTTTGTTGTACGTCCCAAAGCGAGCCTCCAAGATTTAGAAGACAAAATACCATTGGATTCCAACCTCCACTTCCAAATATCTTTTCTCGATGCCAATTTCCAAAGCAATGCTCAGTAACATCTCCAAGCACTCCCATAATTCTTGAACTTCTATAGGCAAAATTGGTTCCCTCTCCCATGACCAATTCCACCCATTTAAAGTCGAACCTTCAAATGTTTCATCCCACATGGTGCAACGTTTATATCGCTCAAGACTAAAGAGAGATGATTTCATGCATAGGGTGGTGCCAACGATCCAATGTATCTAACCAAAAGAAGATATCTTTCCCGTTACCCACACACCTTTTATTATTGAATTTAGTGAAATTTGGTGGTCTATTAGAGCTCCATCAATCTTAATAATATTGTTCCACACATATGTTACTATTGATTTGGCTAGAATCAGGATAATGCCATGAACATTAAAGTGTATACCCTTTACCAGCCTCCTCCATAGTTTCTTTGGTTTGGTTTTGAATTTCCATCATCATTCAACAAGTAGAATGAGATTAATGTAATGTAATGAAACAAGATCGAGCCTTACATACTTCTTCTTCTTCACCACAATACGATCTCAGTTGACCCAACAGAATTTTCGTTCCACTCAAGTGCTACCCCAAAGAAAATCCCGTCTAATCCTTTCTGATTGTTCTCGACACCCTAGTCGACGTTTGTACAAGGAGAAAAATATACCATTCAAGATTTAGACAATTTAATACTCCCTCCGTCCCATTATAAGTGTCCAGGTTTGAAAAACACAAAGTTTAAGGTGGATTGAATGATTATTTTTTTTTTCTAACCAAATGACAATAATACCCTTGAAAAGTGGGTCCATCAATATTGTTTATTAATGTTAGTTGTGTGTGTTTAAGGGTAAACTTGGAAATTGGCTAGTAAATTTTGAAAGTGGACACTTGTAATGTGACAAATAAAAAAGGAAATGTGGACACTTATAATGGGACGGAGGGAGTAAGTGTTAGAAAACCGCCCATAGACAAATTCGATGCTTTCCAATTGAACAGCCCAACTTATAATACGTCAATAATCGGTTTCTAAAACTGTTAACCAGATTCATGTTCTCACCTATCCACATATCGTGATAACTTGACATGTTTACATTTCAAATATCCTAATCCTATCCTTATACTTATAAATGAAAATCTCTTTATGCTATTTGGCACCTAATTATACCATATTTATGCCACTTTACAAGTTTGTTGTTCAATCATTAAATCAAACTCATATCAACTAAATTTTTTCAATGTCTAACTAGGTTAGCATCCCGTGTGATACCCGGGTTGGATAGATAATATTTTGATTTTAATAAACGAATATAAAGATTTATAAAGTCGAATAAATTACAAATTACAAAATAGAAAAAGAATCATGATAAAGTTATCAAAAATCTTTAAAAAAAATTTGTTTACATGATTGTGCATGCCTATCTGGCAACACCTGAATTATATAAGAAAATAATATCATTAATCAAATATTTTGATTCATACATAATATCACATGTTTTCCATATAAAGTTTTTCAGGATATATCATAACCCTAAAACTTGGTCTTATTTAAAAAGTTTGTAGATGTGTATATGCTTATGCTAGTAACATTAAATTATATATGTTTGATTTACAAACAAAATATGAGAAACTACCAAAAAGATGATCGATCATATGATTATGATAAATGGACAACCCAATATAACCTTAACAAAAAAGTTACTCATGCTAAACTATGAAATACATATAGAAAAAACAAAAAACACATATATGGTGATAGAAATTAGAAAATACTATTTAACAAATTCAATAGTATTGTAAGAAATTTAATACGTTAACCTAGATTATCATAAATTCAACCAAAATCAAACTTGTAAACAAATCATAAACCTTAGATGTTTATTATCGAGTTTTGGAGAAATCATGAAAGTCTTTACAGATAAATCAACATAACTGAGATTTGATAAATTGAATATCTAAAGATTATGTGACTGATTTTTTATTCTCCTGATAAGATTTCAAACTGTAATTTTTTTGTGTGTATATCATTTAGGGAAAAAGTCAATTACATAAGATATGATTTAGGGAGGCATCAAAAGTCAGCATGTGTGTTATAAGTTATTGAAAATTAATATAATTTGTTTTTCTAACAAAGGGGTGGTTACGGGATACCCATATACCAATTTTGATTTTTTTTAAAGAAAAGAGTTTTAATGATTGAAAATAAAAGCTTGCAAAATGGCACAAATATAGACATGTATACTCTCTTTCTCTACATTTGATTATATTTTAATGCATGTTGTATAAGTGTTTATGTGATTCTCACAATTTTTTTACTTCAAATTAATTTTGAACAGGGCACTTGTATATATAATATGATTAATTATAAAGATTACTGTAATATTGAAATGATAAAAACCGGCCATTGATTTTTTAAGTTAAGTACTCTAATCTTGTTTTTAAATAATGATGATGATGATTCATGAAATAATATTATGCCCTCATGTGAGTCATGTTCAATGGAGATACATTCTTGGAGGCTCAAAAATTACAATTATAATAATATTATCTTATTATTAGTTACTATTATTAATTACTAAATAATTAATTCATAATAGGAATAACATATTTAAAGAAAGAGTTGGTTATGAAGCCATTTACCAATTATTAGTTACTATTTTTAATTACTAAATAATTAATTCATAATAGGAAGAACATATTTAAAGAAAGAGTTGATTATGAAGTTATTTATCAATTTTGATTATCCTTTTATTTAGATAAAGAAAAAAATGTATTAATTATTGAATAAAAATTTGTCAACTGGCACAAATATAGTGCAATTAGGTGCCAAGTGACACAAATATATTTTTATTTATTATAATAGTAGATTTCTTACCATGCTTTTTTTTTCTTCGTATTTAATAAAAAAACATTCTCTTCACATTTAAAAAAATTATAACTAATTTAATAAAAATCTAAACATGGTTGACCATCAATGTTAATGTACTATTAATAATGTTAAATTTAAAATTTGTAGCTATCTTTAGTGCTCTTAAAATTTATATTGGAAATCAGTCAAATCACTCATATATTTCAATATCTTAGTATCTATATATCTAACTTTTAAACTAGTATTCAATTTTCTTACTTTAGAGAAACATCAGAAGCTAACTTTGTAATTATGTCAAATACATATTTATGTTCATTCATCATATTCAATTATTTAAATTTAAGAAGTTATGTTATGTTTGTTTTGGTTGGTTTAGATTTTAACTATATATCTATAATTACGATATATAATTTTACATATTGGTTATGTTATGAGACCAGGGCCGCCCTTTAGGGAGGGCTGAGTGGTTGACGGTCCCAGGGCCGACATCTCGTTAGGCCTGAAATTTTTTATATAAAAAAGTTAAATGTATAATATGAAAACCAATAGTATATTTAATGTTTAAATTAAATTACATAATAACTAGTTTGACTTATTGGCAAAGGGGCATGACTCCCAACCAAAAGGTTGTGGGTTCTAGTCTCATTTGAGACATGTTTAAGCCTATTTTTATACAAATATTTTTTATACAACCCAAATCATAACCAAGTATGCCCATTTAAAAATTAAATTGTTTAAAACCGATAAAACACTTATTTTACTTGAGACCCAAAATATTTTTCACCTTTAGCCCAAAAGTATTTTTGCCTTCTTAAAGCCGGGCATGATGAGACATTTCTTTTTAGTATTGTGAATATATTCCACGCCTTAAAATTTGTTTTTATTCATTTATTTTGAATATAGAAGCACATTGTTTTGTTTGTTCTATTTAATTGATGTTCAAGTTAAAAATTGTTTATAAATGTTCATTTTAATTTATGAAATAAAGGTTGGGCCTACGGTGTCCCTTTGCCAACTCTAACTTTAAGGTGGATCTGCCACTGATTATTATAATTATGTATTTTATGATGAACAGGGTAAAATTTAAACAAAACTAAAGTCTTTATAATTTATACTACCAAAATTAATATTTTGTTTCATGTTCTGTAATTTATAATTTATTAGACTTTATAATACAACTCCATTCATCAAAATCAAAATATTTTAACCAACTCGTATAATCTAGATTGGGATAAGTATTAATACTTGGTTGTGTAATTATTTCTGGTTTTGTGTTTGGTATTGGGCCCTTGCTATAGTCTCGATAGGAAGGGTTTTGATGTTTGTTAATGAAATTTGTACTTAAAAAAAATATTAATCAACTTGTATTATACATGAATATCTAACCTAGTTTAACTAATAATTAAATTTAACCCTCTAGCCTACGGTCCACTTTGAGTTGGATTATTTTTTCTCTGGAATTGCAAGATTTTATTACGGAAAACGACATAAAAGTCATATTTCAAGACTTGGAACATACATTACGTGTTATAATCAAAAGGTTATGTATCATCCTTTTCAATGATCCCACATTATATTTATAAAGTTAAGTTTCATATATCTTCATACTTATGTATTGTAAAATACACTAGTTTAGAATACAAATTTAAGAATGCATAATTTGAGCAAATATGTAATTTTTGAAGTTAAAAGTTTTGAGGAGTTTTAGCTCAACTGACATTAGAGGTGAATTGAAGATTTGGGCTAGAGTCTGTAATGTCTCAAGTTCGAATCCAATCCAAACCAAGTTTTATCGCAGTGGGTCTTCGAGATGCTGGTTTTCCCCTAAATACGAGATGGTTGACTTGGGCTTCCTAGCGATGCTTGTAATCATAGGCGTATATGGTTATCTTTTCCATTGGGCTGCCAGACTTTATTCATTGGTTTAAAAAAAAAGATTTAGAAAAGAAAAAAATAAATGAACCATTCCGTAATGGACTACACTTTGTTTTGGACTTTTCGTACGTGTAAACATTTGTAGTTCAATCGAAGCATTTGAATGATATATGACATATTAAAAACACATAGTCAAAAAGAAAGAAAACTGTCATATGCGTGTATATGAGACTCCGAAAGGCATACGACTACATATATTGACTTTAAAATAGAAACTTATAATAAACAAAATTCATTAGTATGGGTATAATTGGTATACAAATAAACAAAACATAATTACTCTAGCAGAATGATTTGTTTTTTCTATGGATCGGACGCTTTTAAAGGCATAGCAGTCGAAATTCTTTTCAATGATAAGTAACTTAGCTTCATCAATGGCTTCACTCTCGGCGAAGTGAAATATTTAGTTTTTATATTAGTATATTAAATGCCAAAAGTAGTACTAGAGCAAGCAACTCACAAACTGTCCCAAGACTCTTTTTCGCGCGTCACATTTACCGTTGTTTGTTCATCAAACATAAAATAATTTAAATTTAAATAAAACAATAACCAAAGAATCCTTCTCTCACGAATGATATGGAAGCGTCCTACCATTGAGCTACATACGTCCCCAAAATTTTTGGGTATACAAGGTCCTCACCCGACCCGACCCGACACACCATCTGGGTTGACCTTGTTTTTTATAAAACTATAAGCATTTGACCACCTTTTTATTCAAAGAAATATAAATAAAATAAGTTATTCAATATATAACTAAGCTTAAAAAAGTTTAATCTCTACTATATATAATAGAGGAGTTAGAGACCTCTTAAATTTTAAGAGGTACCAAACTTATTGATATAAGTACAACCCATGTAGCATAGAATTTTGAATTTCAAAGGCTAAAATTGTCTTTTAATCAACACTATATTACGTCAAAATTGATTTGATAATATGTAATTACATATCTTCCCCTTTGTCTTTGAATCTCTTTTGTAAATTTAAGCAATATTTACTTTTTCACTCCCTTATATTTCTCCATATATTCCTCAAATCTATTTTTTTTACTAAATCTTTTATATATTTGAGTATATTATGTTTAAAAAAAATCAAGCATACCATTGCAACGTTTTTCTTTTTATTTACATTTAGATATAAATTTTATTAAAAATTGAGATGTGGATTATAAAGTACAAGTCAACTAAGTATCAATGTACAAGTTGTTTGAGGGTATAATATTAAGGGAATATATGTGTAATAAACTTCTTAAGGGTAAACGTATTTGACTGTGGTTTAGGTCCTTTAGGAGGGTTATTGTTTTAAGCCAGTTTCACATTCTCTCATACGCTCCCTCTGGTAGTTAGCGCAATAATAATAGGCGTGTCAAAAACCATACTCCACACCACCAATAACCATCGCCGATTTTGATTATCTATCTGCTAAATATTCACCATTAGGGCTTTTTGTTTTGATGCAAACTGAAGAATATGATCATCAGCAGCCTTACGATTCAATCACTTCGTCGCCACCGATTGTGTTCTTTACAGGTATTCACATATATGTTATTATTAAATCAACTTCCGTCATTACTATTCAAAATCGAATTTGTAGGCACGTCTGATATGGCTTCGTTGAGATGTCTTTCCGGTTCTATGGTCATAGCCGATCAATTTTCCTCTTTAGTTCAATTTTGAAGCTTGTTCAGTTGCCTCATTATGATCAGGCTTGTAGTTTGTTCAAGCTGCTATTTCATAAAATTATTAAAAACGAAAACAGTTTGTCTCGGTTTTGTAAATACACAAAGCCCTCAAAAGTATATATTTTTCGTTAAAGGGTCCATTTTTAGAGTTTTCTAGATTGTGGGTTTTGATTGTAATCCAGTTTTATTGAAGATTTTAGGTTTGAATTATTGAGATTGGTGAAATTGTTGATCAAGTGTGTGGGGATATTAGAGTTTGATTATGAATCTGCTACCAGAAACAATGACCATCGGAGTTGGCTGTGGCAGAGGAAGTCATCGTATAGCAAGACAATGCGCAGGTAGTTCAGTTTCTTCTCATTCTAAAAGATTTGATGTCAGGTTTGTTCAACTCATCAATCATGTTCTTATTTTTATTTTCTTGAACAACGCCGAGATTTATTGTTTGAGATTCAAAACATGTTTCATATGGATCTGAAATTACCATGATTTTACTCAACATGAAGATATTTTCTTAAAGTTGATCATATATTGGTGAACTGGGACAAAAAGTTATCATATAATGTTATAGGCAGCCACCATTTATGTATGTGAAAGACGGTTCCACTCAATTTCTCGCATTAGATATGAAGTCTACTTTGTTTTTTTTATTTCATTTCATTTCATTGTAGCTTCTTTAACTGCAACGTTCATTTTTTTTACTCTACGTTGTTTACTGAATATATGATCGTGGTTCATATCAGAACACCTTTATGCCCGTTTGCAACAACTTCATCAACGCAAGAACTCACCTCTTCTCTTCAGGTAACATGCTTTATCTAACCCACACTTTAAACTACTCTATTTGACACATTTCAGATCGACTTTACGCCCGTGTGACTATCAAAGAACCAATTTTGTTTTTTTATGTTTCAGGCCATTTCCAATTTTGGTTTTGAGATTATGTAAACTTTGATTGTCGATACAGAACCCAATCAACATGTGAAACGATCCATGAACGAGATCAATGCAGGTAATTTAATTTAATATTATGATATATCAACTACCGATATCAGTATATAATGATATGTGTATTTTCAAAATAGTGTACAAATTTCCATGTACAATGTGTAATTTCTTAAAGTATGCTATAGTAAATACACTATATAGAAAATATGAACTAACAACCTCTTCTCAATGCCATAACAAACTTGAATCCTACAACACTTCTCACCATCAAAATCAGGCGTACTAATTGTGAACTTATTACTAACAAGGGGGGCATTTAGGCACACGTGAACCTTAATGTCATATTATTATTATTATTAAAATTTTTAAATTTTCGTATAAAATGTTGTTATTGTTTTAAGTTATATTAAAGAACACACTTAAATAATAAATTAATATATAAGGCACATTTTAAAAAACCAATAAATGGGTTAGACGGGTAACACGGGTTAACCGGCGAACTCGTGGGGTTGACATGAGCACGACCCACTTTCCTAAACGTCTTCTTGGTTCCACCTGAAGCTAGGCTGAAACTGTATAAGGTACACCCAAAGCCATGATGATTATTGCCAAGCATGGTCATTTTGACCAATTTACTAATAATTTTTTATTTTTAGATACTACTTTTGTATTTTTCTTTCATTTGGGTTTTTACTAATTATTTGCCCGTAGTCCGTTTTCTCATTAGGGATTGGCTGTGCTCATATTCTCATAATCAAATGTTTATTCAGTTATAAAAGGAACACCTTTTACAGGCTTGGTATGTTTGTTTCATTTATCTAACATTATGTAGAGTATGATCCCATTTTAATATTAACAGGGAGTCTTATTTCTCGATCTATGGTTATCAAAATTGGTGTGCAAGAAGGACACTCTGACTATTAATCCGCATAGGATGGTTTGTTTTGAAATAATTATGCAGCCTATGGGTTTTGGTATTATCTTGATGAGGACTTTTGACTTGATTCAAATTTGGAAGAATTGGAGGTTTGTAAGAATCTAATATTTCTCCTGGATTTTGGTACCCTAACTACTACTTCTAAGTATGTTTATAAAAGCATTACAGAAGTATTAAGTTATTGCTCAACATATTTTATCAATGGTTTTGTTGTATACATGCATATAAACTTATTGTGATGCAATGATCAATGGTATTTTGTCCAATGTTTTTACATAAATTGTATTCCTTCAAATGGAGTAAGATGTTGATATGAATTGAATCTCAAGTAACTGATCAAGTTAATAAATCTTCCTTCTTATTTAGTTTGTCTTAGTTGAAATGACTCATTTTATGTTTGTTAATTTCATTCATTTAATATTTTACCGTCTTGTAAATTGTCTCCGCCGAAGCATCGCGCGGGTTTCCTACTGGTATTTAAATATCCTTCACTTACATTATCCAAAATATTAACATAGTACACAAGTTGATAACATGAAGCACACACATTGATGCCTGAGCTGTGTCAATACGCAGAACATTAACCATGTACGCAATCAAGTGGACCACCTAATTATGAGAATGATGTCGGCCAAACTTCGTTCTCAAATAAAGATAACGGATGGCAAAGAGTTGACGACTTGACTGTGGTGGCATATGATAAATTGTCAAATAAACGGGTCGGTTGAATAATGGGTACTTTTTTAGTGTGGTCAATAATTTAATAAATAATAATAGAAACCGGAAACACCAAATGACATCGTTAGACTCAACATCGTGAGCGTTAAAGTACATGGTACGTGCCAAAAGCCAAATCAGCTTTAACGTCCTTAAACACCATAATAAACGGGTTAAAGAAGGGTGTTACTCCTAAATTGGTATCCCTTTAGCACCGTCCCACACAAAAAGGGAATAAAGTATACTTCTTTCTATCAATCAATGCAAACATGCACACATATTTATTTTTCTTTTTTTTATTATATAAATTTTGGTTAGATTATAACGCGTTTGTTAAAGGTTAAGTTTTAAAGTTCATTGCTAAAGGACGTATGCTTTTTTCAGTTAAACCGCAATTCATACACAACCTTAATAGTATGAGTAATAATCAAAGTACCAAATAAGGGGTATTAAAGACATATAATTAGACTCAACGTTGGTTGAATAACGGGTACTCTTTTAGTATGGTCAATAAATAATAACATAATTCAGAAACACCAAATGGCATCGTTAGACTCAACATTGTGAGCGTTAAAGTACGTGGTACGTGCCAAAAGCCAAATTGGCTTTAGCGCCCTTATCAACCATAATGGGCGGGTTAAAGAAGGGCGTTAGCCCCTTGGTTGGTATCCCTTTAGCACCGTCCCACACAAAAAGTGAATGAAGCTCATTTCCACTAATCACATGCAAACATGTACACATAATTATTATTTTTCTTTCTTTTTTATTATATAAATTTTGGTTAAATTTACAACGCGTTTGTTAAAGGTTGAGTTTTAAAGCTCACTACGAAAGGACGTATGTTTTTTTGAGTTAAACCGCAATTCATACATAGCCTTATAGTATGGGTAATAATCAAAGCACCAAATAATGGGTATTAAACACACGTAATTACTTGGTTGTTTACTTAAATTTGGTCGGATGGGTAATATAAGTATTTTTTTTATATATTATTAAACATATTTTCTTTCACTTTCTTCTTTTAGTTGGGCAATATTTGTTTTCTCTGTTGACCTTCTCTTTCTCTCTATACATTGATATGGATCACATTTGGTGGCGTTCCCACAAGAATAACGTTGCCCACACATCTTTCCCTTATTTAATTGAAAGTGCGTAATCAAATGCTACCCTTTTCTTTTAACTTTATTTGTTTAATTATTAAATACGTGATAATGATATGACGGGTCGCCGTATTTTGTTTTTTTTATTCACCATTACAAATGCCCTTAAATCTCGATGACAATTTTCATCATCATCACCATATAGTTGTAATGACAACTAATCTTTCTTAACAACCATGACATAACTTTGATTTTGATCCAAATTTGTGATTTACGACGATTCTGGCTTGTTATATGCTCACACACATTTGCAGTTTGGTTGTGAGAAAGTAAAAGTACGAAGTAATTTAACTTTTATTAGAACGATTATTTGAGTCACTGACATTCCACTAACTCATTCAATCATTTTCCTTCAACCACCGGGACGAAACTCATTATTGGTAAGAAAACTCATAACCCAACCTAGAACCCCTAATTTATCACGGATGAGACTTAGCTCAAGACCTCCCATAGTCCCATATAATTTCAATTCATTCGACAACACATATTAGAAGAAAACAATTAATACAGATAGCAATTAGTATTTTATAATATATTTGTGCAAATCTTTTTCTAGTTAACCTCGTAAGACCACATGTGAATCATGCAAAATGAAAAGTGAGAGATAGTTTGTCCCTTTTTTGTAAAGAGAGAAATGACTGTTTAGAAAATCAAACTCCGGCATTTTATATCATATGTGAAACACGTGAATGCTATTTTTTTTTATATTTCACTTTCCTTTTATCAACTTAATAAATATAAGTGGGCTCATAATAACTTATATATTTTAAAATTTAAAAAGTCACGTTTAATATTTTTTCTTAATCGTGATATAAAAGTTGGCTAATAATAATAATTTATATTTTTTTATTAAAAAATATCACATTTAGTATTTTTCTTAGTTATTTGTAATTGCTTTCTGTATCGATGTAAACACTATTTTCTAATCATAAGTTACATACTAAAAAAATGATCTATGACTTAAAGTTACTACTTTAAGCTGAAGCTTAGTATCTAAATAGTATAAAAGACGGTTAAGAACATATTCTTTAAATCATGAAGCAAAGCTTTACCACTCTTTATCGATGCAAAAGTAAAATTCAACACGAGTCCGAGTGGCGAATCTTGTAAAGCATGATTGATTTTATAAATATAAATATAAATTATTGTCACCACATAAATTAAATAACATGCACATTCTCATTCTTGATTGTGATATCATTAGGATTATGAGAGAATCCAACTGATTCTACGACTATAAACAAGTCGGATGCCTACTGCGTACCTCGAAAGATTACATTTTATTATAAGCGGTGAATTGGTGATGTTAATACGTCACTTTATTTCATTTTTAACATATTTAC
Organism: Bidens hawaiensis; assembly: GCF_021521415.1. Classification (NCBI taxonomy): domain Eukaryota; kingdom Viridiplantae; phylum Streptophyta; class Magnoliopsida; order Asterales; family Asteraceae; genus Bidens; species Bidens hawaiensis. The sequence continues at coordinate 259,770 of NW_027492705.1, read as the reverse complement.
CATTTACCATAAGGGTGAATTAGTGACTTGTTTCGAGCGTGTGGTGGTGGAAGATCAAGTGAACTCTTGATAGATGTAATAAAGTGTGAGAGTGATACACAAATTACAAATAGATAATTTAATTTCATTGACTAACCAAACACTATTATTTATTTTCATTACTTTTAAATGGGTTATTCTATTCTATGCTTTGTTACCTTGTACTAAACGGTACCTTATATTGATTGTGATTGGGAGGGTACGCTTAATACACGTTTTTTCTTTTAATTTATTTTTTAATCTTTACTAAAATTGTACTTATAAAGCATTAGCGACTTTGTGAATTTAAAATGCATCTTTCCAAACAATTATAAATTATAAAATAATAAAATAGTAGTGCTTTTTGTAATTAAAGGATCACTCAATACGCATATTTTCTCCACACTTTTATAACTTTATTAAAAATATATTTTTAAATACTTTATTATTGATTAATAATAAAAGACTTTCAGAAGGACTTTGTAATATTCGACTTTTTTTTAACGACGACTTTTCAGTATGTGCTATCGCACTTTTTAAATTTGGACTTTGTGTATGCGCACTATAGTTCATACATTGACCAAGTCTAAATATTTCTAGTTGTCTCATCAAGTTCACGTCACAAATTATTATGCACACGAGTCACAAATTATTATGCACACGAATAACAGTTTGCACATAGTCATAGACAGGGCTTTGCGTGAACTAGTATCAGTATGCATAGCGATGTGGAAATACTTGAGGTTTTCACAAATGGTATGTTTGATTTTTTCACATATGACTCTTCAATCTTGCACGAACTCTGTCCTATTTTTCTAGGGTTCCAAGACAGGGCAATTATGTGATATTGTAGTATACTTAGCTATACTGTTAGGTGAGTTCTAGATCTATGTTTTACCAGTACTTGGGCGGTGTGCTGTGTGCATCTGGGAAGGGAATTGCTTAATGGTTTGTACGTTTTCTAAACGCATGGTTGTTTTAAAGTATGAAATATAATGAGTATGCTTTTATAAGTCAATGCATAGTCTAAATCTACTTTGTCTCACGTGGACGTATGTCTGCTCCTTGTGGATGTATGAATGGGCTTTTCGGGCGTATGTTTAATTGTGACGAATGTGATTGTAATGCTTCATGGCATACACGCAATTGTACAATTGTGTAATTTATTGGGATGATGACCGTCACTGGCTGAGGTGTCACGACCTCGAATGAAATATGGGTAGATTTAGACAACTAAATCTTTTTGACTTATAATGTATGTGCATAGTACGCTACGTTGTCGCTGGGAAGAAATGTTTTGTACCCTCACGATACATATGTGTTGTTATTATTTTATAATACCTATTTTGAATTATATGAATGTGATAAAAGCTAGAACTCACTCGACAACGTTGACTTTTAGTTTGCACATCGGACTAGCAAGTTAGCATGGTTAGGCATGGACATGGCTGGCATTGAAACCAGCTACCCAGTTGAAGAATGACATCCCGGCGTTATGTTTTATGTTATAATTACAAAATTTTGTTCGTGTACGGATTTAGTACTTTCGGGTTCGAATGATGGTCACATTTTGAACACTTTTGATATACGTGCATGAAATTTATTTTGTTTCAGAACTATGTTGCCAAGCTGCAAGTGAAAACCCTATTGTTGAGACCCCCAGGTTCGAGGTGTTTCACTGTAGTATTGTAAGGCAGATGGGCGTCTCCTAAAAAGACCCCGGGTTTAATCTCATCCAAATCGTAGAGTAGATCAAGAATAACATAAGTTTTTTTTCTTCTTTTTCTTAGATCCCACATATTTTTTAACTACTACATCAAATCCAACATGCATATGGATTCGAGGAGAGCAACCCACCCCAATTACGAATTGAAGAGGTATGTACCCGCCTCAACACCAAGCAAGGCGGGTCAACCCACAAGATAAAGACATTATGAAGGCACAAAGCCAAAACCCAGGCGCATCGCGCATACAAAACATGCTCAGGCATCATATGCTCGCGCATCACATATGCGCGCGGCGCATATCGCATGCTCTTGCACATCACATATGCTCGCGCGTCACATATGCGCGTGGCGCACCAGCGCGCGGCGCATATTACACGCTCGTGCATATCACACCTGCGCATGAAATATCTGCGCGTGAGAATAAAAAGAAGACTTCGCGCATTCTCAGGATGGGCGCATATCACACGTACACATAATCAACCTCGTCCTTATCCAAATCAGGATCAGGGCAACCTTGATTGTGCACGTCAGACACTCTTCTAGAAGGCATCTTTTTAAGGAGTAAGAATATGCTGATGTTGACAGCTGCCAAATGAAAGGTCGACAACTCAGCATGACACATGTGCTACCACATGATTTCAACCAACGAGAAAGCGCCAGGTGTCCCAGAGGACACGTGGCGCAGTGCGATTGGAGGAGGCCAACGAGGCTGAGCCCAGCCAGTGGAAACCCTAGCACTATAAATACAGCATCAACTCCACTTTGATGACACATTCATTCACACTCAATCATTGACAGTTACAAGCAGTGATATCACATTCAATCATATTGAATTGTATTCACTCACAGTCAGTTACAGAAAACACACAGTCACATAATCAAGAGTATTCAGCGATTCAGCAAGACTCTTGAGATTTCACTGACTCACACTTTATTATCTTCTCCACAAAGATACTGATTCTCACGCCGGAGGGTTACCCCAAAGAGGACCCCTCTGTCCCTTTCTGAGGGGTAAGTAACGGCGCTGTTCATTTTGTAGGTGGAAGAACACGGATTCAAAGGAACCATCGGTGAAACAGTTTAATCTTACCCGAGGAAAGCAGATCTGCTACCAGTGAGTAGATCCACGTTTCTTCATTGGCGCCATCCACTGTTACAAACGGCAATCAGATCTCATCCAGATCTACGAAAAAAAAAAATCAATCACCATGGTTTCTGGAGTTCGTAACGTTGATCAAGCTCTGGAGGATATTGAACGTGAGGGTGTTAACGACGGACAGCAGGTTCTGAGGGTTCCGCGTGATTCTACGCGTACCACCAGCAACCGTCCCTTCGTCACAACCCCTCACGGCCAGACTGAAACTCCTCCAGACGATCACACGTTACAAAATATGGCCGGCGCGAAGCTGAAAGGACCAATGGGTCCAGAAGATGAAGCAAATGATCCGAATGAATGGCTCATAAACGAGCAGCGGCGTCTGATTGAAAAGTACAACGACATGGTCAAGCAGAAGAAGCTAGCCGACCAAGCACAAAGGCAGGCTTTTGATAAGCAGACTACAAAGAGGCCGCGCGCGCCGGAAGAGGGACATTCTGTTCACACTGCACACACTGAGTTCAGTGATGAAGAAGTGCATAGCATGAGGAAGACACGGGATACTCATGCAGGAGGCTCACAGCTTCGCGCGCCTGTGAACATGCCGCCTGGAGCCAGAGCAGATCTGGATCTGCACATGCCGTACAGCCCACCGATCAGAGGGCAAGTGGACGTAACCACGCCCTATAGACCAGCCATCCTGGTAAAACACTCAAAGTTTACTGCGCGCATCGCGCAGGCTCCCATCCAGCACAAGACAAAGATGCCAAGTGGTCTGGGCAAATATGATGGCACAACAGATCCAGATGACTTTTTGCAAGGTTTCTATAACACGGGAAACCTAGAGAGCTGGACGATGCCAACATGGTGTCATATGTTTGCTCGCTGCCTCACGGGCGCAGCGCGGGTATGGTTCGAGAGCTTGCCGACAGGGCAAATTGATGGGTTCGAGGAACTATTAGAAAAGTTCCAAGCCCACTTCGTACAGCAGCGCAGGCACACGCGCGATCCTGATGACATCATGCACTGCATACGCAGGAATGATGAAACGATTGAAGATTACATCACTCGTTTCAATCAGGAATCCCTGGCAATCGGGGGCATAACTGAGCAGCTCCTGCGCGTGGCCTTTATACAAGGCGCGCGCAGTGACCAACTCCGCCGGGCTCTTGTAAGCAAAGATGGTATGCCCACCACGTGGGCCAAGTTAATGGAGGCATCGCGAGTTTTCGCGAGAAATGAGAAACAGATTGCCCAAGATAGGGCAAGAGAAAGAGCGCATCAGGCAGAATCACCGCGCAGCAAAGATAAGAGGGCCAAACAGAACTCTGTATGGTCCAGGTTGCAGCCAACAAGTTTTTCTTCCGCGGAAAAACAAGCGCAACAAACCTCACCACAGCCCCAAAAAGAAGTTCGTAATCGCGGGGAGGGTGACAAGAGGGAGGGCGGCAGAGATCCTAGCAGACCTTTGCCAAGAATATGGACGCCCCTTACTAAAACACCTTCACAGGTGTTAAGTACTGAGAATGTCCAATTCAAGCCCCCCAAACAACTACACTACAAGGGACCGCAAAACAGTGGCAAATATTGTGAATTTCACAGGTCCCCGGGCCACAACACCGACGCATGCCATCATTTAAAGGATGCGATCGAGAAGGATGTAAAGTCGGGCAGGCTGGCTCACTTGGTCAAAAACCAAAGAATAGAAGATGAGCAACCGGAGGGAGCCTCTGCCAGCAAGAAGTACAAAAGAATCTGTGTGGCTGAGGGGGGACGACAAGGGCAGACGTCAAGAAAGAGAAGCGCGCAAATCCACGGAGATTGGCGCGAGCAGCAAGTCATCTTCCCAAGAATCAGGGGAGGCCCTTCAATAAGCAGTCCTCTCGTCATTACCACACACATTGCTCATTACGAAGTGTCAAAGGTCCTGGTGGACACTGGAAGTGAATCTGACATTATGTATGAGCAGTGTTTCAGAAAGTTAGACCCGGCAGACCAAGCGCGGCTCGAAATTGTGAACGCACCAATCTGTGGTGTCTCAAATGAAATCATACATCCCCTAGGCCAGATTCAGTTTGAACTAACTATGGGGGATGATGAGCACAAGCGAGCCGAAGTTGTCAACTTCTTGGTCTTGCCCACCACGTCATGCCACAATATGATCCTGGGTAGGGGAACGATTGCCCAATTTAATGCTGTACCGTCGCCAGCGCACGGCGCATTGGGGATCCCTACACCAACAGGCGTAGCATTTGTTTACCGCGATCATTTGTGCGCAGTGACAAGCACGCCGCGGGAAGGGAGAATGAAACTTACAATGGCTGACAATGCGCCAGAGAAGTGGATTTTAAACCCAAAATTCCCAGATCAAACGATCACAATTGGCGCTACCATTTCAGACGAAAAGAGATTGAGAATGAAAAAGTTGCTTACAAAATACACGTCGGTTTTCGCGTGGCAACACTCCGATATGACGGGGGTCCCGCGAGACTTGGCGCAACATTCTCTTAACACGTTTAAGTCGGTGGAGCCAATTGCACAGAAAAAGAGAATCATGGGGGATGAAAAGGCGAAGGCCATGAATGAGCAAGTGGAGGACCTGTTGCGCGCAAACATCATCCGCCCAATTCGATACCAGACATGGGTAGCCAATCCTGTGATGGTAAAGAAAAGCAACGGGTCATGGAGAATGTGTATTGACTTCAAGGACCTCAACAAAGCATGTCCGAAAGATTGTTACCCCCTCCCAAACATCGACGCAAAGGTGGACTCCGTGGCGCCATTCAAGCTCAAATGTTTCCTGGATGCCTACAAAGGCTATCACCAGATTCAAATGGCACCACAGGATGAAGACAAGACGGCCTTCAGAACCGACAAGGGTGTTTTTTGTTACACAAAAATGCCCTTTGGTTTAAAAAATGCGGGCGCAACCTATCAGAGACTTATGGATTCGGTTTTCAGTGAACAAATCGGAAGAAATCTAGAAGTCTACGTCGATGATTTGGTGATCAAGAGCAGGGAGGAGAGACAAATGCTCAAAGACATTGAGGAAACCCTTCAGCGCCTAACGGAGGTTAACATGAAGCTCAACCCGAGCAAATGTACTTTCGGCGCAGAAGAGGGGAAATTTCTTGGTGTAATGGTCACTAAGGATGGTTTCAAGGTGAACCCTGAAAAGGTGGAAGCCATCCTTGACATGCCTTCACCATCCACCATGAAAGAGGTTCAGAAGCTAAATGGTAGATTGGTGTCAATCAACAGGTTCCTAGCGAACCACGCCAGCAAATCTACTCCATTCGTTAACACCTTGAGGAACTGTTTGAAGAAGAGCCAATTCAAGTGGACGCCTGAGGCTGAGCAAGCTTTCACTGAGATAAAAGAATGTCTCATTAAATTGCCAGCGCTCACAGCTCCACTTCCTGGCGAGACCCTTACATTGTACCTGTCAGCCGGAGATCGCGCGATCGGCGCAGTATTATTGGTGGATCGCAAGGGGATACAAACGCCGATATACTATGTGAGTCGGGTGCTCACAGACCCTGAGACGCGCTATTCCATAATGGAAAAGTTAGTTTTGTCACTAACACACGCGTCGCGCAAGCTCCATAGATACTTCAATGGTCATCCTATTGAAGTTCTGACTGGTTACAACATCCAGCAAGTTTTGCGACGCCCCGCGCTCTCCGGAAGGCTGACAAAGTGGGCGCTGGAATTAGGTGAACACACGATCACTTATAAGCCCCGTCCAGCGATAAAGGGTCAAGTTTTGGCGGATTTCATCACGGAAATCCCAGACGGAAAGATTGAAGAAGCTCAGCGCGAGGTAGATCCTCCGCGAGCAAATGATGAAGAAGATGTTTGGAGGCTATTCACTGATGGAGCCTCCAACAGCGAAGGGTCCGGCGCAGGCCTCAAACTGATGGACCCTGATAATCGTGAATATACTTATGCTATCAGGTTGGACTTCAAGAGTACCAACAATGAGGCTGAGTATGAAGCCCTGCTGGCTGGTCTGCGCATCGCGCGCAAGTTTGGGGTTAAAAGACTAGAGGCGCATGTTGATTCTTACTTGGTAGCTGCTCAGGTCAACGGCCTATATGACGCCAAGGAGAACACAATGCCTCTGTATCTAGAGCAGGCAAAAAAGCTCGTTGAGCAGTTTGACTTCTTCAGAATAATACACATCTCGCGCAGCGAAAACAAGTCCGCTGACGCGTTGAGTAAAATGGCATCAACTAATTTTGATCACTTTGGCAAAGATGTCAGGGTGGAGGTAATGAGCAGCCCGTCAGTGCAAACGCAATCGGTCCTTGTAATTCATACAACCCCTTCATCCTGGATAACTCCAATAACAGAATTCCTGATGAAGGGGAAGTTACCGGACGATCGCGCACAGGCGAGAAAGATAAGACACAAGGCACAGAACTATGAATTACTTGATGGTACATTATATCGGCGCTCTTATCTTGGACCGCTCATGAAGTGCCTGGATGCTGAAGAAGCAACCTATGTGATTAGGGAGATTCATGAAGGAATCTGTGGAATTCACGCTGGCCCGCGCATGGTGGTTGCCAAGGCGATGAGCTCAGGCTACTATTGGCCAGGCATGTACTTGGATGCGCTAAAAGAAATCCAAAAATGCAAGGCATGTCAGAGCTACGCGCCAAACACCATGCGTCCAAAGAACAACTTGATTCCAGTCACCTCCGCATGGCCTTTCCACAAATGGGCCATTGATATTGTAGGGCCCCTGCCGCAAGCGCAAGGGCGAGTGAAATTTTTGGTTGTGGCGATAGACTATTTCACAAAATGGGTTGAGGCCAAGCCACTAGCAAAAATCACAGCTGAGGCGATGAAGCAATTTATCTGGAGCCACATCATTTGCCGTTTTGGCCTTCCCATGGAAATTGTGAGCGACAATGGCAAACAATTCACTGACAGGAAGATATCAAGCTGGCTCAGAGAATTGCACATCAACCAAATCTTCACATCCGTCTACCACCCTCAGGGGAATGGTCAAGTGGAGCGCGCGAATCAAAGTTTGCTAAATGGGCTGAAGAAAAGGTTGGAGGGAGAATCCCATTCTTGGGTCGAAGAGTTACCTAATGTCCTGTGGGCGCACAGGACATTAAGCAAAACTAGCAATGGCGAATCCCCGTTCAGCCTAACCTATGGGACAGAGGCTATGATCCCAGCAGAAATTGGATGCCCATCCCATAGGGTACTCATGATGAGCAAAACTGATAACGAGCGCGAAAGAAGATTGGACCTTAACTTGCTTGAAGGGCGCAGAGAAGCGGCTATCATTAATGAAGCCAGATACAAGAAAAAGCTGGAAAAATATTATAATCAGCGCGTTAAAGAATGCCACTTCAAGAAAAATGATTTTGTCCTTCGAAACAATGAAGCTAGTCGCGCAATACCCCCAGGAAAAATGTCCCCCAATTGGGAGGGACCTTATCAAATTTCAGAAGATTTGGGGAAAGGCGCGTACGCTTTAAAAGATTTGAATGGAAAAAAGATACCGCGCTCGTGGAACGTGGCACAACTTAGAAAATGCTTCATGTAAAAGTTCAAATTTGTAATCAAGGCTTTTAAGCCATCATGAATGATGATTCGCGCTATCTTTCAATATTTGTCGCGCTATCTTTCAATATTTGTTCTATTACCTTTGCATACATGTTTCACACTTCCTTTATTAAATTGGAACAATATGACAACACTATATTGACTTCAAAACAAAATAAAGCGAAGTAAAACATACATGCGCGAGCCTTAGCTCAAACGCGTTAACGAGTCTTAACTCTAAAACGTCAGGGCCTTAGCCCAAACTTACGAGCCTTAGCTCAAACACGTTAATGAGTCTTAACTCTAAAAACGTCAGGGCCTTAGCCCAAAACAAAGAGCCTTAGCTCAAAACACTCACAAACATCCATCTTACATCCCGCGCAGCCTGATCATAAAAATCCTTAAACACAACTAAGGCAAAGTACATGCCATATCATGTTAAGGTCTCAGGTCGAGGCCGCGCGCGGAATCATAGTGGATATCTGAGTAACACAAGCTGACATGTAATGGCTAAACTCATACTTCCATACCGCGCGACAACGACGCGCGAAAAAGAAAATAACGACAAGTTAGCGCGCATGTCAGCATGAGCAAGATACTGCGAGAACCACAAACAAAATAGAACAGAGGTTAAGTGAATAATTTCCATACAAACCTTGTTCTTATTTTAACGTGCAAGCATATCTTATATCTATACAACCAAACATGAAGAGATGAATGGAAATGCGCAAGATATGAAAACGAGAGAACAAGTTTCATTCCATTGGATCGAAATTTACAAGTATGATGAGTTACAAATTACAAGTATAAAAAATAAATATACAAAATTTGATGAAGGGCTTCTCAAGTCTCCACGTCGACGTCAGCCGCTTCATCACCCTCATCATCTCCCGCAGCATCTGGCGCGGTCTGCTCCTCATCCCCGAACTGACCATAGTCAAGTTCTTCCTCCTCATTGGAGTCTTCGATCACAACGGTGTCACGAGCAGATTCTTTCGCCGCGCCAGAGCCGCTGGCAGGGGCAACATCCCCCGCGCCACCATCATCGCCACCAGCCCTCTCGCAATCATCAAGCAACTTCTTTAGCGCGCCGAGGTCGGTCTGGTCAGCAAGCGCAGCTATCTGTAAATCATTAGAAAAGTAATGAGTACAAAACACTTAGAAAAGTTAGTCAAGAAAAACTCATTATGATCAAGGTACCTGCATAAGGATGGGGATGGGAGTATTCATATACTTTTCCCCCACCGCGGCCATGTCCGCGCAGGCCGCATCGCTCTTGTAAGGGTACTCGGATGGGTTCTTCCTCAACATGCCATATTCATACCCATCCGTAAACCCTTCAGCTCGGCCCACCAAACGCGCGGCGGCATTGCAGTCCATCACAAGGGCTTGAAACTCGGCGGAATATTTCATCGCCAAAGCGCAGCGAGCCATGGCCTGTGACACCAGCCATTGGCGATCCTGCGCGAGGCCAGCAACAGACGTCTCGAGGGCAGGAACCTGAGAGTTTAATAACTCAACAGTTTCCTTAGTCTTTTTTAGTTCCTCCTTATCAGACGCTGCTGCCGCCAAAATTTTTTCTTTCTCCGCCTGCGCAGCACCAAGTGCTTCCTGGCTAGACGCCGCCGTCGCTAAGGCCTCATCTCTATCGGCCTGCGCGGCCGCCAAATCCCTTTTCAGGCGCGCAACCTCGCTCTCCAGTGATGATTTCTCAGTGATACTCTGGACGATAGCTTGGTCACGCGCCTCGGCCTGCTGTTCCAAGACACGCACTCTGCGCGCGTACTTGGCAACTTCGGCCTCCGCCAACTGCTGCTTCTCCCGCGCAGCTTGGAGCTCATGCCCGCGCTTGATGTATGCGGTGTTGGCACTTGCTCTGTTTTCACTGAGCTCCGCCTGGAGTTTCTCAGCTCGCGCGCGAGCATCAGACAGGTTCCAGGCGGCCACCTTAGCCTCTCGCTGGGCTTCCACAAGAGCGTCGCGTACTTTAACATAATCACGACGAAGCTCTTGGGAAGCAGCGAAGAAAGCCGACCCAGCGAAAACATGGTCGTTCAGCAAGTCCGCGCGGGTGCGCTCCTCCTGATACCTCCTTTCAGTAGGAGGCACGGCATGAGCCCAGAAGTCCTCGCATACGCCCATGGATTGAAAGGAACTCTCTTCATTAATATTCCATCTCGGGCGGTAAACGGGGACACCTTCCTGCAAAACACAAGAAAAGTTCTAAGTCATAAAACATACTTATATGGAGATACGCGCAGCGGACCAACAAATCAATACATACCTGCGGGGATGAAGCAGGAAAGTCAGCGCCAGCCCCACCAGAGGTCTGCGCTGCGAACACTTGCGGCATCGCAGGGCTGGCGCGGTCTCCCAAGGAGTCTTCAACTTGAACCCCCTCGTCCTCCTCGTCTTCTTCAATAGGCCTCTTCTCCTGCGACCTGGAAGGCTCCAAACCAGCCTCGCGGGGAGGGCTGCGTGCAGGAGGAGGCGAGGGAGGTCTCGACGCCGCCAGTTCGGCGCGCAATACGGTTTCCTGCTCCTTGGTAATCCCAATAAGGGGAGATTCAGCACTAGCAGGAGCAGGACCAGAACCAGCGGCGCCGGAAGTGCCGCCAGGAGTATCACCAGCAACTGTTGCGCCAGCTACAACTCCTATGAACAAATAAACAAGGAAAAATTGTTTATGACTGACTCCAAAGGGAAAAATTTAGAAGACATATGTGCAAAACTTACCTTGGCGCAATTCTGTTCGCGCATCGAACATCGCCATAAAATCCATTCTACCCTTTTCAGAGGGTAGAACAGGGGACTTCGATGGAGTCCCCGGCGCAGCCGTGGCACCTTGTGGCGCCTGCGGCTGATCTGTTACCGTCGCTGCCTCTGCAAACATTTAAAGGAGCAAAGGTTTAATAACAATTCAGCCAGATGAAGATAAATAAAGTATACCTGTTGCAGGCGCGGCACTGCTTCTCTCTTCAGCCGCGCGAAAGGAGGAGGCGACGCCACCATACCTCAAGTGGACAGGAGGTCTGCCCACTCTCACAGGCAGAGAAGCTAAAGAAACCTTTGTGGTAAACACCTGGGTTTCCTTAGATCCCTTCGTTTGAGCATGGGGATGAGCGACAGGGGTGTCCTCTTTCTTCTGTTTCTTACTGGCCCCTGCGCCAGATTTCCCCTTAGCTTTGCGCTTTAGTAGAGGCGCCTCCTCTTCCTCCTCCTCCTCTTCCGCGAGCTCTAGCTCGTAGTTTTCAAGCGCATCTACAAAAACAAGCGACAGAAATGTTAATAAACTTGGGTATTCTAAAGGAATGAGCAGCAGTGCGAAGGCTTACCAGGCGCGTCACCGTCAAAGTCAAAATCCAGATCTACTGGGATGAACAGGTCATCGAAGCGATCCGGGAAACCAACCTCCCCAGCGCCAAGTTCGACGGAGCCGCCCTCCACATGTTCATCATAAGCGGCAAGGATGTAATCCTTGGTGACTGCGCAAAGCCAAGTTAAATGATATCAGCAAAAGAACGATGTTCGCGCAAATATAAAAAAAAAAAAAAAAAAAAAAAAAAAAAAACTTACACAACCCGTCGACTTGGATAACGGGCTCAAGCGCGCTGTCGGCCCAGAGCCTGCTCATGCCGACCCCAACCAGCGCCTCCTCGCAAATTTTCTTCGCAGGGGATGGTTCGGCGGTCAGTTTCTTAACCCATGCGCCAGTTGGGTTCTTGAGGACACCCTCATCCGCAGGCGCAGAAGTGATAGAGCGCATGGTCATACGGATGGGGATCACACCGGCCTTAATGTAAAAAAACCTCTCAGACCAGTCATGAAGGCTCTTGAATGAAACAGTGGAGCACTTCACTTTCTGACTGCGAGGAATAAAAGAGATCCAATTGTCTTGGATCTTGGCCTTATAAAAATATTGAAAGCGCCGAGGAGTGGGTTCCTCGCGCTGGGATTTGCACATGAACTCAAAGTGAGTCACGCGCACGAGTCCAAACGGATGGACTTGGGATATGTGAATCCCATAGAACTTCAACAGTGCACCCACAAACCTTGTCATCGGGAGACGAAGGTTGCAGTGGGTGAAAAAGTGGCTATATAGGGATATATAGCCGGCAGGCGGGTCCGCCGCCGTTTGCCCGGACCTAGGCAACATGCAGCCAAACAGGGTGGGAAAGCCCTGAGAGGTGATCAGGTTGTCGAGATCTGCCTGCTTCAATTTGCAGGGGATTTCATTCCACCTTTTGGTGGCCTTGGTCCTCCCTACTTCCTCCGATGTGGTCTCAACAACCTTCTTCCCCTTCCCCTTTTGCTTCAATGTCGACATCACCACAGATTTCACACGGCGTCTTCGAGAGGCAACGGAGGTGATTGAAGGGCTAGACGAGTATGAACTATCAGACATACAACTGTAATAGCCGATAATCGAGGATTCGAATCGATGTAAACACTCAAATCAGAATGTGAAAGCAGAAATTTGAATTTTAGCAACAATGAAGATGAAGATAAAAATTTCCTAAGGGCCTGCTTTTATAGGCCCAGGAGACAGAAATGTGGCAGCTGATCGGGTTTCACGCGCCCCCACTCGCAGGGGCAACCCAACGAAGGCGCGACACGTGTCCCTAACAGCTGTGTAAGGGGACAAAAAGATGTAACCGACCTGCCACGGAACAGAGACGCGCCCCCACTCGCAGGTACTAACCAATGCGAGTGCGACACGTGTTCAAGACAGCTGTGTGAGGGGACGTGAAAGGCAACTGTAGCACCTCGAGCACACGAAACGTCTGACACGTTTACGGCGCACGTCATCACCAACCAACCACGTGTTTGGACCTTTCATTTTCAACCAAATGGATAGAACTTCGCGCGACGATGGAAACAACCAAGAAAACGACAAAACCCCCTATAAAAGGACAATTCAGTGAGTCTAATATCTATCTTACCACGCTCGCGCAAGATAAGACACACATTAGACTGGGGGGGCTTGAAGAGGTATGTACCCGCCTCAACACCAAGCAAGGCGGGTCAACCCACAAGATAAAGACATTATGAAGGCACAAAGCCAAAACCCAGGCGCATCGCGCATACAAAACATGCTCAGGCATCATATGCTCGCGCATCACATATGCGCGCGGCGCATATCGCATGCTCTTGCACATCACATATGCTCGCGCGTCACATATGCGCGTGGCGCACCAGCGCGCGGCGCATATCACACGCTCGTGCATATCACACCTGCGCATGAAATATCTGCGCGTGAGAATAAAAAGAAGACTTCGCGCATTCTCAGGATGGGCGCATATCACACGTACACATAATCAACCTCGTCCTTATCCAAATCAGGATCAGGGCAACCTTGATTGTGCACGTCAGACACTCTTCTAGAAGGCATCTTTTTAAGGAGTAAGAATATGCTGATGTTGACAGCTGCCAAATGAAAGGTCGACAACTCAGCATGACACATGTGCTACCACATGATTTCAACCAACGAGAAAGCGCCAGGTGTCCCAGAGGACACGTGGCGCAGTGCGATTGGAGGAGGCCAACGAGGCTGAGCCCAGCCAGTGGAAACCCTAGCACTATAAATACAGCATCAACTCCACTTTGATGACACATTCATTCACACTCAATCATTGACAGTTACAAGCAGTGATATCACATTCAATCATATTGAATTGTATTCACTCACAGTCAGTTACAGAAAACACACAGTCACATAATCAAGAGTATTCAGCGATTCAGCAAGACTCTTGAGATTTCACTGACTCACACTTTATTATCTTCTCCACAAAGATACTGATTCTCACGCCGGAGGGTTACCCCAAAGAGGACCCCTCTGTCCCTTTCTGAGGGGTAAGTAACGGCGCTGTTCATTTTGTAGGTGGAAGAACACGGATTCAAAGGAACCATCGGTGAAACAGTTTAATCATACCCGAGGAAAGCAGATCTGCTACCAGTGAGTAGATCCACGTTTCTTCACGAATCCAACACCATTGTTGAAAAACTACAACTAAAGAAAACATATCCGCTACAATATAAAAAGATGGATTAAAGAATTTACTTGCACACCTCTAAACAAAATATTATCGAAGACTGAAATTTTGATTTTAAAAATACACTAAATGAAACAATTCACCTTTAATGACACCCAATTAATCCACTTGAAACTCATGCTATTCCCTTACACCAGGGATGAGCGTGGGACAGTACCCGTATTCGTACCCGTACCTGTACCCGATTGTACTCGTACCAAAAATCAATAAAAACACTTACAATACTCGTACCAAATTTTTCGGTATGGTACGGGTACGGATATTTCGGTACAGTACCCGTTTTTGTACCACTTTGCCTTTTTATTTCTAAATCTTTGACGATCTTGAAACCGGTTCCGGTACGAGTAACAAACAACCTGAATTAGTTTGGGTATCGGTACTTTCACAGGTACGTGACGGGTACCAAATTAGTACATGTACCAAATTGGACGTTGATTTAATGATAAGATAGTAAGAAGAACCCTAATTCGGTCGCCGACTTTAAGTGATTTGTTTGTTGGTTCGAGTCTTGAATTTTATATTATTTAATTTCGAAGAAACGTCGAGTACTTGTTCAACAATAACATAGTTGGAAATTTTATTTATACATTAAATATGAAGAATGCCAATTAAACCTTTATATACTTCAAACATGTACAAGATACCAAATGTACCCGTACATGTACCCGATTGTACATGTACCAAAATTCAACAAAAATGAGTACCAATACCCGTAACGAATAAGCTAAATCGGTACGGGTACAGGTACGTGTACGGATACGATACGCGTACGAGTACAGGTATTTGGGACAAAATACCCATTCCTACCTTAGACCAGAACTGAACATGGTAGTTCTCAAAAAGTGCACATGAAAGATCCGTCTCCAAGCCATCTCCACAAATATTCCGAAGTTGAGAAAACAAACTAATCTTTAGTAATTTAATGTTCATAAAAATTTACGAGAACTCTAATTCTTGTCTTCTCGGCCTCCTCAGATTTTATCAAATTCCACATCTAATGAACGAGGGATAGATTATCCTATATGTGAGATTTTGTAAGATATTCTATAATTTTTAAATGAATCGTTAGATAAAAACGACGATTATTAGTTGTCGTTGTGATCGAAAGGCTCACTCAATACGCCTATGTTTTCTTGAAGCATCTTTATTACACATGTATATTTAATTAATAGAGAAAACACTCAAAACTTTACTAATTTAAACCGTGTGTTTCGAAGCAATTATAATATTAACGGGTTTGAGTCTCTCATATTATGAGGTTTATTTAGGTGTTTGTTTTTAATCGTTTTGCTATTATATATTTTGTAATGTTTTTTTTAATTTTTTAAATTAGTTTTGTTTTAATTTAATACATATATATTAGTTTGTTACGTTCAATGTATGTTTTTTAACATTGAACACTTTTAATTGAGATGTGTAGGTGTTTTAGATTTTAACACACGAACATGAACGAACATGGACATGCTATTTTATTGAATGACCATGAACACAAATATTTGTCCAATGATGATGGTGGTTGATTCATGAGAGGGGAGGTTGATGATGATGGGTGGTAATCAAAGTTAATCGGTGATGGAGATGATATACCGGCGACAAAGAATATGTAGAAGAGAAAAATTAAATTAAGGTTTGATTATGGAAGAGTTTCACAAATAAATGAGATGTTATAACCCATTTAAGAACTATCCGGGTTGGTGAGACTCATACCCGCGGATTTAGGTCAAATGAATAAGAAGCCTCAAATCACAAATCAAGCAATCCGGTAGCTTGAGAAGGGATGATGAGAAACCATAACGCGACATATAAGATTTTTTGGTAGACATTATATAGATATATAGAAAGTTAAATATTGGTTGTTTTTTAGTTTAAATGTCCTAGCGTCATTGATGCATTGTAAAATACACCTATTTTCTGTGTAAAATTTGTATATTTTTTGTTAGTTATATTTCGTTTTATAGTTAAAATGTGAATATTTCTGAACCATTTGTGTTTTACAAGTCTCGAAACTTTAAGTTGTTGAAAAGAGCGAAGATCGGAGCTAAATATGAAAACGTCGAGGACCGAAGCGAGTTCGTGAGAGAGAGGAGGGGGGGGGGGGATGAGCTGAAATGGCACGAAGTTCGATAAAACAAATATTTTCGCCTCGCCACACGGGCAAGTTGTCTATCCTCCCCCCGCCACACTGGGAGCTTTAATTGGTTGGCTTAAATAACAAGCACACTATGTCATGCCCTGTGCTCTACCTTTGCTCCTTGCGTGACACGAGGAGTCCTTTCTCATAGTAAGTTTCGAGAAGTTGTGGGGTTTGAGGCAAGATTGCTTATATAAACATACTTATCAAACCCTAGAATACACCTACGATTTACAACAACTTTGGACAATTTTTGGAGCTCGGAAAATCAGAAGTTGAAGATCTTGAAGAGTAAGAATCATTGGTTGGAGAGCTCAAGGCACGTGAACGAAGATATCACGGGTTTTATCGTCCTGATTTCTATGTTTTCAGTTTATTCATATCTTTCAGTGAAATCTTGTTTTGATTATTTTAAAC
Source organism: Bidens hawaiensis (assembly GCF_021521415.1). Classification (NCBI taxonomy): domain Eukaryota; kingdom Viridiplantae; phylum Streptophyta; class Magnoliopsida; order Asterales; family Asteraceae; genus Bidens; species Bidens hawaiensis. The sequence goes on along the minus strand of NW_027492705.1, from coordinate 242,760 downwards.
ATGATGCTTGGCTAAAAACTCTATAAACTACCTAGGTTGAGATGAACACTTGCTAGGGTTTTTATTTAAACTTGGATTTCGGTTTGTTTATGGATCTTTATGATAAAGTAAAAGATTTGGTTTGTTGATTCATTGTACATGCATGCTTGAACTTGATTGATGATTGTTATTTGCTTCAAATAATCTTTGTTGAATGTCTTTCATATAATAGGACTGTGTTAGATCATTACCTTGTGTTTTGATTTGTTTGATAAATAGGTCGATATATCATAAAAGTTATTTTAATAATCAACTAGGTCTAAGTGTTCTACTAATCTTAATAACTGTCGGGTGCAAGATTACTTGGTGGTTCTTGATTGATAAAATTTTAAGTTAAGTCCTTTGTGAAAAACTTGTCTTGGTTTCCTTATCAATTCTTGTCTATCGAGTCGAATCAAGAATCTATTTTACCTTTGATTTCATACAGTGAGGGAGTTTGTCACACAAAGGTACTTTTCATAAACAGTTAGAATACCGTAAAGGAGACTAATAAACCGGTGTTTTCAATAACTTATTAGAGGTCGATAGGTCTTTTCTCCAGAAGGGGTTTTCTCATTAAGTTTAATATATTATGATCCTGATTTTATAACAAACCATGTCCAATTAAAAGATAACTAAAGCATTTGGGATTCCAGCCTGAGTAATTTTTCGTCATCATCTGAATTAAAATCCGATTTAAAACTTAGTCTATTTTGGTTTTCTAAATTAGTTTTAAATTAGACCCAATTACAAATTTTGTCCTTTAAAATAAGACGAATTACGATTCGTGTCCTTTTTTTAGTTTCCTTGCAGGCGGTGTACTTTAAACTTTTTTTTCCTACAAGTTTTGTCCTTTACGCTAACTGGTTTAGAAAAAGTCAGTTAAATCCCATCACATGAGGCGCATGTGAGGGTAGTTTTGTCCTTTCATATATCTCTGTAACTAAACCCCCCTTTATCAGTCTTCCCCCTCCCTTTCAATCGATTCAATTCCCGGCGATTAAAAACCCTCGTATCCGACTCGACTCAACAACCCGACAGTTAATACCTTAAATTGCACATCATTCTCAAAACTTAAAAACGTAAGATGGATGATCCTCCTCCTCCTCGATTCTACATTCGTGAAGCTAATGAACAATCAAATGCTGATGCATTTTATGGTAAGTTAAAACTTTAGGGTTTATAATTTTAGGGTTTATAATTGGGTTTATTTAACTAACAGCTGTTTAATCTTGTTTGTGTAGTAAATAATCCACATTTGTTCACGATCAAGCTGCACCATGGTGGCAGTTTCACTAAATTTCCTGGACGGGTTTATAACAGAGCCGTTGTCCATTTTGTTGACATGCTAGATATTGACAAGTTTTCAGTTCACGAGCTTGATCGAATCTTGCTTGAATTATCCTATCCTACAGATAAGGTTAGATTCTACCATTATGTAGTACCGGGTTCAGAATTGGATTGGGGGCTTAGAGCTTTGGGAAGTGATGATGATGTTAGGGGATTTGCTAAGTATATTGGAGCTTTTAATCAGTTAATGAATGTGTATGTTGAGCATGAGTTCACCTCTGTACACACATACTTCTGCTCACCCTCAAAGTTTACCATTGAAGAGATAACAGATGAGGAGTTTCTTGCAAGTGAGGTCGTACTAGATAAAGCAAACTCAGTTAAGAAAAGGTTGTTGTTGGAATGGCAAGATAGCACAAATGAGGTTGTTGTTCAAAAGGTAGTTGTGGAACAAGACAAACAGGATGCAAATGTGAATGTTCAAGAAGAGAATAATGTTGGTGTTGTTGAACAACAAGACCAGATTGATATATGTCATGAGGATCCAGAATTTGACCCTATGTTTGGAGAGGATGCTTTTGGTGTGCAACCTACAAATGAGGTGGAGATTGATTACAATGGTGATGTAGATGGAGGTGGATATGGTGTGCAGCCTACAAATGAGGTGGATATGGATTACAATGGAGGTGGGGATGGAGGTGGGGATGGAGATAGTGAAGATTCTTCAATTTCAGATGAAGAAAGTGGAGATGAGTCTTCAAGTTCAGATGAAAGTGGAACTGATGATAGTAGGGATTCTAACTATGAAATGAGAGATGAGAGTTCTGATGATGATGAACATCTAGAGGGTTGTCCAGTTAAGAAACCAAAGAATGTGAAGAAATCTAAGAACAAAAAGAAATCTAAAAATGTTAAGAAAACTAGGGATGGTGATGAAGATTCAGAAAGTGATTCAGATAGTGACTTCAACTATGAAGATGGTGAAACACATGATGTAGATGTAGATATGAGGGATTTCAGACTGCATACTGATTTTGAAGTTGAACAGCAGGATGCAAATTGTAGTTTAGAGGGTTTGGACATAGAAATGGATGATGTGATGTTGGATAATGATAGGATGTATAATGAGAAACAAAGAAATGAGGGGGACATGGATTATCTTTTCCATGTGGGACAAGTTTTTGGTACAAAAGCAGAGGTGAAGGATATGATCAAGGCACATGCAGTTGAAACAAGAAGACAAATTAGGATAAGAAAAGATGATTTGGTAAGGGTGAGGGCTGTGTGTGAAGGAGATATGGAAGATGGGTCCCACATGCAGGGGGTTGGATCTAGCAGTGTTAATAAAGATGAGGGACCAGTCCAGAAAAGTATTGGGGGTAGGGGAAAAAGAAAAGACCCACTTGTTATTAGATGCCCTTGGGTACTGTTGTTGTCATACCAAAAGAGAGCAGCTTCATGAAAAATTACAAGGTTGATAAATGAACATAAATGCCTTCAATCTAGGGAAATTTATGCTTGCACAGCCGGGTTCCTCTCAAACCATTTGGTTACTGATCTTCAAGATGACCCAAAGCTGAAAGTTAAATCCATCAAAGAAAGGTTTCAAAGGAGGTTTGAAGTTGGTGTGTCTGAGATGAAAGCTTATAGGGCAAAGATGTTGGCCAGGGAACGTATAATTGGAAATTTCAGAGGACAATATGGGTTATTGAGGGATTATATTGAAGAGTTGAAGAGGACTAATCCAGATACAACAGTGAAGCTTGAATTAGAAGAATGCTCAGATCCAACATCTGAGACAAGACAATTCAAGAGGATATACATCTGTTTGGGGTCTTTGAAAATGGGGTTCAAAGCAATAGGTAGGGATCTGTTGGGAATGGATGGGGCTTTCCTTAAAAGTGCTTGGCCTGGTCAACTTTTAACAGCAGTTGCTCTAGATCCAAACAATGGATACTACCCTGTTGCATATGCTGTAGTTGAAGCTGAAACATTGAACTCTTGGGAATGGTTCTTGGAATGCCTTGGTGATGACTTGGATATAAACAACAGATCCAAGTTTACCTTTATGAGTGACAGGCAAAAGGGTCTTATACAAGCTGTAGATAAGTTGTTTCCTTCTGCAGAGCATAGGTTTTGTGTGAGGCACATTGAAGATAACCTAAGATCACTCTTCAAAGAAAAGCTTTTAAGGGATGCTCTTTGGAAGCTGGCTAGATGTACATCACCTACACACTATAAGAGAGAGATGAACAACCTAAAACTTGAACAAAAGGTGTCATCTTTGGGTATCTAAGATCCCACCAGAAACATGGTCAAGGTCACACTTCTCTGGTAAGTTTTTAATTTTGTATCCTTTATTCTCTCATAACTTTCAAGTTTTGTCCTTTAACTGTTGTGTTTTGTTATAATAGGTAGAGCAATGTCTGATGTGTTGGCCAACAACATGTGTGAATGTTTCAATTCAAAGCTGGTAGATGGAAGGGACAAGCCTATTATCACATTGCTGGAATACATCAGAGAATATGTGATGAGGAAGATTGTTACTGTGTTGAAGGTAATTGATAGGTCATCAGGGTTACTAACACCATATGCTACACAAATTATGGAGTCAGTGAAGAAGGAAGCAAGCAGGTGAGTTGTATGTGAATATTTACTTGTCTTGTAAATGATGTGAATGGTTTACATATTTGGATGATAGGTACTCTGTGCATTGGAATGGTGAGGATCATTATCAGGTAAGAGGTCCATATGGTGATCAGTGTGTAGTGAACATGAGCACAAGTACATGTGCATGTAGGAGATGGGAGATAACTGGGATACCTTGTAGACATGTGGTGGCATGTATTTGGGTGAAGGGTGCACATGACAGATCTGTTGGCAGGCCAGAAACATTTGTCAAACCAATTTACACAATGGATAGGTGGAAGGCAGTGTATAGCTACAAGGTGTATCCCATCAATGGTATGAGTATGTGACCCACATCACAAGTCCCAATCCAGATCACAGCTCCTAAATTCAAAAAGCAAACTGGAAGGCCAAAGAAATCAAGGAAAAAGTCAGCAGTGGAAAGGGAAGATGGTGGTTCAAGGAAAAAGTCAAAGGTTGATGCAAAGGGCAAGGGAAAGGTTGATGCAAAGGGTAAGGGAAAGGCTGTGGAGGGTAAAGGTCAGAAAGTGAAGGCAGTGAGAAAGACAAAGCCAAAAGGATCAAACACTTGTGGGACATGTGGTCAAAAGGGTCACAACAAGAGATCATGCATGAAAAATCTTGCTGATTAATGTGCCTACTGTTTGACTGTTTTTGTAGTTTTTATGACTTTATGGTATGGATATTTTTAAGTTGTTAGACTTTTTTTCAAGTTTTTCATGGTATGGATGTATTAAGTTGTTGTCTGGACTAATGTTGCTTTAAGTTGTTGACTTTAATATGGTTGATTAATGTTTAGTAGTTGTTAAATGACAAGTAGCTTTTAATATGGTTGTTCGTTATTTAACTTGGTTGTTGTTTGCATTTATGGTTGTTGGTAATGGTTGTGCAGAACTGCAGATGGATCAGATGTTACTTATTTTAAGGGTTTGGACATATTTGCCCTTGGATCAGATTTTACATAATTTAATGGTTTGGCAGATGGATGTTTGTGCAGATGACTCATTCATCTTTTTGTGCATATTGTGCAGTTTTTACTTATTTGCCCTTGGATCAGATCAGATCATATTATGCAGTATTCATCTCTTGGTTTATGGTTTATGGATGTTGTAGATGGATGTGTAGATAGTGCACAATGTGCAGATTGTGCATCATGTGTAGATAGTGCACAATGTGCAGATTGTGTATAGCATCCATCCAAAAGTCCAAAATAAACTAACCAAAGATCCAAATTAAATCCAAAATAAACTGATGATACATTGCTTAAAAGGGATCCAAAATTACATCCAAAATAAAGTCAAAATACATAATACTTAAACTGCATAAAGTCCTAAATTAACTAATAAAGTCAAAATACAAATAGTCAACAACTTCAAATTCAGTCAACTAGTTACATTTTCATTGCAATGAAAATGATCCAACTAATGACCAATATGTTCTTCATCTTCCTTGCTTGTTCTTTATAACTCTCTAAACTTTGTTCAACCTTGTTTTTCGACTTCAATAAGCCCGGGATAATCTCCAATGCCCGTTCACACATTGGTGGGTCACGCCATCCAAGAAAGGGGCAATCCGATGTCTGGAAAAGAGGAGAAACATGAAGTATAAACAATTGACTGGAACTTAAATCGAATTACACACTTACCATGTCCGGACAAGAGAAAAACCGACGACCTGGATTTCTATCAGTCCATGAAGTTCGAACAACTGCTACCTTGCCACAAACACAGTAAGCCATCATCAATTGAGCCCTGGTATTTGAATTTCGCATCGAGCCCTAATTGATTGAAGCCCTAATCGTACCCTGATCGATTGAAGGTGGGGTTGGGTTAAAAAGAGGGGGAAGACTGATAAAGGGGGGTTTAGTTGCAGAGATATATGAAAGGACAAAACTACCCTCACATGTGCCTCACGTGATGGGATTTAACTGACTTTTTCTAACCCAGTTAGCGTAAAGGACAAAACTTGTAGGAAATAAAAGTTTAAAGTACACCGCCTGCAAGGAAACTAAAAAAAGGACACGAACCGTAATTTGTCTTATTTTAAAAGACAAAATTTGTAATTGGGTCTTTAAATTAAATATATTTAGTTTTCTATAAAACCCCCTTATAAAAATATAAAAACAAATTAGTCATGTCCGTAATCAAATCTAGTGTTTAGTTTATGTAATCCAAAGAGTCTTTTGAGTTCGATTTCCGGACTTACTTATCTTTACTAGAGTCGACCGGTTTACTTACCGGTAAGTAGTTTAGTCGAGTTTTTAAAAAGTTTAAAGTATAACTTAATATATAAATTAGATTAATTTAGCTAATTACTGCTTTTAGCACATCGTTCATACATATTCTTATTTAAATTATACCATATGTAAGAGAGTATTAGTAACATATAAAGTTACATAAAATGAAATAAAAAATATGTTCACACATGAATTGACACACCAAGGGCGGATCTAGTGTATAATGTGTGGGTTCACGGGAACCCACTGAGTTTCGGAATTTAAATGTAAAGCCTATATAAAATACATGAGTTAATCCACACATAAAATGTTAAGTGAACTCATAAGCAAAGTAGTTCATTGTCCAGTGGAAAAACATCCACCTCCCCACTTAAAGAACCCGTGTTCGAATCCCATTTCGAGGGTTTTAAGTCTACTTTTTTATTGAATTGCAAAATCCTTATGTGGCGCATGATGTCAGTTTCCCTAAACTCTTTCTGAATTTCATTTTGTTTTTACTCATATTGATGGAAGACAACTTCTTATTACAATAAAGTCCGGAGAACTCATCAAACATGATGCAAAAAAATTAACATCTTTCCCGAATTCTATTATTTACTTTATGGTGTTAAAGAGTTCGAGGACTCTGATTTGTGTATCAAATTGGTTTCTGAAATGTAACCATTGTTGATTAAATACTAATTTAGATTCAAACTTTATTAATTTGATTTTGACTTTTGATTTAATATTATTTTGGATTAAGAAGTTGTATAGAAACACATAAACTTTAGGGTCATCAGTCATGTTTTAAATTGATTTTCAATTTTTGTTATTAGACGGGTTATAATATTACAGACACGTTTAAGCTTCATAGTTTAGAGATTAGCAATTTATTCTTATTTTTGTTTTTGTATACTATGATCGCCATAGTCTATATCAAGTTTCTATCCTTTCAGAGGTGACGGATCGTGTTAAAGACACAACACACATGAGATAAAGGATGAGAACTTAAAAATTGCTCACTCAAGCAATGATAAGGAAATATGCAAAATTTCTAAAAAGTTGGAATTAAATTTGATGTTGAAATTTGTTGAAGTTAGTTTAGACAGTTAGTTATGTTAGATTGTTAATTTATTGAAACTTGAATTAGATCTTAATTCGTTGAAACGTGAAGAACCTCCGCTGACACGAATCGTTAAGCCTACCCAAACCGTCAAACCGACCCGAAAAGTTTTATGTTCAATTGTATCAAGTTAGAGCATCTAAAAACAGTGAACCCACCCGGAAAAATTCCTGGATCCGCCACACACACGTTTGATGTATGGATGTCATCGATCTTTTTGGAGAAGTCAAAGTTTGAAAAACTCGACAAAGAAAGCATCAGGATCAACATAGACGAATATTTTATAGTAAATAAAATCATAAGCATTCGAAGCATATCCATAAAATTTGGCTCCATTATTATTTTTTCCCTTTTTCCCTTAAATAAGTGTTTGAAATTCTAAGTAGTAAATTGTATTTATAAATTTATAATACTTCATAAAAATACAAGGTGACGTGCATTTTTTTTCTTTTATGTACGAGGTGACGTAGCTAGCACTGTATTTGTGACGCTTTAATGAATTAATTTTGTAAACGAAGAAAAATAAATATATAAACGTTTTGTTCAAAAGGTTCTTTTTGACTATACACTACAAATAAAAGGCCGTGTCTAGTGACACACATTTTTAATGACATTTAGCTTATATGCCACTAATTTAAGTTTTTAATGATACATTGTGTATGTCATCTTTGTTATAACAGATTTTTAGTGGCACTTAATTTTTGTGCCACTAATTTATGATTTCAGTGGCACTTTGCGTATGCCACTAAAAATCTAGTGTCACACGTTTTTAATGACATTTAGCTCTTGTGCCACTAATTTAGTTTTTTAATGGCACTTTGCGTATGCCATTTTTGCTTATAACACATTTTTAGTGACATTTAGTTTTAATGCCACTAATTTATGATTTTCGTGGCACTTTGTGTGTGCCACTAAACTTCTAGTGTCATGTGTTTTTATGACATTTAGCTTTTGTGCCACTAATCTAGGTTTTTAATGGCACTTTGCATATATCATCTTTGCTTATAACACATTTTTAGCGCCACTTAGTTTTAGTGCCACTAATTTATGATTTCAGTAGCACTTTGCGTATGCTACTAAAAATCTAGCATCACACGTTTTTAATGGCATTTAGCTCTTGTGCCACTAATTTAGGTTTTCAATGGCACTTTGCGTACGTCATCTTTGCTTATAACACATTTTTAGTGACATTTAGTTTAAATGCCACTAATTTATGATTTTCGTGGCACTTTGCTTATGCCATTAAAATTCTAGTGTCATGTGTTTTTAATGCCATTTAGCTTTTGTGTCACTAATCTAGATTTTTAAGGGCACTTTGCATATGTCTATCCTTTCTTATAACAATGAATATATCTTTATAATAAGTACTTTTTGGATAGAATTAAGTTCGTTTAGGCTTGCGAGCCGACACAGGTTCAATAAGTCAAGCTCGGGTTCGGGTGTGTTTTATAAACAAACTTATCTTTATACTCGTGCTCATGTTTTAACTCATTTTAGCTCAGTTGATTCAGATTTTTAACGAGCCGATCTCAAGTAGTTCAAGAGCGGCGTGGCATATTTACACTTACACTTGTAATATTTACTTATAGGGACATGTTGAACCCAAAATTTAGTAAGTCAGAATATGTTAATATGTTTTCAATGTGAATGATTATATGTTAATATGTTTTCAATGTGAATAATTATAATTGTATACGCGTAAACAAACCGAAACACACATTACACATGGGAGATCACTTATAGTTTATGTCCTTCAATTTAATTTTGGTTCTTCTCTAAATTATCTTAAATCACATTTAATATATGCACAGTTTAATAACTATTCCAAATTAAAATGATCAACTCTCACTTAAACTTTAAACGAGCGTTCATATTATATCGATAGTCCTTTTGACTTCAAAACCATTAAGTCTATCAACAAAAAAAAAACTATTAATATATCAAGATTATAAACCATTAAGCTCATCCTATCTTTTTATTTGTCTACACATCACCAAATATCTAGATTAATACGAGCTTAATTGTTACGAATTGAAATTAGTTTTAAGTACTTAACTGAAATACAAGCTTAATTGTTTAACTGTTCTGAATTATGATTATGCAATTGAGCTTACTGAAATTAGGTTATTTGTTATGAATTGTTATTATGCAATTGAGCTTAATTGTTATTTGTGATTGAGATTTTAGTTGAAATTAGGTTAACTGTATGATTAAGATGTTAGGTTATTGTTTAGCTCAATTATTGAATCATTTAATTGTTGTTTAGTTATTTTTTAATTGACTGATCGTTGTAATCGATTATCGAATCAATCAGTTGCTGTTAGGTTCAATATGCTAGTGAATGATAAGGTCATACACGCTCTTTAATAATTAATATGCTAGTAATGATGTTTGAATTATATGTTTTTTAATAGATAGTATGGGTAAACGCAAGAGGCTATGTATAGTTTCTAACGACTTGGAAGAGACTGTTGAAAAAAATGTTGTAGATAATGAGCGATATGAAAATCAAGGTGATGATACTAGCAAAATTCAAGGTGATCAATCAGATTCCGAAGAATGTCGATCTACAAATGGACAAGGTTACGATTTAACCTAATTTGACTGTACATGTACACCTAGTTATAATAATGTTTTTTTAGTTGTAGTTAGGTATTGATCGTTAACAAGTTAAAATTTCTTTGACCAATACTAGTTAAAAGAGCCTAAAACAAATATATAGGCTATTTTGTTCAGGTTATACTTTTGGTTTCATTGATTCAGTTCAGTTATACTAGGCATGTAAACGAGCCGAGCTAAGCCCAAGCTCGCCTAGGCTCAAGCTCGGGTCGTTTAACTTATGAGAGCTTGAGCTCGGCTCGTTTCAAGTTCTATTTCTAAAGCTCGAGCTTGGCTCATGAGTAGTTTTTCAGGCTCGAGCTCTTCTCGGTTCGGATCGACTCGTTTATTATTTGTCAACTACTTTATACATTTATAGTAATAATATTTGCATTCCTTATATTATAATTTTTGTATATAACATAATATATTAGTTTATTTTATTTTATTTTATTCTATATATAATTACTGGTATATAAATGTATCATTAATATATTAAGTAAGACTTATATATAAATATTAGGCTCGTTTAGGCTCACCACCTAGCTCGATAAGTGAAGCTCTGGCTCGGGCACATTTATCAAACACACTTATTTAGGCTCGAGATCGTTTAAGCTTGGTTTGATTCGAGCTTTTAGCTAGCCGATCCCGACTATCTCACAAGCAGCTCGGCTATCTTACACCCTAGTTTTGACCCCACCCCAGTTTTAACTGTTTCATGAACCGACCCACTCGTTTTGCCAGGCTTAATATTTCTTTTTAACCAGCCTGGGAATGAAGGATTCATGGGGACCCTTGAAGGCTCTGGCAGTTGCAAGTATTATTAATGGCATTGGTGATGTGGTGCTCTGCTTATTTTTAGGGTACGGTATTGCAGGAGCCGCATGGGCAACAATGGTGTCTCAGGTATGATTAATGAAATTGTTTAACATGGATTGATTAAGTTGTCGTATAGGTCGTGTGACACCTCACACATATTGTAGGTGGTTGCAGGATTTATGATGGTTGAAGCTCTGAAAGATAAAGGGTATAATGGTTATGTGGTTGCGGCTCCATCGGCTAATGAACTTGTACAAATATTCAAACTTGCTGCTCCGGTATTTATAATGATGATTTCAAAGGTTTGTATCATTATTTCCAAAAAGATAACGGGCCAAATAAAAAAAAGTGACCAAATTCTCTCAACTAGTTATAACTGTTCGAACTAGTTGCAATGCGATTCTCTGAACTACACATTTCCATTTTCTATATATAACGACATTAATTAACAATTCGGTTACTCTGAATAGAGAAAATGTTGATTCACATGTGTATAATATATACATATGTGTACATTTACATGTTTTTTTTATACACATGTGTATAATTTAAGATAAATGATACTGTATATATGTGTATATTACATAACTAAAGATTAAATAAAATTATACATGTGTATAATACGACGTATTTTTTATGAAACCGGAATGAAATATAAGAATTTTGGTTTTTTAACTTTTTTAAAATTTTTGTTATTTTTTGTTTTATGATTTTTTTAAAATATTTTTTTTAAATGTGTTTTTAGTGGTTCGAAATGATTCTCAAAGTTCTCAATTTGCAAAGGGTTCTCTTAGGATCCTTACCTTATATATATATATATATATAATAAAAATATTTGCCTCGTTAGCCTCGAGCTCGACAATGAAACTTGGGCTCGTTTATAGAACGAGCTTATTTTTAGGCTCGGGCTAGTTTAGCTTTTTCACAAGCGTTGAGATGGTTGATTTTAATAGGTTATTATCGATTTTAGGTTAATAATTAAGTATGCTACACAAGTTAGTGTCCATATTATTTACATATTGAAAAGTTTTTATTTTTCTTATTAGGCACCTTGCATGAAGATTGAAGATGGTGAAAGAGGTTAACAAGTGTGATGAAGTTTTTAGTTTTTATTTGAATATTTGTTATTTTTCTTTTTATATGATTGATTTTTGACTTGACTTGAGAGTTATTAGACATATAATATGCATATGGAATGCGATTGGTGTGTGTTTAGAATGCGATTAAACTTTTAGTTGTGGTCAAGATATTATAATTTCTATGTTTGACGGTTTTATTTTTATTTTATGTTGGTAGACGGATAAAAATGCCACTAAAATTCCGGAATGTTATTAATGGCATACGAAAAAAATGCCACTAAAAGTCCAAAAATAATTTAATGGCATACGAATAAAAATGCCACTGAAATTCCAAAATGTTTTTATGGCATACAGATAAAAATGCCACTGAAAGTCCAAAATGTTATTAATGGCATATGGAAAAAAAATGCCACTAAAAGTCTAAAAATATTTTAATGGCATACGGATAAAAATGCCACTGAAAGTCCAAAATGTTTTAATGGCATATGGAAAAGAATGCCATTAAAAGTCCAAATATTTTTAATGGCACATGAAAATAAGTGCCACTAAAAGCCGAAAAGTTTGTGCGGCAGACGAGAAAAGTGCCACTAAAAGGCTTTAGTGGTAGCGCTTCTAGTGGCACTTTTTTTGTGTGTCACTCATTCCAATAAGGTTCTTTAGTAGCACTTCTTTGATTTCTTGTGACACTTTTTATATGCCATTAAATGGCTTTTTATTTGTAATGATAGGCATATAAGATCGGCAACACATACAGAGAAGTCATATGTATGACAAAAAGATATTAATCTTAATCAATTGATAAATGTATGCAAACATGTAGCTTTCATAAGTATGAAAGCATATAAATATCTATTTCAATTTTCAATCATGTATAATTATTTTTAGATTGAAATATTTTGATAGTAATATCAAATTGTTAATGAGATGATTTAGAAGGACGTGAAATCGTGAATAAGTATGCGTTTTATGTTCTAAAAAATGTTTCAGAAATAAACCAAGTACTTTTGTTTTGCAGTTGTGGAACCATCACATTGTATAGTTGAGATAATGCAGTGCTCCGTGAGAAAGTTTGTTAGTAGGTGGTCCAAAAAATTAACGACTATCTGTTTACCTTAAGCAATAGGCGGTTAAAAGAAGCTAAATTTATTTGGTTACCTTTAGTAGAAACTCGTCGGCAATAACATATTTACTACTAATAGATAATTTCCGCCACCGACAACTAAGTTACCATTGATTGCCAAAGTTAGCATTGATATGATAGGCTAATAGCATCGATTTCGATTATAGTTAATGTTGATCAAGTAGTTACTACTCAAGAATTAGTCCTTAATAATTGACCAATTCCCACTGATAATGTCATACCAGTTACCACCAATGACCAGTTACTGTCGACAAAACAAAAAATAACTATATTATAGGCAATTTCCAAAAACCTTCTAAATATAGTAATCATATTTTTCCTCTTCGTGGGCCCCACTTGTTGTCTGGTCTAGAGATTAGCAAAATCGGTACCGATTTGGTACTGGTACCGAATCGGTATCAAAGTTTAAGTTTCGGGATCGGTACGGTACCGTTACGGTACGGTACGGTACGGTAACGGTATTTCCCGATTTTTTACCCTCGGTACCGGTATCGAACCGAATGTTTCGGTACCGGTACCAAGAATTTCCGATTTTCGGGATCGGTATTTTCGGCGCCGGTACCGGTCGGTATCGGTACGGTACCATGCTCATCCCTAGTCCGGTCTACCCTCTTGAACATGAATGTTACCTGATACTAGAAATTATAATAGTTTTGAACGAGCATCAACTTTACACTTCTACGAGAGAGATTAATATTATTCGCATTTCTCTTTAGCATTAAGTAAATCTAATTATCTTAAGTAATATGATGACACTAAAATCACTAATAATGGTCCATGCTATATCGAACATATATATACTCAGGGGAATGATGATCAAAATCGACTTTACAGTACCAAAGATGAACTAAATTAGTGGTTTAATCGGTTAAGATCTATATGATCCAGTTCATAGTTTTACGTAAGGGTGACATACCAAATGGGCTGTTTAATTTGGGTCAACATTGATAACTTTTACAATTGAAATGAGTTAGGATGGATCAAAATGATTTTTCAAGTAGGTCAAAATGGGTTGGAAGATTGCTAATAACTTTCGGTTATGGGTTAGAATGAGTTTGCTTGTGGGTTAGAATGGATTAAAACAAGCTCCATCCTATTTTGTTTCAAAACAAAACCCACAAAACCGAATAAAACCCAAAAAATCAAAACCGAACAGAAACCAAAAACATCGAAACCGAACAACCGACCAAAACGGGAAAAAAAACCAAAATCGAACCTGAACAGAGACAAAACCAGAGTTTTTTTTATTGAACGAGGACGACGGAGGAAACATTTTTGTTGTTTTGCCTTTTTCGTTTTTAGTTTATATTTTGAGTTATTTTTTATTAGTTTTAATGAATTTTTTGGATGGGTTTTTAAAACCCTTTGTATTTTAACCTTTACTTGGGTCAAGATAGATTAACCTAATCCATTTCATATCTATCCTAACTTTTCTTTAAAAAAAAAACTCATCCTGACCCAAATCTATTATGACCCATCACCCAATCCAACCCAACCCATTCATTTGCCACCTCTAGTTCTACGGTTTTGAAAACTCTATTTAAAGTTTCGGTTTAGGGTTTAAAATGGTAACTGAAGAAACGTGGATCTACTCACTGGTAGCAGATCTACTTTCCTCGGGTTTTGATTGTACTATTTCACCGATGGTTCTTCTGGATCTGTGTTCTTCCACCTACAAAATGAACAACGCCGTTAACTTACCCCTCAGAAAGGGACAGAGGGGTCCTCTTTGGGGTAACCCTCCGGCGTGAGAATAAGTATATGTAGGAGAAGATAATAATGTGAGAGTAAGGGAATCTGGAGAGTATTGCTTAATAGCTGAATACTGTATGATTGTGTGACTGTGTTTTTGTATGTAACTGACTGTGAGTGAATGTAATTCAATATGATTGAATGTGATATCACTGCCTGTAACTGTCAATGATTGAGTATGAATGTGTCCATCAAAGTGGAGTTGATGCTGCATTTATAGTGCTAGGGTTTCCACTGATTGGGCTCAGCCTCGTTGGCCTCCTCCAATCGCACTGCGCCACGTGTCCTCTGGGACACCTGGCGCTTTCTCGTTGGTTGTAATCACGTGGTAGCACATGTGTCATGCTGAGTTGTCGACCTTTCATTTGGCAGCTGTCAACATCAGCATATCCTTATTCCTTAAAAAGATGCCTTCTGGAAGGTTGTCTGACGTGCACAATCAAGGTTGCCCTAATCCTGATTTGGATAAGGACGAGGTTGATTATGTGCATGTGTGATATGCGCCCATCCTGAGGATACGCGAGGTCTTCTCTTTATTCTCACGCGCAGATATTTCATGCGCGAATATGATATGCACGAGCATGTGATATGCGCCGCGCGCTGATGCGCTGCGCGCATATGTGATGCGCGAGCATATGTGTGCCTGAGCATGTTTTGTATGCGCCATGCGCATAGGCTTTGGCTTTGTGCCTTGATAATATCTTTGATTTCTAATGTCTTGTATATATCTTGTGGGTTGACCCGCCCCGCTCGATGTTGAGGCGGGTACATACCTCTTCAAGCCCCCCAGTCTAATGTGTGTCTTATCTCGCGCTAGCGCGGTAAGATAGATATTAGACTTACTGATTTGGTCTTTTTAATGGGGTTTTGTCGTTTTATTGGTTGTTTCCATCTTTGCGCGAAGTTCTATCCATTTGTTTGAAACGAAGTGTCCAAACACGTGGTTGGTTGGTGGTGACGTGCGCCGGAAACGTGTCAGACGTTTCGTGTGCTCGAGGTGCTACAGTTGCCTTTCATGTCCCCTCGCACAGCTGTCTGGAACACGTGTCGCGCTCGCATTGGTTTGCACCTGCGGGTGGGGGCGCGTCTCTGCTCCGTGGCAGTGCCGTTACGTTTTTATGTCCCCTCAACAGTGTTAGGGACACGTGCCGCGCCCTCTTTGGCTTACACCTGCGAGTGGGGGCGCGTGAAATCCGATCAGTTGCCAATTTTCTCTCTCCTGGGCCTATAAAAGCAGGCCCTTAGGAAAAATTTTTATCTTCATCTTCATTGTTGTGTACTCCAAAGCTTCTGTCTTTCCGATTTTCTGGTTATTTCTTCCAGATACCCTGTTATCTGTTGCTGTTGTTATTGTATGTCTGATAGCTAAGACTCCTCTAACCCCTCCATCACCTCTATTGCCTCTCGAAGACGCCGTGTGAAATCTGTGGTGATGTCGACATTGAAGCAAAAGGGCAAGGGGAAGAGGGTTGTTGAGACCACATCGGAAGAAGTAGGGAGGACCAAGGCCACGAAAAGGTGGAATGAAATCCCCTGCAAACTGAGGCAGGCCGATCTCGATAGCCTCATCTCGTCACAGGGTTTTCTCCCTGTGTTTGGCTGCATGTTGCCTGTGGCCGGGCAAACGGCGGCGGACCCGCCTCCCGGCTATATTTCACTGTACACCCATTTTTTCACCCACTGCAACCTTCGTCTTCCGATGACAAGGTTTGTAGGCGCGGTGTTACGGTTTTTCGGGATACATATATCCCAAGTCCATCCGTTTGGACTTGTGCGCATGACTCATTTCGAGTTCATGTGCAAATCACAGCGCGAGGAGCCCACCCCTCGTCGCTTTCAATTTTTTTACAAGCCCAAGATCCAAGATTCTTGGATCTCCTTTATTCCTCGCAGTCAGAAGGTTAAGTGCAGCACCGTGTCATTCAAGAGCCTTCATGACTGGTCTGAGAGGTTCTTCTACATCAGGGCTGGTGTAATCCCCATCCGCATGACGATGCGCGCGAATCGATTCTGCGCCCGCGGATGCGGATGTTATTAAGAACCCAACCGGCGCTTGGGTTAAGAAACTGACCGCCGAACCATCCTCCGCCAAGAAAATTCGCGAGGAGGCGCTGGTGGGGGTCGGCATGAGTAAGCTGTGGGCCGACAGCACGGCGGAGCCTGTCATCCAAGTGGACGGCTTGCGTAAGTTATCGCATTGCCTTATTTCCGCGCTAATAAAATTTGCCTTTGCTGATATTATTTGTCTTGTTTTTGCACAGTAACCAAGGAGTTTTTCCACGCCGCCTACGACGATCAAGTGGAGGGTGGCTCCGTCCCGCTGGGCGCTGGGGAGGTGGGCTTCCCAGATCGCTTCGATGACATGTTCATCCCTGTGGATCTGGAATTTGACTTTGATAGCGACGCGCCTGGTAAGCCTTCGCACTTATGCTTATTCCTTTAGAATACCAAAGTTTATTAACAGTTCTGTTGCTTGTATTTGCAGATGCGCTCGAAAACTACGAGCTGGAGCTCGCGGAAGAGGAGGAGGAGGAAGAGGAGGCGCCCCTACTAAAGCGCAAAGCTAAGGGGAAATCTGGCGCAGGGGGCAGTAAGAAACAGAAGAAAGATGACACCCCTGTCGCTCATCCCCATGCTCAAACGAAGGGACCTGAGGAAACCCAGGTGTTTACCACCAAGGTTTCTTTAGCTTCCCTGCCTGTGAAAGTGGGCAGACCTCCTGTCCACTTGAGGTATGGTGTTGTGACCTCCTCCCTTCGCGCGGCTGAAGAGAGAAGCAGTGTCGCGCCTGCGAAAGGTATACTTTGCTTACCCATAATGGTTCAATGAGGGCGATTCTGATTGAATTATTATTAAATCTTTTCGCATTTGAATGTTTGCAGGACCGGCGACGGTAGCAGATCAGCCGCAGGCGCAACAAGATGCTGAGGCTGCGCCGGGGGCTGCTTCGAAGTCCCCTGTTCTACCCTCAGAAAAGGGTAGAATGAACTTTATGGCGATGTTCGCCGCGCGAACAGAATTGCGCCAAGGTATGTTTTGCGCCATTGTCTTTTGAATTTTTTGTTTTGATCAAATCATAAACCATTTTTTGTTGTTGATTTGTTCATAGGAGTTGTAGCTGGCGTACAAGCTGCTGGTGACACTCCTGGCGCCGTTGCCGGCGCCGCTGGTTCTGCTCCTGCTCCTGCTAGTGCTGAGTCTCCCCTTATTGGGATTACAAAGGAGCAGGAAGTCGTATTGCGCGCCGAACTGGCGGCGTCGAGACCTCCCTCGCCTCCTCCTACGCGCAGCCCTCTCCGCGAGACTGGTTTGGAGCCCTCCAGGTCGCAGGAGAAGAGGCCGATTGAAGAAGATGAGGAGGATGAGGGAGCTCAAGCTGAAGACTCCTTCGGAGTCCGTGCCAGCCCTGCGATGCCACAAGACTTCGCGGCGCATACTTCTGGTGAGGCTGGCGCTGACTTTTCTGCTTCATCCCCGCATGTATGTTTTAATTTGTTGCTCGCTGAGCGTACTTCCATATAAGTATGTTTTTATGACTTAGAACATTTCTTGTGTTTTGCAGGAAGGTGACCACGTTTACCGCCCGAGATGGAATATTAACGAAGACAGTTCCTTCCAATCCATGGGTGTATGCGAGGACTTCTGGGCTCATGCTGTGCCTCCTACTGAAATGAGGTATCAGGAGGGGCGCACCCGCGCTGACTTGCTCAACGATCACATTTTCGCTGGGTCGGCTTTCTTTGCTGCCTCCCAAGAGCTTCATCGTGATTATATTAAAGTACGCGATGCTCTTGTGGAAGCCCAGCAAGAGGCTAAGGTGGCTGCCTGGAACCTTTCTGATGCTCGCGCACGAGCTGAGAAACTCCAGGCGGAGCTAAGCGAAAACCGAGCAAGTGCCAACACCGCCTTTATTAAGCGCGGGCATGAGCTCCAAGCTGCGCGGGAGAAGCAGCAGGTGGCGGAGGCCGAAGTTGCCAAGTACGCTCGGAGAGTGCGTGACTTGGAACTGGAGGCGGAGGCGCGTGACCAAGCTATCGTCCAGAGTATCACTGAGAAATCATCACTGGAGAGTGATGTTGCGCGCCTGAAGAAGGAGTTGGCTGCCGCGCAGGCCGATAGAGATGAGGCCTTGGCGACGGCAGCGTCTAGCCAGGAAGCACTTGATGCTGCGCAGGCGGAGAAAGAAAAAATTTTGGCTGCAGCAGCGTCTGATAAAGAGGAGCTAAAAAAGACCAAGGAAACTGTTGAGTTATTAAACTCCCAGGTTCCTGCCCTCGAGACGTCTGTTGCTAGCCTCAGCGCAGGATCGCCAATGGCTGGTGTCACAGGGCATGACTCGTTGCGCTTTGGCGATGAAATATTCTGGCGAGTTTCAGGCCCTTGTGATGGACTGCAATGCTGCCGCGCGCTTGGTGGGTCGAGCTGAAGGGTTTACGGATGGCTATGAATATGGCATGTTGAAGAAGAACCCATCCGAGTACCCTTACAAGAGCGACGCGGCCTGCGCGGACATGGCCGCGGTGGGGGAGAAGTATATGAATACTCCCATCCCCATCCTTGTGCAGGTACCTTGACCTTAATGAGTTTTTCTTGATTAATTTTCCAAGTGTTTTGTACTCAATTATTTTCTAATGATTTGCAGATAGCTGCGCTTGCTGACCAGCCCGACCTCGGCGCGCTAAAGAAGTTGCTCGATGAATGCGAGGGGGCTGGTGGCGATGATGGTGGCGCGGGGGATGTTGCCCCTGCCAGCGGCTCTGGCGCGGCGAAAGAATCTGCTCCTGACACCGTCGTGATAGAAGACTCCATTGAGGAGGAAGAACTTGACTATGGTCAGTTTGGAGATGAGGAGCGGGCCGCGCCAGATCCTGCGGGAGATGATGAGGGTGATGAAGTGGCTGACGTCGACGTGGAGACTTGAGAAGCCCTTCATCTTTCTATTTTTTTTTTTTGTTATACTTGTAATTTGCAACTCATCACACTTGTAAATTTCAATGCTATGGAATGAAATTTGTTTTCCCTTTTTCACATCTTGCGCATTTCCATTCATCTCTTCATGTTTGCTTGTATAGATATAAGATATGCTTGCACGTTAAAATAAGAACAAGGTTGTAAGGAAATTATTTACTTAACCATAGTCCTATTTTGTAAGTGGTTTCGCAGTATCTTGTTTATGCTGACACGCGCGATGACTTTTCACTATTCCTTTTTTGCGCGTCGTTGTCGCGCGTTTTTTATATGGAATTATGAGTTTTAGCCATTACATGTCAGCATGTGTTACTCAGATATCCACTATGATTCCGTGCGCGACCTCGACCTGAGACCTTAACAACTATGATTTGGCATGTACTTTGCCTTAGTTGTGTTTAGGGATTTTTATGATCAGGCTGCGCGGGATGTAAGATGGATGTTTGTGAGTGTTTTGAGCTAAGGCTCTTTGTTTTGGGCTAAGGCCCTGACGTTTTTAGAGTTAAGACTCG
Organism: Bidens hawaiensis; assembly: GCF_021521415.1. Lineage (NCBI taxonomy): Eukaryota > Viridiplantae > Streptophyta > Magnoliopsida > Asterales > Asteraceae > Bidens > Bidens hawaiensis. The sequence continues at coordinate 222,596 of NW_027492705.1, read as the reverse complement.
TTAACGTGTTTGAGCTAAGGCTCGTAGGTTTGGGCTAAGGCCCTGACGTTTTAGAGTTAAGACTCGTTAACGCGTTTGAGCTAAGGCTCGCGCATGTATGTTTTACTTCGTTTTATTTTGTTTTGAAGTCAATATAGTGTTGTCATATTGCTCCAAATTAATAAAGGAAGTGTGAAACATGTATGCAAAGGTAATAGAACAAATATTGAAAGATAGCGCGAATCATCATTCATGATGGCTTAAAAGCCTTGATTACATATTTGAATTTTTACATGAAGCATTTTCTAAGCTGTGCTGCGTTCCACACGCGCGGTATCTTTTTTCCATTCAAATCTTTTAAAGTGTACGCGCCTTTCCCCAATTCTTCTGAGATTTGATAAGGTCCTTCCCAATTGGGGGACATTTTTCCTGGTGGTATTGCGCGGCTAGCTTCATTGTTTCGAAGGACAAAATCATTTTTCTTGAAGTGGCATTCTTTAACGCGCTGATTATAATATTTTCCAGCTTTTTCTTGTATTTGGCTTCATTGATGATAGTCGCTTCTCTGCGCCCTTCAAGCAAGTTGAGGTCCAATCTTCTTTCGCGCTCGTTATCAGTCTTGCTCATCATGAGTACCCTATGGGATGGGCATCCAATTTCTGCTGGGATCATAGCCTCTGTCCCATAGGTTAGGCTGAACGGGGATTCGCCATTGCTAGTTTTGCTTAATGTCCTGTGCGCCCACAGGACATTAGGTAACTCTTCGACCCAAGAATGGGATTCTCCCTCCAACCTTTTCTTCAGCCCATTTAACAAACTTTGATTCGCGCGCTCCACTTGGCCATTCCTTGAGGGTGGTAGACCGAAGTGAAGATTTGGTTGATGTGCAATTCTTTGAGCCAGCTGGATATCTTCCTGTCAGTGAATTGTTTGCTATTGTCGCTCACAATTTCCATAGGAAGGCCAAAACGGCAAATGATGTGGCTCCAGATAAATTGCTTCATCGCCTCAGCTGTGATTTTTGCTAGTGGCTTGGCCTCAACCCATTTTGTGAAATAGTCTACCGCCACTACCAAAAATTTCACTCGCCCTTGCGCTTGCGGCAGGGGCCCTACAATATCAATGGCCCATTTGTGGAAAGGCCATGCGGAGGTCACTGGAATCAAGTTGTTCTTTGGCCGCATGGTGTTTGGCGCGTAGCTCTGACATGCCTTGCATTTTTGTATTTCTTTTAGCGCATCCAAGTACATGCCTGGCCAATAGTAGCCTGAGCTCATTGCCTTGGCAACCACCATGCGCGGGCCAGCGTGTATTCCGCAGATTCCTTCGTGAATCTCCCTAATCACATAGCTTGCTTCTTCAGCATCCAGGCATTTCATGAGCGGTCCAAGATAGAGCGTCGATATAATGTACCATCAAGTAGTTCATAGTTCTGCGCCTTGTGTCTTATCTTTCTCGCCTGTGCGCGATCGTCCGGTAACTTCCCCTCCTTCAGGAATTCCATTATTGGAGTTATCCAGGATGAAGGGGTTGTATGAATTACAAGGACAGATTGCGTTTGCACTGACGGGTTGCTCAACACTTCCACCCTGACATCTTTGCCAAAGTGATCAAAATTAGTTGATGCCATCTTACTCAACGCGTCAGCGGACTTGTTTTCGCTGCGCGAGATGTGTATGATTTTGAAGAAGTCAAACTGCTCAACGAGCTTTTTTGCCTGCTCTAGATATAGAGGCATGGTGTTCTCCTTGGCATCATAAAGGCCATTGACATGTGCAGCTACCAAGTAAGAATCAACATGGGCCTCTAGCCTTTTAACTCCAAACTTGCGCGCAATGCGCAGACCAGCCAGCAGGGCTTCATACTCAGCCTCATTGTTGGTACTCTTGAAGTCCAACCTAATAGCATAAGTATATTCATGATTATCAGGGTCCACCAGTTTGAGGCCTGCGCCGGACCCTTCGCTGTTGGAGGCTCCATCAGTGAATAGCCTCCAAACATCTTCTTCATCATTTGCTCGCGGAGGGTCTACCTCGCGCTGAGCTTCTTCAATCTTTCCCTCTGGGATTTCCGTGATGAAATCCGCTAAAACTTGACCCTTTATTGCTGGACGGGGCTTATAGGTGATCGTGTGTTCACCTAATTCCAGCGCCCACTTTGTCAGCCTTCCGGAGAGCGCGGGGCGTCGCAAGACTTGCTGGATGTTGTAACCTGTCAGAACTTCAATAGGATGACCATTGAAGTATCTATGAAGCTTGCGCGACGCGTGTGTTAGTGACAAAACTAACTTTTCCATGATGGAATAGCGCGTCTCAGGGTCTGTCAGTACCCGACTCACATAGTATATTGGCGTTTGGATCCCCTTGCGATCCACCAATAATACTGCGCCGATGGCGCGGTCTCCAGCTGACAAGTACAATGTAAGGGTTTCGCCAGGAAGTGGAGCTGTGAGCGCGGGCAGCTTTATGAGACATTCTTTTATCTCACTGAAAGCTTGCTCAGCCTCAGGCGTCCACTTGAATTGGCTCTTCTTCAAGCAGTTCCTCAAAGTGTTAACGAATGGAGTAGATTTGCTGGCGTGGTTCGCTAGGAACCTGTTGATTGACACCAACCTACCATTCAGCTTCTGAACCTCTTTCATGGTGGATGGTGAAGGCATGTCAAGGATGGCTTCCACCTTTTTCAGGGTTCACCTTGAAACCATCCTTAGTGACCATTACACCAAGAAATTTCCCCTCTTCCGCGCCGAAAGTACATTTGCTCGGGTTGAGCTTCATGTTGACTTCCGTTAAGCGCTGAAGAGTTTCCTCGATGTCTTTGAGCATTTGTCTCTCCTCCCTGCTCTTGATCACCAAATCATCAACGTAGACTTCTAGATTTCTTCCGATTTGTTCACTGAAAACCGAATCCATAAGTCTCTGATAAGTGGCGCCCGCATTCTTTAAACCAAAGGGCATTTTTGTGTAACAAAAAACACCCTTGTCGGTTCTGAAGGCAGTCTTGTCTTCGTCTTGTGGTGCCATTTGAATCTGGTGATAGCCTTTGTAGGCATCCAGGAAACATTTGAGCTTGAATGGCGCCACGGATTCCACCTTTGCGTCGATGTTTGGGAGGGGGGTAACAGTCTTTCGGACATGCTTTGTTGAGGTCCTTGAAGTCAATACACATCCTCCATGACCCGTTGCTTTTCTTTACCATCACAGGATTGGCTACCCACGTCTGGTATCGGATCGGGCGTATGATGTTTGCGCGCAACAGGTCCTCAACTTGCTCATTCATGGCCTTCGCCTTTTCATCCCCCATGATTCTCTTTTTCTGAGCAATTGGCTCCACCGACTTGAACGTGTTAAGAGAATGTTGCGCCAAGTCTCGCGGGACCCCAGTCATATCGGAGTGTTGCCACGCGAAGACCGACGTGTATTTTGTGAGCAACCTTTTCATTCTCAATCTCGTTTCGTCTGAAATGGTAGCGCCAATTGTGACCGTTTGCTCTGGGAATTTTGGGTTTAAAATCCACTTCTCTGGCGCATTGTCCGCCATTGGAAGTTTCATTCTCCCTTCCCGCGGCGTACTTGTCACTGCGCACAAATGATCGCGGTAAACAAATGTTACGCCTGTTGGTGTAGGGAACCCCAATGCGCCGTGCGCTGGCGACGGTATAGCATTAAATTGGGCAATCGTTCCCCTACCCAGGATCATATTGTGGCATGACGTGGTGGGCAAGACCAAGAAGTTGACAACTTCGGCTCGCTTGTGCTCATCATCCCCCATAGTTAGTTCAAACTGAATTTGACCTAGGGGATGGATGATTTCATTTGAAACACCACAGATTGGTGCGTTCACCATCTCGAGCCGCGCTTGGTCTGCCGGGTCTAACTTTCTGAAACATTGCTCATACATAATGTCAGATTCGCTTCCAGTGTCCACCAGGACCTTTGACACTTCGTAATGAGCAATGTGTGTGGTGATGACGAGAGGGCTGCTGATTGAAGGGCCTCCCCTGATTCTTGGGAAGATAACTTGCTGCTCGCGCCAATCTCCGTGGATTTGCGCGCTTCTCTTTTTTGACGTCTGCCCATGTCGTCCCCCCTCAGCCACACAGATTCTTTTGTATTTCTTGCTGGCAGAGGCTCCTTCCGGTTGCTCATCTTCTATTCTTGGGTTTTTCACCAAGTGAGCCAGCCTGCCTGATTTTACATCCTTCTCGATCGCATCCTTTAAATGATGGCATGCGTCGGTGTTGTGGCCCGGGGACCTGTGAAATTCACAATATTTGCCACTGTTTTGCGGTCCCTTGTAGTGTAGTTGCTTGGGGGGCTTGAATTGGACATTCTCAGTACTTAACACCTGTGAAGGTGTTTTAGTGAGGGGAGTCCATATTCTTGGCAGAGGTCTGCTAGGATCTCTGCCGCCCTCCCTCTTGTCACCCTCCCCGCGATTACGAACATCTTTTTGGGGCTGGGGTGAGCTTGGTTGCGTTTGCTTTTCTGCGGAAGAAAAACTTGTTGGTTGCAACCTGGACCATACAGAGTTCTGTTTGGCCCTCTTCTCTTTGCTGCGCGGTGATTCAGCCTGATGCGCTCTTTCTCTTGCCCTATCTTGGGCAATCTGTTTTTCATTTCTCGCGAAGACTCGCGATGCTTCCATTAGTTTTGCCCAAGTGGTGGGCATACCATCTCTGCTTACGAGAGCTCGGCGGAGTTGATCACTGCGCGCGCCTTGTATAAAAGCCACGCGCAGGAGTTGCTCAGTTATACCCCCGATTGCCAGAGACTCCTGATTGAAACGGGTGATGTAGTCCTCAATCGTTTCATCATTCCTGCGCACGCAGTGCATGATGTCATCAGGATCGCGCGTGTGTCTGCGCTGCTGTACGAAGTGGGCTTGGAACTTTTCCAATAGTTCCTCGAACCCATCAATTTGCCCAGTCGGCAAGCTCTCGAACCAGACACGCGCCGCGCCCGTAAGGCAGCGGGCAAACATGTGACACCATGTTGGCATCGTCCAGCTCTCTAGGTTTCCCGTGTTATAGAAACCTTGCAAAAAGTCATCTGGATCTGTTGTGCCATCATATTTGCCCAGACCACTTGGCATCTTGGTCTTGTGCTGGATGGGGGCCTTAGCGATGCGCTCAGTAAATTTTGAGTGCTTCACTAAGATGGCCGGCCTGTACGGCGTGGTTACGTCCACTTGCCCCCTCACTGGCGGGTTGTACGGCATGTGCAGATCCAGATCTGCTCTGGCTCCAGGCGCCATGTTCACAGGCGCGCGGAGTTGTGAGCCTCCTGCATGAGTATCTCGCGTCTTCCTCATGCTATGCACTTCTTCATCACTGAACTCAGTGTGTGCAGTGTGAACAGAATGTCCGTCTTCCGGCGCGCGCGGCCTTTTTGTAGTCTGCTTATCAAACGCTTGCCTTTGTGTTTGGTCGGCTGGCTTTTTCTGTTTGATCATTTCATTGTACTTTTCCATTAGACGCCGCTGCTCGTTTATGAGTCATTCATTCGGATCATTTGTTTCTTCTTCTGGACCCATTGTTCCTTTCAGTTTCGCGCCGGCAAGATTTTGTAACGTGAGATCGTCTGGAGGAGTTTCAGTCTGGCCGTGAGGGATTGTGATGAAGGGACGGTTACTGGTGGTGCGCGTAGAATCACGCGGCACCCTCAGAAACTGCTGTCCCTCATTGACACCCTCACGTTCAATATCCTCCAGAGCTTGATCAGCGTTACGAACGCCAGAAACCATGGTGATTGATTTTTTTTATGTAGATCTGATGAGATCTGATTGCCGTTTGTAACAGTGGATGGCGCCAATGAAGAAACGTGGATCTACTCACTAGTAGCAGATCTACTTTCCTCGGGTTTTGATTGTACTATTTCACCGATGGTTCTTCTGGATCTGTGTTCTTCCACCTACAAAATGAACAACGCCGTTAACTTACCCCTCAGAAAGGGACAGAGGGGTCCTCTTTGGGGTAACCCTCCGGCGTGAGAATAAGTATATGTAGGAGAAGATAATAATGTGAGAGTAAGGGAATCTGGAGAGTATTGCTTAATAGCTGAATACTGTATGATTGTGTGACTGTGTTTTTGTATGTAACTGACTGTGAGTGAATGTAATTCAATATGATTGAATGTGATATCACTGCCTGTAACTGTCAATGATTGAGTATGAATGTGTCCATCAAAGTGGAGTTGATGCTGTATTTATAGTGCTAGGGTTTCCACTGATTGGGCTCAGCCTCGTTGGCCTCCTCCAATCGCACTGCGCCACGTGTCCTCTGGGACACCTGGCGCTTTCTCGTTGGTTGTAATCACGTGGTAGCACATGTGTCATGCTGAGTTGTCGACCTTTCATTTGGCAGCTGTCAACATCAGCATATCCTTATTCCTTAAAAAGATGCCTTCTGGAAGGTTGTCTGACGTGCACAATCAAGGTTGCCCTAATCCTGAATTGGATAAGGACGAGGTTGATTATGTGCATGTGTGATATGCGCCCATCCTGAGGATGCGCGAGGTCTTCTCTTTATTCTCACGCGCAGATATTTCATGCGCGAATATGATATGCACGAGCATGTGATATGCGCCGCGCGCTGATGCGCTGCGCGCATATGTGATGCGCGAGCATATGTGTGCCTGAGCATGTTTTGTATGCGCCATGCGCATAGGCTTTGGCTTTGTGCCTTGATAATATCTTTGATTTCTAATGTCTTGTATATATCTTGTGGGTTGACCCGCCCCGCTCGATGTTGAGGCGGGTACATACCTCTTCAGTAACCTAGTGTAAACAAATCTGTGTATTTTAGGCACTAGAGCAATGCGTCACCGTCATTTAAACCCGCTTTGGTGGCCTCTTGCCCATAGCTGACTTCTTTGCTAGATGATATCGAATAGTACGACTAGAGTTCAATCCCACAGAAAGTATACTACCGATACGTCATACGAGTATTGAATACATTACTCTTTTAAAAAAAATATTTTGTAGGTAACACAACACATAGTGGGAGCTGGCGATACAATTTTGATATTAGTTATCAAATTGTTGTTTTGCTCAAATCAATCAAACGTAACTCCAAATTCTAAGTTCAAGATATGAATATTATGATGGAAACTTATAACAATGTTCAAACTTGCTAATGGAGCCTAATGGAGCTAAACGAAAACTAAAAGAAGTAATGCCTTTAAATTAGTTAACGGAAATAATTGTAATCAAAATTTTGATATTAGCTAAACGGAAACAATTTTGATATTAGTTATCAAATTGTTGTTTTGCTCAAATCAATCAAACGTAACTCCAAATTCTAAGTTCAAGATATGAATATTATGATGGAAACTTATAACAATGTTCAAACTTGCTAATGGAGCCTAATGGAGCTAAACGAAAACTAAAAGAAGTAATGCCTTTAAATTAGTTAACGGAAATAATTGTAATCACATGGGCTCAGTTAAATCAACAAATAGATTTAAATGGACTAGTGATCTAATTGGGCTGAGAACAAATTCAACAAGCCCATTACAAAGTCGTGAGTTAAGGAAACAAAAAGATGGAAGGCGGCTTCTTTTCTTTTCTTTTCTTTTTGTTTTTTTCTTGAAAGAATTTACATATTCAGTTAGTATTAAAGACAACTATCTGTTACAAATTTTCATTTCTAAAGCATGTGTATTACACATTTATTTAATTTCTTTAAAGTTAACTTTCCGAATAATTAATTTTAGTAAATGATTTTTACTTATTTTCCTTTTTTAAAACATATATGAGACATTTATCAATTTCATTAAAATTACTTATTGACAAAAGCACCAAACGCTTTTGTGTTTGGTGCTGGTTACATCGGAAATGCGTTTGACACCAGTTACATCCATAACGTGTCCGATGCCGTATACGTGTTCGATGCCAGTTATGTTAAACCTGCATCCTACGCCAGATACGTGTTCAATGTCGGTAATGTGCCAGTTGCCGGTTATGTGTCCGACACCAGTAACCGGCTATGCGACACATGCTGATTAACGTGTCTGAAACCGATTACTATTAACAATTGTCACTTTTCATGTCTATATTCACTTACAAAATGAAATCTGACTTATTACATGTAACACCCAAACCCAGAACGGGCTGACGTGTCACTATTACAGATATCAAATCAACCTAAGTCACATTATTAAACCAAAATGAATTAATGTCACACCCGGCCATATGGGCCTAGACGTATGACCAATAGTTGGTATCGGTTTTGAAAATATATAGAGTTTATTTTGTTGCAGCGGAAAATTCTTTTGACAAAATATTTCTTTATATAAACATGGATTTAAATACCCTTGATATAATAAAACATTTATTTTAACATAATCATATTTTATTAAGGAGTTTAACAAAATGAGCCCACAGATCCTTCTATATCTCCAATGAGCTGTCTCCCTGTTACTCTACAGTCTTTATCACTTACTCCTAATTACCTGAAAATGTTTAAAATAGTACGTCAGCTAAAAGCTGGTGAATAACATTAACAGACACAAAGTATTTAATGTTGGCAAGAATTTAAAACCCGTTCAATCGTAATTTGTATTAGTATATCTACACATTCAGCAGGACTATTTCACCCGAGTGTACAACCACGGAGCACGCTAGCCTTTTTACTCAGATTGACCGTAGTTTTACGTATTCCTACAACTGAGTCTCTTTACTAGCCATGTTACGGCCTTTCATCCGTAACACGTGTATAAAATTGGATCCAAGTATACGTGCACTTATGGCCTGAATGCTATGTCGTTAGATTACCTTTACGCATCAAACGTTTTGAAAACCATTCAAGCCATGTGTTTGATTTTTAAATCATATGTAAAAATGCTTAACGCCTTCGCGTTAGTTTTGGAGTCAATGTACTCACCTTTATTATGATCAAAATGTCTTTACTGATTTATGTTGCGCGTGTTATCTCGAACCTGTAGTTACGAGAATATCTTTGTATGAATATCTAGATCAACTGATCTAGGTTTAGACCTTTAGTCAAATTTGTAGCTTTAAACCTTGATAAGCATTTATTTTGATATAAAAGTCATTTTTATTCAAAATGCTATTTTAGTTCGCATAACGTTTGGTGTGGTGTGCTTTGGCCTAATATGTTCGAACACTCTCATCAAGCTCTCCAGGAAAGTAAACGGGTCCCGCGGTTGATTGGGATTTATACGAATTACTTTCCTTAGACAAGAAACTCGACTACCGATATCGTCACCCTTACAATTACTACATGCCCGTCACGCTTTTCTTTTTAATTATTTATAAATATCTTTTATATAAAAATTAATGTTTCCTTGTTTATAAGAAAATAAACTAACAATAACCTTTGAATGTAAAGCTTTATATTTCTTAATAATAAAGAAACATTTATTATTTTTTTTGTAAGCCTTTATATATATAAAAAAATTTAAAATATATCTATAAACTTTCCAAGGTTTAGGCTATACCCTCGACTAAAATCTAAGCTATTAATTGAAATATCTTAAACATAACTCTTACCTTAAAATTGGTATAACGCTTAAGGATGAACGATGACTACTTCGACTATATGTTGGGTGTCGGGGGTATAAAACGTCGAAACTCTATAGTGGCGTCGAGACTCCAACTCGGTGGCATAAACTTCGAGAAAGTGAGAGTTGTTTGGTGTTCGGGATGTCACAAATGAGCAACATATGACCACTCTTTATAGTTGAAACTCACACCCTCGGTCGGACCATCTCTTGCCACCTTTCATTCTTATGACGACACGTGTCCTTCATGTTGACATGTGGCGACACATGTCATTCCATATGATTAATCATTGGACACATGTCGATTTTATGCGATTAGTCATCGGACATGTGTCGCTTCATGAGAGTTTTATATATTTATTTGAGCTAAATGACTAAATGGTCCCTCAACTTCCTAAATTGACAAAATTTGTATGAAAACTTTAGGGATGTTACAATTAAATTTTAAAAGCTTTAACTTCGTTATTCTCTCTCATCACTAATTTCACCGAGTCCCGGATTACCTGAAAACAAAATAAGAAAAAGAAAACAAGAAAATACGGATGAGCCAAAAATTGCTCAGCAACGGAAAGAACAATAGTACAGGTAAGGACAGCGTAAGAAAATAAATATACGGACTTCAATTCAAACTCGAAACCAACCTTTTTACTGAAAAGATATATTTAATTAAATTCGGAGGTATGATCCGACACTTGGCCAGAACATAATTAAACGCATACGGAAACATATCAGAACTATAACAGAAACACCCAGAGCCAGAAACATATAACATATAAACGTGTGACGTGTAACATATAACGTGTAACATATAACTGAACTAGGATCGATCCATACGCCCTTAAACAGCCAAAGTACTACCAAAGTACTAGTTAGAGACGCTGTGAACTTTTAAAACACACTGTCACGAAAAGTGTGTGCTCGGGTAACAGAGTACAAAAGATAAAACCATATAACTAAACATATTCAAACCGGAACATGCAATAAAGAGTACAAAATAAATAATATATTGCATGCTACAAAAATATATTATATAATATAACTGAACTCAAAATATAGCTGACGCGTAACGAAAATCCGTACTACAAAGTAACGGAATAGAATCAATACTATGAGTGAAAGAAACCAGAAACCGTACAACAAAGTAACGGACTATAATTAATACTAAGAGTAACAAAAACGGAGATCGTACTACGAAGTAACAAGAAACGGAATCCGTACACTACGAGAACGGTGAAAACAATATAAAGCTAAAAGAAGAGAAACACGGAATCCATACTACGAAGTAACAAGAAACAGAATCCGTACACTACGAGAACGGTGAAAACAATGTAAAGCTAAAAGAAGAGAAACACGGAATCCGTACTACGAATTAACAAGAAACAGAATCCGTACACTACGAGAACGGTGAAAACAATGTAAAGCTAAAAGAAGAGAAACACGGAATCCGTACTACGAAGTAACAAGAAACAGAATCCGTACACTACGAGAACGGTGAAAACAATGTAAAGCTAAAAGAAGAGAAACACGGAATCCGTACTACGAAGTAACAAGAAACAGAATCCGTACCTTAGTTTAGCAAAGAAAAGCAACGCAAAAGCAGGGCAAAAACCTAACGAGTTGCCTTTAACTAGATCAAGACCCTACACTTTAATTATTAAATCAGATTCATGAAACTTCAAATTAGTTGCCTTGTTAGTCGGTTAACCGATGATCCGGCGACGGAGAATTTAAAGATCTTCATCGTTTTGTTCATTGGTATTTCAAAATAATAAATCAATACAAAAATCAAGTTGACTTTGTAACCATTTATCAAAATTAATAAATTACTACTTTGGTTATAGCAAAACTTCTGGATCAATATAGACACCAACTTACAAAACATTTTATATGGATTTAATTATGATATCTATTTGTGAAAAATAATCCATATTATAGCAATTTGATTATAACAAATTATATGTGCACAAAAGCCGAACAGAACTCTTATTTTACATGTGTGACTATTTTCTTTATTAGTAAAAGAAATCTCAGATTTATTATGTGTGTAAGTCGCCGGAACAAACGAAATCACATAAACGAGGAAGCGTTGAAATCCATACCTCGACCTGGTAGGGGTTTGAAGAATGTAGAATCTGGAACTGCGAACCATCGAATGGTTACCGGGACTATCTAATCGCGAATGGAAGTTGTTGACAGAAGATAAGTTTAAAGGCTAGCAGAGGTTGCCGGTGGCATATGATTGCAGCAGCGGTGGCGGGTGACGTTTGATTCGCGGCGGCTGAAAAACGGAACGTGGCTGGCGGCGGTGAGGGATGTGGTATGGGCGTTTGAACGGGGACGGTGGGTGGCGTGAATGAGCGGGAAGAAACAGTGATTTAGGGTTTTTAAAGAAAATGTTTTAATGCATGATATTTAAAGGAATAATAAAAGACCATAAGTTTCGATTTAATCGTTTAACTTTGGATTAGGATAACTCAAAAATATAATAATTAGTTCTGGATACAATAGCGTAGATGTGCATGTCTCAAATTTGGTTTTTAAGAAACGGCAACTATGGTCCTTCAGTTATTTCCATATTTACACAATAAACCTTTTATATTATTATTTATTTTAACTAACCCCTGAACTTATAACTACTATTACTAAGTTATATATTAAAATAATATTTACATAAAAACGTTACGTTATTTGTCATTAATGTTCTACCAGTTTAACAAGACGCTAACAATTTTAATTAGTATCGTACTCGACAATTATTATTTTATTGTTTAAGAAAATTCCGATTATTACATTACATCTATGTCATCATCTTATGTGAACATGTGCATGGATCATTTTAATTGGGGAAACATCATTATGTATCATGTAACACATAAAGTTTAGTATCTACTCTTTACATTTTAATTGCATCAAGTTCATGAAATCCCTAATATAGTTGGATCTATGATGGTTATCTAAGATAGATAGCTACATACAAGCATACAAGAATTTCTTTATAACCGAGTAAATACCAAGACATAGTATATCTATCTATCATTTCACTACTTATTCTTAAACCGATGGCTAAAGTGAAAGAATGATTCAATCCCTGGGGGATATACTCAAATAGTGTGTGGTCGATTTTGATGGTAGTTGGGATGCCCATATGCCATTGGTAGATTTTTCATATAACAACAGTTACCACACTGGTGTTAAGTGATTCGAGGCGTTGTATAGACAAAAGTGTCATTCAGGAGACCACTAACAGAACTACTATCATTAAGGACATAATAAAGGCTGCATGTGACCGTTAGAAAAGTTATGCTGACAATCGAAGAAAACCTTTGGAATCTCAAGTCAGAGACAAAATTATGTTAAAAATATCTTCCCGAATGGACGTAGTTTGTTTCGGTAAAAAAGGTAAACTTGCCTCAAGATACGTTAGACCACTAGAAATCATTGAGAAGTAGGTTTGGTGGTTTATAAGCTCAAACTACCTAAATAGCCCAACAATGTTCATGTCACTTATCATGTGTCAAATCTGAAGATATATTTGGTTGATCAATCATTGATTGTGCCATTAGAGGAAGTTCGTATCGACCCTAAGCTTCATTTTGTTGAAGAACTTGTCAAGAGAACGTCGGATCAAGAAATCAAAACACTTAAAGCGAAGTAGTATCCCAATTTTCAACGTGATATGGAACTCGAAGCGAGGTCCTGAATTCACGTCGGAACATGGAGATCATATGAAGAACAAGTGTCCTCATCTCTTTCTCAAAGAACCCATCGAAGTCGCTACCACTTGAATTTCGGGACAAACTTCTCTTAACTAGGGGAGACTACCTGTCACCTTTTCAAGTCTATATTCTATAACTTACGTACACATGTGAAAACTTAGACCTATTATATCTATGTTATCATTTCTTAGTAAATGTATACAAACATTTCTTAGTAAATGGACGTCATGTATTTTCGTAATTACTTTGAATAAAGGAATTGCACTGCATCAAAATATAAGAAAAGTAATAATAATAATACTTTGTTGCCGAGTTTAATAAACGCAACGAAAGAAGAGAATGTGAATTAAAAAGAGTAAAGAAAGGGAGGGGAAAAGAAAAATCTAAGTAACTACCGTACTCTCGAGTTCGAAAGACAATGGAAAGAAAAAGAAAGATTTTATATGTTCCAAGACAAGCATCTCCAAATCTCTCCTGGGAAGAAGATAAAGATTGAATATGTTTAAAGACGATTATCTCTAAATCTCTTTAATTTGAAAGGATGAAAATAAACACAAACTTTGCTTCCATTTATCTCATTTTCTCCATTTCCTTATTGTAACCATTAATTAGTGGAATACGATTTTGCCGTGTTTCCTCTTAATTCCTTTCATTTCTCTCGTTAAATTAGACTTTGGAAAACAATGAAATTCCTCTATTAAGAGCAATTAAGAAAAATATGATTGCGTCCTTTATTTTCTTCAATACATATTAGTTGTACAAAAAAAACTTGTTTGTACGTCATACTACCGGCTCGCCCCTATAAAACACTAGCACGTCCAAATATTCTCTCTTCTTGTTTTTTTTTATTGGATTATTGGGTGTATGCAGATGATCAAAACAAGATATAGTAAACCTATAAATTTGTTATAAAAAACAGTTATTGAAATTCTTTTGTGTTTACAGAAATATAGATATAAGCTACAAATTAATAATAATATACATAAGATTAAAATCAAATAAAAAATAAACTGCTAAATATTAAAATAAAACACACAGTTGAAAATGGCATAATTACGTCTGCCTTTTGGATACGGTGCGGTCACGCGGTGCATACGCATAAACTTGCATTTTTTCTTCTTCTTTTAAAATTATCACTTTTGAGTAAAATAAATCCAATATAAATACATTAAATTTCAAAACTGAAAATATAGTTGTAGGTATTTTATCAGTATATAATTCTTAATATATATGATAACTTCTTTCATCGTTTGATCTTTCAATTAAAGATCTTTGATGGGAAATACTAGAAGTTTATTCTTTATATATACACGAGTGATACTAAACTTACGTGTATGAATCCGAAGCCACTCTTCACATGCGATCGATAAACATTGTTGGCGAGTTCGAAGCTACTGAAGGAGGAATCCAAAAGGATAGCATGATCCTAAGTCGATCATAGTATCTTACATTAACTTGGGATCAATGCGATCCCTTTGGATGTCTACTTAAGTTGCAATCCTGAGTCAAAACACATACTATTCTCTTTTGAGTTGCATATGGAAGAAAGGGAAGGAGATACGAGAAAGTGGATGATGGGAAGATGAATATAAAGATTGGCAAAAAGCTCTTTAAACAAAGTCAAGTAGGTTTGCATTTTATATAATATTGGGGGTCTTGATTCCTTTTCATGTTATTATAATAATTCATTTTACTCTATGGAGCATGAAAAGCACCACCTTGTTTTACATATATATACTCTATTTCTTTATTTGAAAATAGATATTTTCTAAAAGGTTAGGCTAAATGTACCCCTCTTGGTTGCTTGTCATACCATACTTTGGAAAAATCAACTTTCATATTAACTCTTGAAATCATATAATTACCAAATTAGCACAAAAGTAAGGATTTAATATTATTTTTTTTACAAGTTGCGTTTTCTTTTTATGATTTCGAGTTTAGGGTTTTGGGTTTCGGGTTTAGGGTTTAGGGTTCGGTTTCGGGTTTCGGGTTTAGGGTTTCGGTTTTAGGGTTTAGGGTTCGGGTTTAGGATTTAGGGTTCGGGTTTAGGGTTTCGGTTTTAGGGTTTAGGGTTCGGTTTCGGGTTTAGGGATTAGGGTTCGGTTTCGGGTTTAGGGTTTAGGGTTTAGGGTTTAGGGTTCGGTTTCGGGTTTAGGTTTTAGGGTTTCGGGTTTTAGGGTTTATGGTTTTGGGTTTAGGGTTTAGGGTTTAGGGTTAGGGTTAAGGGTTAAAAGATAAAGTGGTGAAATAAGAATAATATAAATACATATACTATTAAAATTAAAAAAAAGATATTATAATATTGATAATATTAATATTAAAAATATAAATAAATAGTAATACTTGAAAGTTATTAATTTGATATATGTAATGAATGTTATCAAATGAAAGTAATGTTATATGTATATAAATAATGTTAATAGCTAATTGTAATTTATGTAATAAGTTCAGGGATAGAGTATATTTAGTAAAAATGGAGTAAGGGGGTACGTTTAGCAGCACCCTTTTCTAAAATACGCAATTTTCTTCTATTCAAATAAGATAGCCCAATATTAATTAGCATAGTTAATACAAGGATCTAACTCTCTCTCTCTCTCTCTCTCTCTCATATATATATATATATAGGAGCTAAGACTCTCTCTAAAAGCCACCTCTCTATCCTATTGGATAGAGTTACAATGTGCCTACATCTCACTATTCCCAGACCCTACTTATAGCTTTGCTATTGGTGGGACTCCACTGGGTATGATTGACATATATATATATATATATATATATATATAGGTTTAAGTTCAAGAGAGAAATAAAATATTACTGTGAGAAATGCGAGAAATGAATATGAGCCACTAGTTTAATTTTAGGTTTTAAATATTTAAAAGTAAATAAAAAAGATGAAATGCAACAATAAATGCACTCTCTCTCTCTCCAATTAATACAACTAATATGACCATAATAAATATCTCTCTAATTAATATATATCTAACAAATTTGACTATAACAATTAAAAAGATAAAAACATTACTTTAGTTTTATTTTTTGTTTACACATTCTTTATTTTATTCAACATAAATACAATTTATTTATATAATACTATTTATTTATATTAAAAAAATAATTTTCACTTAATTTATTAGCATATATTAACGTGTTTTTTTAACACTAAATATCAAAACATAATATATATCTTTTTTCAATTGGGTTTCCTATACAAATTATTTTCATAAATAATAATAAAAATATCATACAAATGTGTCCATTAAATGTAAACAATAAATATACAACCTACACAAAGTTATATAACCTACACTTGTTTTGAGCAATAAAAACGTATAACATACAAAAAGCATACAGCTTACATATGTAATTCGACATCAACAATTATATAAACTACACAAAGATACACATATCCTACACATGCGCGGGTTATATGTTTTCGTATGTCGGTTATATGTTTTTTTATTCTTAGAACAAGTGTAAGTTATATGTTTTTATGTAGGTTGCATATTTTTTTATTGACATTTTGTGAAAGCATGTGTAAGATAGTTTTTTGTATTATTCATCACAATGTAACTACGTGTTGATGGATATTGATATGTTGAGTTTGAAGAAATTGGTTTTGAATAAAAAGAAATTAATGTATGAATAAATTGTATTTGTGTAAGATAAAATTTTCGTGAGTAGGTTATATGTTTTCGTGTGCGTGTGTATTATATTGATGATAAATTTTGTGTGTAGGTTATATGGTTTTCATGTGTAGGTTATATGTTGTCTTATTCTTAGAACAAGTGTAGATTATACTTTTTTGTATAGGTTGTATGTTTTTTATTGATATATAATGCAAACACATGTAAAATAGTTTTTTGGTATTATTCATTATAATGTATGTATGTGTTGATGGATATTGTTATATTGAGTTGGAAGAAATTAGTTTTGGATAGAAAGAAATTTTAATGTATGAATAAATTATACTTGTGTAGGATAAAAATTCAATGCACAAAAAATAAGTTATAAAAATAAATGAGTTCTTAATATTTTCCAATTATTATAATTAATTTTGTTATATTAATTAAATAGATAAGTATTATGGCTTATTAATTATATTAATTGAAGAAAGAGAATGATTAATACTTTCTTTATTTCGCTTTAAGCATTTAAAACTTAAAAACAAAACTAGTGGCTCATATTCATTTCTTGCATTTCTTACAGTATTATCATTTCTCTCTTGAACCATCTCATATATATATATATATATATATATATATTTATATACTGAGTACATATATCACTTGGAGATTTATTCCTAGTCAAAATTTCCTGTTCAAACTATTTCACTATTCTTAATGAAAAACTTATTTATCTAAGTTTGTATTGTGCATCACAAAATTCTAGAAGAGGATGTTTTTTATAGAAGCATTACAACACAATCATACTACTTATTTAAACCGACAATTAGTTTTATTGCTAAATGTTAGCCGGTGACAAGAGAACCAACATTAGTCAATTGATCCAAGAGGACTTTAAAGAACTGACGATAAGTAGATACGTTGTTAAAGTTATCAAGATAGGTTTGGAGAATTTGTGTTCAATATAAATCTTACGAAAAGACACGATTGTCTTGAAAGTTGTTAGCCGGTGCGTTCCATGACCGAGCAGCTGTATGATTTGGTTGGAGGATTGTGTGAAGTAGGTTGATTGATAGGATGTTGTATATACATTAAAAGACTATAACATTGATATGATCCCAAGGGGCATTGGGTTTGGTGTCTTTTGTAGTGCCTTTTCCTATTTCTTTGCTAGAGGAAGTAGGGGTCCCAAGTTTTTGAGAAAGGTATCAAGAACATGGAAGATAGTTAAATAGATGTTCAATAACTGTAACCATGATTAGCATTGATTTTTTTTCCGTCTCCAACGTGATGGGAATGGAATACCGAATGTTTGAAAGTGTAACATCCAGCAGGGTGAGTATTGTTAGCCATGTGAGAAGATAAGGGAGATCTGAATAGTAACCTTTAGAAGTGGAAAGAAATCGATCAGGATAAAAATCCGATGGTAGAAAATTCGGCGGCTAAGATTATGCCGAAAAGATGAATATCGACGGCTAGAGTTAGGAGAAAATGAGAAGACCGAGTTGGTAAATTAGAGAATGCTCTGATACCATATAAGATTAACAAAAAACATGATTTTTTATGTAATTTCATTCCCTTTTTATTATATATATATACATATATATATTTATATTTGCAGGGGAGGGTTATCCTAAAAATAATTAGTTTCCTAGGAAGAGTAGGAATAAATAATAGCCATTGGATCGTGTTAATCAATTGTTGAGATTTAAATTACCAATAACCGACAAAGTTTTCTAGAGTTACTCTTTCATAATTATAACCGTCATAGTTTCCTAGAATTGTTCTTTCACCATAATTTGTAATGCTAAATGTCTAAAATTTATTGGTTCTTACAATTTTTAGGAAACTCCTTATTCTAATTTGAACCATTTTCAATATTTGCATTTATATATGTATAATAAAGGCAAATTAGAAATAAATAATTTCACATTTTGTGTATTGGCTGATAATAATCCTATCTTTAAAAATCTCTGCCAACGGTCCAACCTTTCTACTATTTTTCTCTCAATGGACATCCGTCAAATAACACTTAACGTCGTTAATTTTTTTTCTCGAATTTAAACCAATTTTGACAACTCATGAATGATGAAGGACCAAAAATATTCCCAAAATATATGATTGAGAATGTGAAATAAGAAAGTGAGCTTGTCTCACATCGGAGAAAGAAGAAAGTGAAGTTGTCCAACATTGATAAGGAGGTAAACTTGTGAGCTCCTTTTAAGGAGAAGGACTCACAAGATAATATTGTTGAATGGAAAGACACTTAGTGGGCTTAACAAGGGTGCGAAAAAACTCGACGCGCACACGCACGGGCGAGGGACGCTTTGATGGCGTACTTTGCACTTTGCACACTTGCATCACGGCGAGCCACCTTGGTATTTTTGTGAAGAGGGACCAAAAACCAAAATAAGAATTTGTAGATCCATCGTGCGTCACGATGGACCAGAAACAAGCCCATCGTGTTACGTGATGGAAGCCTCAAAAAATGCAATAATGGGCGATGTCGTGCTACGCGATGGACCAAGCCCAAAGTCCATCTTGATATGCGACGTAGCCTCCGCAACTATATTACACGTGTCGAACCATGTGTCAACACGTAGCACAATGTGACAGGCCACACGGAAACTGATGCGGCTTGTGTGTGGTAGGTTTTATGGAAAGTTTGTGAAGTTTTTCAAAGGTTTTATTTCACACAATGTCAAGATTTAAATTTACAAAAATGATTATTATCTTAACTAAACCACACACAAATAGACAAGTGTACCTATCGTATATGTAGTAAAGTATAGGTAAGAACCAAGTATCAATCAATGGACACATTTGTTTGATTTTTACTACTAAACCGTCGTATTTATTTTAACCGGAAGTAATTATCTTAGTGGTTTTGGTTTGATAAGTAAGTTTAAAGGAAATTTTAAATTATTATCAAGCTCAGAACTTTGCGTCTCTTTAAAGTTTACTTAATTTATCAACCAAGCCCTTACAAGAGTGGCAATTCCCCGACTTATTGTCAAGCTCGGAACTTGGTGTCTATTTTGAGGTTGCCAAGGCCTCACAAGACTAGCAATTTCTCGGCTTATCGTCAAGCTTGGCACTTGGGGTATCTTTTAAGAGTATTATAACATTTTTCAGCAAGTGATAATTGCAACATAACCTTTACTTATCAAAAACCGATCACATGTTTAGCTAATATTATTAAACTTCAATTAAGATTCATTACATACCAAGATGATACTATGAAAGTCTAGCCAAAAGTAAGCATGGTGTTATACCTCAAAGTAATCGATACAAACATAATCAAATTAAAAAAATCTAACCAAATTGGGTGACTAATCCTTGATGCTAATGACTTCTTCCAAGAGCTTAATCTCCTTAATCTTCTAAGGTTGGATGGATGTGATAATTTCCTTATTAATGGTGGTGAATAGATATGTGTGAAGTGGAGTAAACGAGGTTCCAAGGTTTATTGAATGTGGAAGATGAGTATTCAATTTATAGGTTGATCAGTTGCCCAACACACGGTCGTGCTGATCAAAGCACGACCATGGTGAGTTTTTTTTGTCTTGTTGCATTAAATGCTCATTGTCAGATTCACACTTCATGGGAAAACACGGTCATGGTAAGCAAAGCACGGCCGTGGTGAGTACAAAACAATCCAAATTTATCTTTTTCTCTGATACTTTATTCATGGGGTGTGTTTGGCAAAGCACGACCATGTTAAGCTTCAGAACCTTGTATTTTGTATTTTCCTCTTGTTACCTGATAACATTGGTGTGTTGAGGTTAACATGGCCATATTTTGACTTCTTGAATTTTTGTCTTTGCTCCGTATGCTCTAGATATAGTCATGCCTTGATTTACCATGGGGTGTGTTAAGTCTGTTTTCTCCGTTTATCCCCGTTTTTCTTTGCATATCAACTCGCTTTATTTTTAGGGCTATATTTACCTATAGATAGAAGTTATAAACATTAGTGGTCATTTATTCTAATATAATTGTTTATATTATGCTTATTTGGAGATATTTTAGTGCCGAAAAGATGAATAATTTTTTTAGATCAGCGCACCCAGGAAATTTGAGTCATTGCGCTACGCGATGGCCGCCCATATTGACCATTGCGATACGCGGTGAAATGTAAAACTTTGCATATAAAAGAGAGCTTGAGAAAGGCTGAATTAGCAAAGTTTTTAAACACGAGAAAGCTTACTTAGAGAATCAACATGTGCTTCTCTCATTTGCCTTTGATCCATTTGGTTTTCTGGCCCCAGAGGCTGTAAATTTTCTCAACAGGGTTCAGCGTGTCGTGCATGTTACTTTTTCGGCTCCTAAGTCCTAAAGATTCGTTTTTAGTAGGATTGGTTTTGTTATTTAAAAGAGGGTTGCAGTACAGTTTGTTGCCCGTTTACCTGCCACTTTATTATAATCGTTTTGAGTTTAATATAAAATAGTAAAATTAAAAAAAATAAAATTAACCGAACCAAATTGCTCAAGTAATTTTACTAGTAATTTTTTTTATCAAGTACATTGTAGTAAAATATTTAATATTTACCAAGTATTAACAAAAAGGATGTTCCATAGATTTATTAAAGGAAAGGAAAGGAGGATGTTTGAAGAGTAAAATAGAAGGAAAATGTTTCTTTTCAAATTGGAAGGAAAGTGAAAAGGAAAGGAAAAGAAAAGAGTAGAATGGAAAGGAAAAAAACTATCCTTTCCTTTCATTTCCATTCTTTCGGTAAATGAAAACTCAGGAAAACATCGTTAAAGATGAAGGCTGTAGTAAATATATTTTAAATTAAGGAAAAGCCCACTAATTTATTAATTGAATAAGTAAATTATCTTAAATCTTATCTTAATCTTACTCTTAATTTTAATCTTAATCTTAAATCTTAAATATATATAAATGTAACATTTTAATCTCAGACGGATCACGAGTGTGCTTCTGCTGTTGACTGAATGTTGGGAGAATTTAGCAACAAAGTCATCCAAACTCTTAATTTGCCTGTCTGATAACTTCTTAAACCATACGTGCTGCACCAGTGAATGTTAAAGCAAACATATGACACAAGTAGGGAAGAGTCCAACCGCTGACTCCTCCCACGGCCACAAAGTTCATTAGATGATCGTTGGGATCAGTCATCCCATCATACTTTCCAACAGATGTTAGGATCTTTGCATTGACTGAAAACGGAGCTGTTGCAATTCGTGCGATGAATTTTGATTTTTCAGCAAATGCAGCTGGGCGATAAAGCTTAGAAAAGTCTTCATCAGCATTGTTGTGGTATTCCGCATGACGGACTACCGCTCGCAGATAACTCGTTCCTCCTCGTAGGTGAAGTCTGCTATCAACACTGTAATAATTGACGTCACCCGGATCATAATATGAAACATGAGTTTCATATTCTTCCACATAAGCAGGTACACGCATAACCCTGCGAGGACGTTCACGCATTTCCCAAACCTCCGCCGGATCTCTTTCTGTCTGAACACTTTGACGGATCAGGCTCCTCCTCACTGTTGGAGGAGGAGAAAGAGACCTCCTAGGAGATTCATCATAGGTCAGAGTACGAGCATGGAGCCGCTCTTCCCGCACCCTACGCTCGTACTCAGCTACAACACTTTCTTTTTGAATACGGAGCCACTCATTCGGAGATAAGAGTCCCCTAGATCTGGAACTACGGAGATGAGTTCTTGCCAGTTCAAAATCACCAGGATTGTCTTCTGGACCCAATTCCGAGCAAGTCCGGCGAGTTTCTCTCATGATTCGTCCCAAGTCACCCAGATTAGAGCTTTCTGGTGCTGTGACATGTCCTAAATAATTAAGAGTAGGACCAACTGGTGATGTAACACGTTCTAAGGTAAAACCTCCAGGTGTTACATCAGCAGTTCGTGAACCCGGAGCTGTGATACGTGCAAAAATACTTGACGTCATACCTCTAGGCGCCTCTGTATCAGTAACACGTGAAACAGGCGCAAGAGTTCCCGTCGGCCCTTCAGGAAACTGGCTCATATCGTACGAACCAAAAACCAAAGAATTATTGATGTTCTAACAAAAGCACGGATGACGGAAATGAAGAAACACGGATCAGATCCCCAAGACGGGTCCTAGATCCAATGAGTCCACAGGGTAGGATACAAATAACAACCAACTACGATATGAGCTCAATATCCCAAAGTCCAATGACAAGAACCTGCAAAACAAACACCGTGAGCTCGTTACGGGAAGGACAGGAAGGGGGTCTTCCCGTAACCACCCTCCGGCGTGAGAATAAGTACAGCTCTGATGGAGAGAAAATACTAAAGTATTGAGAGTAGATAATTGGGAGTGAATGAATACCTCATGGAGATTGAGAGGGTATTTATAGCCGAAGAGTGAGGGAATATGATTGGGCCAGCTGTCCCATTCTAGAAGATGCTCTCGTAACCACATGGACGTGTGTCCTCATATGTTAGGTCGAGCTATACGTTGCATGTGCATAGGCACGACAACCTGGACACACGTCTTGATATGATAGGATGCTATGTAACCCTGGCCATGTGCACGGTTATAACAACCTGGCCAGGTGTCTGTCATTCATTGGTTGATGGGTCACGTACTCTCCAAGTAATAATCTTGGTGATTCTTCTAGAAGGCAATTGGTTAATTACAGATGTCCTGTTGGCATTGCCTCTTGGTCATATTGGCGGGTGAGTGTGTTAATGCGCGGATGACGCTTGAGGGTGTTTGGATGCTGCCGCATGTGATATAAGGATGTTCTTCCTTTATAAAGTTATGCGTGTGATCCATATGCCCTACGGGTGACTTGTGAGGAACTTCCCTCTGACCTGCGGGTGATACTTAAGGGTATTTTGGTCTTTTTAGTACCATACCTCTATAGGTTTCTTCTTATATCCTCTCAAGCCACCAGATTACTTTATTTGTAAATGGAAGCTTCTCATACATTTGACCCGAATTTACGGGTATGGGTCTCACCAAACCCATATAACCCTTAAATGGGTTATAACATCTCATTAAATTAAAAGTTAATCTCACCTAATATTTGATATAAAAATCCTAAAATTAATATCATTTTTTTTAAAATATATTATTTCTAATTTAAAAACAATTTTATAGTAGAAAGAAATACAAGGGTCATGGATCTCACTAAACTCAGATAGCTTTTAAACTGGGTTATAACATCTTATTTTTTTATGAAACCATTTCAACATTAAATACTAAGTATATTAGTAACTTTCTTACAATAAATTAAATTAAAATCACAAAAAATATAAATATTAGATTCGAATATGTAAAACAATTCCACGGGAGATAAAAGCTTGTTGTATATATATATATTTTAGAATAACTTAATTTTAATAATTATTGCACTTGATAATTGTTATTAAACTTTAATATGGAAAATCATAAAAAAAAATATATATTCGTACCTGGAAGCATGAATATTTCTATTCAACTTAAAATCTTTCAGACAGTTAAGTCTTACAATACATAATATTTTTCTATTGCGTTCTAAAAGAATCTATCAAATATTATTTTGGCTTAAAATCTTAAGCGACAATGATTAGAGCGATAACTTATTTATTTCATATATATGATGAGTGGAACCGCAATCATTTGGTGCTAAAAAAATGGTGAAGTTTCTGATGCCAAATTCAGCATATAATATAATAATTTTATAATTTTATAATTTTGTAGTGAGTAAATATATAGTGATATTATCATAAAAACTATGAGTAAAGTTGACTTTTTGATTTTTCTATAACGAGTTTTATACCCACGCTTTTTTTCTTTCTTTCTTTTTTCTAAATGGTGTAGTTACACAATTTATTTATCAAAAAATGTATAGTTTTAAAACTATTTACTAAAATGGTGTTGTTTTCATTATATTCAAGAAAAAAGTGACTTTTATTTTTTCACTCCTAATCTTAACGGAGAAACTAAAAGTTATTAAATAAAATATTGATTTAACCATTTTTTTACAACCGTTTTGTTTAAAAAAAGTTGTAGGTAAGTAAATAAGTGCTGCTAAACGTACCACTCCTTACACCATTTTTACTAAATATATATCCTCCTTGAAGTTATTAGATAAATTACTATTACCTCATAACATTATTTATATACATATTAGTTCCTATAACATTTTTTTCACTTAATAATCTCCACTATATATATCAAATTAAAAACTATCAAGTATTACTATTAATTTATTTTTTTAGTATTAATTTTGTAAATATTTTTAATATTTTTTCTTTAATTTTAATAGTAAATATATTTATAATATCCTTATTTTACCTATTTATCTTTTACAATATAAACCTTAAACCCGAAAACCAAACCCTAAACCCGGAAACCTAAACCCGAACCCTAAACCCGAAAACCTAAACCCTAAACCCAAAAACCTGAACCCTAAACATGAACCCTAAACCCGAAAACCTAAACCCTAAACCCGAACCCTAAACCCTAAACCCGAAAACCTAAACCCTAAACCCGATATAAAGTGTTAACATGGTCATAATATATATCGAATGGTCTGCGTTTCTCAAAAAATTAATATACGTTTGAGAGTAATAAACTTACAATATTTTACATTTCCTAAAGAAACGTTTCATATTAAATAGAAACAACAATAACAATAATAATAATAATAATAATAATAATAATAATAATAATAATAATAATTATTATTATTATTATTATTATTATTATTATTATTATTAGTTGAAACTACTTGTTGAAATTTAGATTTTAAAATAAAATATGGTCTAAATATATATTTTTATTATCATTTTGTAGCATCCCAAGTCTCGTCGGTATTTAAATAATTTGGATTTAATTAAATTATAGAAGATAAATGCAACTATCTAAAGTATTAGGGGAATAAGTGTCATTAGATGAAAAGTTAAACATGAAACCCTACTTTTTTTTCCTATAAATGTAGCCACCATCTCATTCATACCCATCTTAGCTTCCAAATTCATTCTTTACCAAATTCCCGATTTTGAGAAAATAACCCATAAAGACACGACGATTCTTGGAGATCTAACCGCATGATCGGTCTCAAATTTAACTAAGTGTTCATGGCATATAAATGAATATCCCCAAGGATCAGATCTTAGATCTGAGGTCGGGAAGTCTGGTTTTTATCAGCAAAAACGTAACAACTAAAAATGGAATTTTCCAGCCACTGTTCAGCTTCTCCGGCGACTGTAGCATCGTATTTTGGCGACATCAAGCTGATGGGTTTGTTGATCGAGGCGAGACGGTTCCGTGGTCATTTGAATCACTTAATTCCGAGTTAGTTTGATATGGTTTTGGTCTATTCAGTTGATTTAACATAAACCTCAAAGGTACGTTTTTGCTAAACAGGTTTACTTTTCGTGTCTGAATTTGCATAAAAATTGGTAGAATGATAGAACGGGCCACAATTATTGATAAAGTAATGAACTTGCTAGTAAATGGGTTATTTGGTTCGTTTTAAGGTAAAAACGAGTAGTGTTCAGTTCGTGAAAAGGATGGGTAAAGGAAGTCGGTTTTGCATGAAACTTGGTAGGATAGTTAATCAGACATTATTATGTGAGAAAAATGTAAACTTGAACATAAACAAGTTATTTGGAAGGAAACGGGTAAAACAGGTAACGTTTGGATCGAGTTAGTGCAAGGAAACAATATGGTTAAATTCATTGGCTCGTTTCTTATGCAAAACGGGCAAAACAAGTCAAAAAGAAACGCTGGAAGTGAAGAGAATATAATCAGATTCGAATGAAAAGTAATCGAATCGAATGGGCAAAGTAATCAAATCGAATGGACAAAGTAATCGAATCGAATGGACAAAGTAATCGTATCGAATGGACAAAGTAATCGAATCGAATTGGTAATTCGATTCCATTAGAATCAGTCATTCGATTAGAATCAGTCATTCGATTAGAATCAACCAAACAGCGATTCAATAAAAATGGTCATTCGATTAGAAATGTAATGCGATTAGAATTGTGATTCGATTAGAATGGTGATACGATTAGAATGATAATTCGATTAGATGATCTAATTAGAGGTAGTTAATTAAAACTTATAATTATTATGTAAGGCCCCATTACTGGTGCCTCACATTTGGATGTTGGATTCATTCATTTACATAGTTCTAATCATAAGAGTTAATAAAAATATTCGCGAAATATAAAAACTTTCATAAAATATTACATAACGACCCATAACTTGTCTTAAAACAACATTTTGTCTTTCAAAATATCAAAACATTAAACATAAACGTCTCGAGTCTTCCGATGTCAGCCTCTTATTCAATGCCACGTGTTCCCCTCAAGCGAGCTGCCTCATCCTACTCACCTGCGTGCATACTAAAAGTCAGCTACGCTAAGTGAGTTCTAGTTAATCAGGTAACATACAATACGCCCATACACATTCATATATAAAAACCCGAAGGTACATATACATACATAGTTCCTTACCTTCCTTCGTACGTTCATACTATCATACCTTCCTTCATACCATTCACACATACACATACACATATACCTCGTCCTAAAACATTCGCAGATATTATTAGGGTCTGTTCCCTACATTCGCGGATATTATTAGGGTTCGTACCCTACATATATTATTAGGGTCCGTTCCCTACATTCACGGATATTATTAGGGTCCGTTCCATACATTCGCGGATATTATTAGGGTCCGTTCCCTTTCTAACCATACCTTTCTATACATTCGTAATTACAACTTCCATACGTACATTCATCATTTATATTTCATACATATAGCAATCATATCATTAAACTAACCCTTGACGGTTCATGCAATATCCGAAGATCGTTCATGCATCGTCAAGCATTCATTCATACATAATCATATAAGACATACACTTACCACTTAAGGTAAGTGTATTAACAATTCACATAGAGTATGCACACAGCCCCGAAATCATAACAAGGAAGTGGGGCTAGAAACTCACCTGAATGCGGTTACGTTCACCGTTAATTGTTATTCCTTTTTTGAACTTTGAACAGCTAACTGTATAATAATTACATGTATCAATTAACTATTACTACTCATATCGTATTTCTATCTTTATATAACCCACAACGAACAGGGGTCCGGGGCAGCGCCCCTGGCAGCGGAGTTCTAGGGGCGGTAGTCCCTAGCGGGGTCCAAGGGGCAGAGCCCCTGGCTGGGGTTAACACATTTTCCATTTGAATTTTAAATTATTTTCTAATTCGCTAACTCATTCTCCATAACGAATTAAGCCTGATTCGTTAACTAATTCGTTACTTTTCATTCCGATTCGTTATCCTTGTTCGTCTTTGATAAATCCCCATTCGTTAACCTGATTCATCATCTTATCACCATCTAATTCGTTAGATTAGTTTGTTACCTTTCCTGATCAGATTCACTAGTTGATTCGTTATTTTGGTTCGCTGTCTAGTTCGTTATTTGGGCATAACGAAAGGGGTGAACTGATTCGTTGTTTGGGCATAACGAATTGGCGAACTGATTCGTTATCTCGCCTTAACGAATTGGTTAGTTGATTCTTACCTTACACCAATCTTATCAAGACTTTGACTCTTGGGTCAAAGTCAAAATTGTCAAGAACAATAACAGTCAACACGAACCAGATTAGCAATTCAGCCTCAAATCTCAACGAAAACACACGAGTTTGGTATCAATCAACTCGGATTCACCTCGCCAACAAACCCTAACCATTTATACATTCGCGTTTAATGGGTGCGATTTGTTCATACATACCTACGGCTCGTTATCAATCAATTAACCCATCGAATATTAACCAATTTCAGTGAGTTTTGTTTTGTTGGATTCGTTTTTACCTAATAAACTCAAATCTAGGATTATTAAATGAATTCGAACCTATATGGACAAGATCCCGTTATAAACGTACCATAAACGAGTCGAACTACGAACACGGTTAAGCCTTGATGTTTTTTTTGGTTCTTCACGACGATCTAGCACCAACGGGTTCGGGTTTCCACCTTCGAATCTCGGCTCGGGTTATAGGATGGTGTTTGTGTGTGTTTTTGATGGTGTAGGCTATGGTGTAGAGATAGATAAAAATGGAAAGGTTTAGGGGTTAAGGGGTATTTATACATCCTTGAGCCCATGGACCTTAGGCCCATTTCATCTCTTACTCCAACTTTTAAAGCCCAAGCCCATCCTCTATTAGTTTATTAACTTAAACTGAAAAACGACACACAATAAAATAAACGCAATTTATATTATTATTATAACCAAAAGTAGGATGTTACATATTACACAGTTAGCCGTGCACAGTTAAGGAGAGGTATTACAGTTAACTCTGAAAAGCACAAGACACGGGTGAGTTTCTAGCCCCTTTCCGTGTTATGTTTTTCGGGGCTGTGTGCAAACTCCTATGTGGTTTGTTAAACACTTACCTTAAGTGATAAGTGTATGCTATATGAATGTTTAAGGAATGATATATGAATTATATTGATATAATGAATGAATGTAAAAAGAATTAGATGTATACAAGTAAACATATATGAATATATGTATATCTATTGTATGGTTGTATGGTTATCTGATGCATAAGGGAACCGGATACTAATAATATCCGAGGCATGACGGAAACAGACCCTAATAATTACCGAGGAATGAGGGAATCGGACCCTAATAATATCCGAGGCAGGAGGGCGATATGCTCTTTATACTGTAGAGATAGTTATGCATGTATTAAAACAAGAAAGTATGAAAATATGAAAGAACGAAAGTATGAAAGTATGAAAGAATATAAGTATAAAGTATAAATGTAAAGAATGCAAGTTTGAAAATACAGAAGTACGTATGTATGTATGTATGTATGTATGTTTGTATGTATGTATGTATGAATGAAAGAAGCATGTTAAGTGTAACATCCCCGAATTTTCGATCCAAGTTTGACAAGTAAGGATAGTTGAAGGATAAAAAATATTCTCAAAATAAGTAATGGAAAATTTAGATAAAAGAAATAAAAACATTTCATGTTAAGAAATTAAGGAAATGAAAATATAAATAAGGAAGTTCAATCCCATATTAAGAAAATGAGAAAAGAATCCATCACATATAGAAAGATAGAAGAAAGTGAAAGCATTCCACAAGGGTATAAATAAGGAATATAAAACTCATCCCATATGGAAAGTGGGAAAGATTTGGAAGCTTTTTATAAAGAGATAAATTTCCATAGTAATATTCTTTTATGCCTTTATGCCTAGCATGCACCAAGTGGTCCTAGTGGAGGGTGCGAAGCACCCGACGCGCACGGGCACGGACGAGGACGACGAAGGCGACGCGATACACGATGAGTCTAAGAATAAGACCTTCGCGATACGCGATGGTCTGTTATGACTCCGCGACGCGTCGCATCCGGGTGACACGTGGCAGACGCTAGGGCTGAGTCATCATGCCACACGTCATTTACATGCCATCGCGATACACGACGGATAAGGAAGAGGGTCCATCGTGTATCGCGATGGGACCCAATTTCAGCTATAAATAGATGGGGTCACAACTCATTCCCTTCACACCAAAAACCACTCTCTTTCTAAAATACTTTTCTCTCCTTACATTGTTTTACGTGCCTACCTTGAAGTACGTGCCAAGCCCCGAAGTTCTAACGAATTAAACTCTAGTACGCGATATAGAGTAGAACTGCTGCTGATGCAAGCTTAGGTGTATAAACTCAGAATACCCGCGTAAGGTAGGAGTTTTGCCTAAGTTATTATTTTATTATTTTGGCTAAAGACCATAGTCGGGGGTATAACCTAGATCTTGATCAAATTAAAAGGTAATAATTAAATAAGATTTCTTTATGATTAAGAAATACAAAATTATATAAACAAAGGTTATAGCTAAAATATAGTTTCTTCATGGTTAAGAAACATAAGCATTCACATACATGATGATATAGTTAAAATATTATTTCTTTATGATTAAGAAAGAGAAGCTTTTACGTACAAAGGGTATAGTCAAAAATAGTGTTTCTTCATAATTAAGAAACATAAGATTTTATATATCAATGGAATAGATAAATGACGTTTCTTCTTGAAGAAGAAACATATCATAAACATTTCTTCTTGAAGAAGAAACATAACACATGGTCGGCTAATAAAGAGAAGGAAATTATGTCCAAAATATTTATTCAAACAAATAATCAATCAAGGTTGAAGGCTATCAAAACCATACTAAAGGTCTGTAGCCGGATTAAGAGACGATCCCCCTATTTATAAATCTATTTGTTTATCAGCACGTGTTCATTCCATTTGCCTTCGACACTTTTGGATCCCTAGCTCCCGAGGCGGTTCGCTTCTTGGAGCGGGTGCAGAAGGTGGTCCACAGTGACTCGCAGAGCCCGAGGAACCAAGGATTTATATTTAGTAGAATAGGCTTTGTGATTCAAAAGGGGATAGCGGCACAGCTTGTTGCTCGCTTACCCATTATTCAGATGTAACTCGGTTTGTGTTATATATAAAAGTTTATTTGTTTATAGGTTAATCATTAATCATTCATAAATGTTTTCAAACGAGATCACCACATCATTCAGAATAGACAATCAAATGTGAATACGTTAAACCTTTTACAATCAGTCATAAGATAAACGGGTTGTTTATCTTAACAAGTAAAGTCAAATGTTTATTAGAGATTACTTGATCTCTAACATTAAGATTCAATGGATTACGTGATCCATATTTCATACAAGATAGCAAATAAAAGCAACTCAGACCTAGTACACATGTGTCTAGATCCAAACATAATTTGTCTAGTCTTTCAATCAAGGCTACGTGGCCGCAGACTAGAGATCATAATAAAAGTTCTTCAATGGGCGTCAGTTCCCGGAGAACCGTATTGTGTGTGTATGGCAGTGGCACAAATCCCAGAAAT
Source organism: Bidens hawaiensis (assembly GCF_021521415.1). Lineage (NCBI taxonomy): Eukaryota > Viridiplantae > Streptophyta > Magnoliopsida > Asterales > Asteraceae > Bidens > Bidens hawaiensis. The sequence continues at coordinate 190,858 of NW_027492705.1, read as the reverse complement.
AAGAGACGTTTCTACTGAGATTGTTCAAGAAAACTATCTTATTAGTCAAAGAAAGATTTATAAAATGCTTTTAAAGTCAACAATTCACCAGCATATCGCTGACGTATTTTCCCCACATATTTCAGGGAAACATATAAGTACAGGAGCAAGGAATTAGAGCCATCCATGAAGATAAACGTTCGCAAGGTAGAGATGGCTAAGTTTTAAATTATTAAAACATTGCAAAACAATATTTAAACAAGGTGTATAAATTATAATTCACTCGAATATTTATTATCCGAGAAACTTTCCAAATAAATTAAATTTTTTTATTATAAATAAAAGTTTACAAATAAATGAATTTTTCAAAAAATATATTAATATTTTGTTATAAAATAAATACTTTCGCTAAATAACCCGCAAACTCTGATATATTTACAAAACAGGTACAAAACTATTGGTCAAACGCCTAGGCCCTAAGTCGGGGTGTGACAGGTTGGTATCAGAGCCATCGATCTTAGCGAATTATGTATTAAATTATACCTAGGCTTTGATCAGAAATAAGTTTATAATAATCATTAGTATTCAAGAGAGGATATCAAAGAAATAATTGACTGATTATAATCATTACGGATAAGATATAAACAAGTACAAATAAGATAGAAAAACTCCCTCATATCCCTAATATAACCTCGTACAGATGTCCGATCGTCTGTACAAAAAGTAATCGAATCGAATGGACAAAGTAATCGAATCGAGTGGGCAAAGTAATGGAATCGAATGGGCAAAGTAATCGAATCGAATGAGAAAAGTAATCGAATCGAGTGGGCAAAGTAATCAAATCGAATGGGCAAAGGAATCAAATCGAATGGAAAAAGTTATCGAATCGAATGGGTAAAGTAATCGAATCTAATTCGATTCGATTAGAATCTGCCATTCGATTGGAATCTGCCATTCGATTAGAACTTGCCATTCAATTAGAATTTGCCATTCGATTAAAATCTGTCATTCAATTAGAATTTCCACTCGATTAGTTCAAACTTAAGCCAGGGGCTCTGCCCCTTGGACCCTGCTAGGGGATGTTTCCCTAGACCCCGTTGCCAGGGGCAATGCCCCCGGACATCAGTTAGATAGGGGTTACACAAACGTATAAGTATGATATAGTTAGAGGTATTTAATTTACTTATAATTATTACATAGTTAATCGTGCATAGCTAAGAAGGGGTATTACAATTAACTCTGAGAAGCACCAGACAAAAGGTGAATTCCTAGCCCCTTCTCTGTTAGGTTTTTCGTGGATATGTGCATACTCGATACGATCAGTTAATACACATCCCTTAAATGGTTCGTGTATGATATGTGAATGTGTTATGAATGATGTATGAATGATTTATGAATGATATAGAAAATGTTAATAGTATGTATGAAATTACATAAATATGAAAGTAATGAAATGAATGTATGATTGCATGGAAAGAAGGGCACCAGACCCTAATAATATATGGGGATGGAGGGTACCGGACCCTAATAGTATTCGAGGATGAGTGGCACCGAACCCAATAATATACGATGATAAAGGGTACCAGACCCTAATAATAATATCTGAGGTATGCAGGGCGAAATGCTCTTTTTAATGTAAGGATAATTGTGCATCTACTGTGTACGCCAAATAAAGTATGAAGAATGAAAATATGTATATATGGAATAATTACAAATAGGTTAAGTATGTAACACGTATCTTCGGGTATGTATATGTGAATGTAAAGTATGTTACCTGATTAACTGGAACTCACTCAGTGTAGCTGAATTTTAGTACGCACGCATGTAAATAGGCTAATGCAGCTAGCTTGAATGAAGACACATGGCATTGGACTGAAAAGGCTGACATCTTTAGAAGAATGTTATGATGTTTACTTATGACCTTTTATATTATTTTTAAAGACAAGAGTTTAATTGTTATGGAAAGATTTGAATGATTATTGTAATATATGGTTGAAGCTCTATATCCCGCAAAGTTTTAATTCACCCCTACAAGCATGACGTTGTCTTTAGCCGACCGTTCCGTTAAGTATCTGAGGGGTGTCTTGGAGAACTTGCTCGTTAAGGTCGAAAATTTGTTTTTTCCCACAGATTTTGTTGTTTTAGATATGGAGGCCGATGAGAGAGTTCCTATCATTTTAGGTCGTCCGTTTTTACGTACTGCTAGGGCGATCATTGATGTTTTTGAAAGCAAGATCAATCTTAGAGCCGGCGATGATAGTGCCACTTATATGGCTAAATCCATGAGACATCCGAGTTGTCAAGACGGTCTTATTGATCTATGTAATCTAGTTTACTCGATAGAATCATTTATCTCTGACATGGATCTACGTCTTGACGATTCCCGTTCGGTCCGAGTTAGTGTGGGGAAAGAACGAGAGGTTTCTAGTTCTCGAGTAATGTTTAAGTGTGTTAGAGAAAGAGGTGGTCAAAATCGAAAGTTTGAAAGGGTTCGTGGAGTTAGAAAGAAGATGAACAAGATTGATGAATGGTCATATTGTGATTCGGTATCTTTGAGGGCACTGGCTTTCTACCGAGGTGGAGGAAGCTCCACTCGGACCACCACGTGATTCGCATAGCATGGGTTCTTGAGTGAAAACTCAAGTGTAGAGTTTGTATATTTTATTTTTATTTCTATTTTTTTTAATTTTCTTTGAGTCACTAGCGATAGTTTTTCTTAGTTTTGTTTTGTGTCGTTGAGTTAGTTCATAGAATCACTACCATCGCGGAGAGAGGAATTTACGAAAAGACGGTGTTCCAGGAAAGTTTTACACGTAAAAATGATTTGAAATGGGTTTTGGAAGGCTTGGTGATTTTTGAAAACTTTTCTAAGGCATTTAGGCTTCCAAAAAACCGAAACTCTGAAAAATTTGCCTCGTCGCGCCGCGTGACGAGGCTAGATACTTACCCGCGCAGCGCGGGCATGATTTGGTATACAACTGGCACACACCACGTAGCGCGGCCAGGTCATCACGCCTGGTCGCGTTGCGCAGCCACACCTCAGTCCCCATTTTTATTTTATTTTTCTTGTTTTATTCTTTGTGTTATCATTCAAGTGTGATTTCGTGTATTTTGAGTCATGTTTTAAGGTCTAGTTGTTCGAGTCTTGTATGATTAATCGAGTCACTAACGTAGTATTTTGTGATTCTTCTTCGTTTTTGTGTCTTTAAGTTTTGTAGGTTTGAAGAAACATTGAGTGAGCTAGAGAGGCGATCCCCAAGGAAGAGTATATTGAAAAAGACAAGTGTGGGAATGGAGCAGCTGAGCCGTATACTTTATATTTATTTATTTGCTCCTGATTATTCATGTTTTATATATTTGTGGGTTGGTGAAGTACTTTAATTGCATAATATCTATCAGCTTGATAAGATATATTATTAGATATTGTTGACTTTTTGCCGCTTAAGTTCGAGTGTGAGAGAAGGAGATATTGTTTACTAAAGCACGTTCGGAGTTGGAGGGCATTCATGGATAAAGTCTTTGGCATCAAATTTCATGCGCATATTATCAACTAAGTCTTTTCCATTATCTAGCTTATTTACTTCTTATTTTTTTTTTTCGTTTTTGTTTTTCTTTTTAGGTTTTTATAGTCCGGATTTATTTTGCTTTTATTTTTATTTTTATTTTAAGTCGTCCTTATCCTTGCATTGAGGACAATGCAAAATTTAAATGTGGGGATAGGACATTTAAGTCGTAGTTTAAATGTAAGTATAAAATAACAAAAAAACTTTTAAAAAAATTAATTAAAAAATCGAAAAACTTTAAAAAAATGTCCCTTGAATATAGTTTTCTGCGTGAAAGTGAGAGATGATGATAATTATCGGAAATTGGTTTTTCAACTACTAATACTATGAGATAATATACAAGAAAACACACTTAACTTGGGATGTATCGGTAGGCTCGGCCTTAAAAATGAAAGGGCAATTTGATAAATGGGTAAACGGAATCTCTAGTGGGTAAAACGTTTTGTCCGTGAAAAATAAGTAATTAAAGGTCGGGCCATACTCAAGCCTCAACCTTTGGTATGAAATGTGAAAATATTAATAATTTTAAATTTTGAATACGTTATCATATGATGCTTGGGTAGGTTTAACGTTAGAGTATGCCAAGTAGCCGGTGATATAAATCATAAACTGTCTAGTTTTAGTGTTTTACACTTCATTGTCGTATGGTTTTATAACCTTAAATCTTGTATTGATGGAATGCCTTGGGTCCGGAGACTATGGGTCTGTATGCAGTTTATTCATCTGGGTATTCACAATTCCTAAGTGAGGTTGTGAATATTTAAATAAAGCTAAAAAAGAGCAAACACACAGTTATCTGCCACATAAGTCATTAAACATGATCACTACGTACTTAAAGTACAAATACACTACTGACTTGATTATCCACGTTGTTAGCCATGTGGGGTCCCCTTGCTCGCGTCTCATTACCATTAATAAACGGTCCATAAGGGACGCGCCACTTGTAAACCTTACAGATGAATTCGTGCATACTCACCTATGGTGATGGGTTCGGGGTATTAATTGATAACGGAGGTATGTCATGTTGTGGGGAACACTAGCTAATTAATTAATTATACCATAATCATATCTAATGGCTGCTTGGTAGACTTTGATACTTAAGCTTATGTGGATAAACAATACCCTTGATCGTCTTAACTGTTCATGAAAAGAAAAGATAGTAACAAAAATTTAAGAATCTGTTAATTTTGAGGTTTAAGTCAAGTTGGGGTGGTCTGGTCTGGTAAAATCTGAAAATAAACGGGTCTTGATTGTTTAAACCACTGAGTAATATATTTGTTGAATCTTATTTGTCCCAGTAAAGATTAAGGCCTGGGTTTAAGTCGAAAACAATATCGGTGATCGCGGTTTTTGCGTTCTTGTGAAATTTTAAATTAATCTATATGTTTTTAAAACTATATTTTCCAATTCTGATTCCACTACATTAGACTTCTTCAGGGACGAAAAAAGAGTAAGTGTGGGGATATTTGATATAATGCTAAATATATGTGTCCCTTGTATATTTTATTTAATATTTAATTAGATTTTGTTCGTTTTTAGTTAAGATTTTTATACTATTAACATTATTGTGTTTTGTAGGTTCCGGAGGTTGATCGTGGTCGAAAATGGCGAAAAACGAGTCAAAATAGTCTAAACTAGAAGCTGGAACGCATCAGGAAATGAACCGGAAGGAGAACTGATCGGACCGGCCGGTTAGACCGGCTCCTCTGTATTGTGCACCGCGCCGCACGGCCATGGGGGCCATTCATGGTCGCGGGTGGCGGCCACCATCAGATTCCAGATAGTTTTCTCTATTTTTGATCATTTTTGGGCCCTGTTTCACTATATAAACACCCTTAACCTTAACCTGAAAAAGACCCTATGAACCAAAGCCGAATTTGAGTGTCCTGGAGCTTAAGATTGCAATATTTGGCGGTTTCGAAGGAAATGAATCACCCGGTGAAGTGCTACTTGTTCAAGGTCGAAGACTACGGGTTTTATCGCCTTTAATCTTTTGTTTCTACTCTTTTTCACCATGATTTCTGTTGGAAAAATTTATTAGTAAAAATGGGTTTTTCTCTAACTTTGGACATGAATAATATATTTATATATGTATTGTATAAATATTGATCTGAGTGTCCAAAACGGAGCTTAGATGAATGAATATCAATGCTCAAAGTTGTATGGTTGGAATAACCAAAGAAGAGAAAATTGGATTTATCTTTGACATCGTGTCCCACGTAGGAGCGCATGAGTGTCGCGCCTGCATAACGGACTGTTGCGAACAGTTGTTTGGACCTAGTCAAATAGTTTGTTTCAACTCATGTCATGAATAAATATGATGGTTTTGATTCACCACTTAAATCTAATTAAAAGTATTTAACCATGTTAATTACAATAATTAATTTCAAGTTTATTACAAGATTAATTATCTTGTTTTTGACTAAATTAATTTTATCGTTTATGACATTAATTTTGGCTGAGTATTTCTCATTTTGTGTAAGTATATAATGAACTTTTTGGTTCATGTTGTAATAACACTTAAAAAAAAGTTTGGAGTCACTACACACACTCATGACAAAATTTAGAGATGAGCACTCTCTATACTTATGTCAAACAACTTCAACAAATTTTCCTACATCTGATAAACACCAATATAGCCAGTGACTTCCTCGGGTTCGTGGCCATCTCCGACAGTACACATATTGTTCCGGTCGTTGTACCGTGGGAAACAGACGCGCTTGAGAGTAGGCACGAAATCTGTTTTAAGGGCCCCGTGTCTAACGCGATCCTCAACTAAAACCGTTACCTAATTTCAATAAATGAATTGTTGTTTTGAAGAAACATTTGTTGAAGACTCAAGTGATGAAGACTCGTGACATGGATGCTAGAAGAAAGCTTATGGAAGCACTCCTAGTAAGATATGGATTGAATCATTTCGGTATATAAATTTGCATTTTATATTCCTTTTATGTACTTTTGTAAACGGTATTGTACTAAGTGAATTTCCCACGATTAACGAGAGTATCGTTATTATATTTTTATTATTATCTTAACTAAAAGTGAACCACTTCCTACAATTTCTTTTATCATTGTTTTGTTTGATTTTAAGATGCTAGGCTAAACATTATATTACTGCCTAGGCTTATGATGAACCATCGTTAATGTTTTGATTTTAGTTGAATTGTTTATTTTCGTTATTGTAGGTTCCTAGCCGGATCTACACAGGAGTATCTCGAAACAAACAGGGTGCGGAATCCCCACGTATACGATACGAGTGTTAAGGCGATGATCAAGTAAATCACACGCTAAGAACAGGAGTAAGTTAGATAATACTTGTTATATTGCAAAGGTAAACCAAACACGTAACACTAAGGTGTCACAAAACAGCCGTCAAAAAGTTATGTCAACGTAAGCCGAAGTTAGGAATATATAGCACGGAAACTTCGCCTAACATGCTAGGCGAAGTTTTCCTAACTTAGCTTCCTCAATTTCTCTTAAACACAAACACAAACTAACAAGTTCAATACAATCAGAACGATATAACGATTACAGACACAAATAAACACGAGATACTGAACTATTGGCATTATGCACCAACAGACTCCCCCTTGGCAGTAGCTTCATATCTCTAACATCTTTCTCGTGTCTTGTTAACCAAAAATCACATACCCACCGTCTTCAAGCATGAACGCCCTGTCTCACACAGACATAGACCACCCTCTGGTACTTCTTTGCTTCATCTTTCCACGCAGGAATATAGAAAATCATCTTATCATTTAGTACCTACAAATCACTTGAGACAAGTTAACCAAGTGCATTGGATCATACACCCTTAGGATCTCCTGTTCATCTTCATCTTCCATCACGGCTTCAGCAGTCTGGCAGTCAACAAACCACCACTTGAGATCCTTCAACACATCCTTGGGCATTAGTTTCATCGGAACTTCTTTCAAACATCGAATTGGCTTATATTTCATCACCAACCAGGGCTTACCATCAGCCCGCATACCCCGTTCCTTATCTTCAACCAACTTTCCTTTTTGAGGCTTTAACAACTCAAACTTTTTCTCCTTAATACTTTCCTTCCATACAATCTTTCCAACCCATCTTGCAAAGTTATCATCACTTCTATTTATCAATCTTAAACGAGCCAAATCTTTTACCTCGCACTCGGGCAGGGCGTTGAGCGATCTCAATGCCTTCTTAAAATACAAACAACCTCAACTGTTCATCATATAACCAGCAAATGATACCTTTCTCAGCGTAACCCTTGATATTGTAACTTTTCTTGAACATTGTCGGTACCACTGGCTTCTTTGTCTTGAAGAACCATCGAGCACAACCTTCTTTCCATCTTGGCTGCTCTTCCCACTCAGACTCACCCGTCACATTATCATCTTGACCCAACTTCACTTCATCAACACTTGGAATTTCATGCTCAACCTCATCATCAACTATCTCTCCTTCCTCTAACTCACTTTCAATCTCTATCTATTCCCCGATTTTCTCAATCTCACTAGCTGTCAACACATTATCAACTAACTGATCCTCATCATTACCCAAGTCATCCTCATCGTCTACAACCACCACAGTCTCACCACCTGTACTTCCAAATGGACCAGCAGACTCCCTCTGAGATGTGGAAGTCCCAAGATTTTGTTCAGTTCTTGGAAACTCACCACCTGGCATCTTTAGATGCATTGGGATCATCGTCTCTGTCTTGTATCTTCTTTGTCCTCAGCTCATCACCCTTGCAACTCGTCTCCCCCTGAGAGGCTAAGAACTGTTTAAGAGCATCAAAGAGTTTACCGTGTTCAATGAAAAGCGATGATTGTATCTGATTCTCAGCTACAAGCCGCTGAATAGCATGTGTCTGAATGAGATTAATTCTTGACTGTTCAGCAACAACCCATTCAAGAGCTGTAATCTGCTCAGAGTCAGACATGGTAGCATCAAAGTCAAATCGCATATGAGAAATATCTTGAGCATACGACGGTGGAATTCCCAAACTTGCTAGAATATCAGTGGTAGACTGAATAGTAACCGTGGGTGGTATAGAGACAGGTAACCCAACAGTCGCTATCAGCGTTGACTCAACAAATCTAGCAACCACCTCTAAAGGAGTAAGGGTAGGAGGCGGTAAAGAAACAATCTCTGGTGCTGTAAACTGGAATGCAGTTGGAGGAATACCAAATGATGACGACGCGGTCACCAAAGGTACATTCGAGGTTACCGGCAATGTTACAGCTGACGAAGAAGGTAACATAGTCATACCTGATAACGATGGTGGGGAAAAATGGACAACCCTTGAACTTTCACCAACTTTTGCCTTCTTTGATCCTCGTACTAAACGATACAAGTCCTCCTCAAAATCTGATTCACTATCATCTGATTCTTTATTTCGTTTGCCATGGATTCTTTCTGGTCTGGCAAGAACACGCTGTGCTTCAACTATATCGTCACTGGAGGAATCGGAGACTGTTCCCTCAGAATCTGCCACAGATGTACCGACCATGGAAACATTAACACCAGACACATCAACTACTGAGGCTTGAACTTCAGTAGCTGGATCAAGCCTTTCCATATCAAATAAACCTTGCCCTCCAAAGGCAACCTCAAGATCAACTTGTTCTTCAGGAGCTGCAACAGGATCAGCAGGAGGGGCTTGCTGTACCACCGGTGGCGGTTGAACCACAGGAGGTGGTTGAGAGACATCAGCCTGTTGTGGTGCCGGATCAAGAAATTCATCTCCTGGAGGAACAACATAAGCAGGATTCACTAAGTACCCAAACAATGCAGTGTGCGTTGGACGTAGCTCTTCCCTGCTACGTGCACTCGATGATCGACATTAAGTAAAACTTCTCTTAGAAACACTCTCCACATAAGAAATAGGATGTTGTTGTGGTAGATTGGGAGCTATATGATTGAGAATCATCTGTAAGAATCTCGGGTACATCAAAAATCTTTCTCGTCCCACTGCGCGTCGCTGACGATCGATCTCATAGAAAATCATCTGACTAAAGCTGTAAGGCTTGTTGCAAGTCAACGCAGTCATCGCCGATTGCATTGTCGCACCCATACCATCTGTACCGGCTTTGCGACCAGACATGCACACAATCATCACGTGCATCAGAAATCTCCACTGATCTAACAGAAAACCCTTTCGCCTTTGAGAGTCCTCCAAAGGACCTGAATACCCCATACGAACAAATGCACCATTACGGAAAGTAGCCGAAAAGTCAGTGGGGTCATCAGTAGTCTCAACCCCAAACTGTAAAGCTTCCCTAATCTGATTGGCTGAGAACTGTACCACTTGATTGTTAACAGTAGCACGCATCACAGGTGGGTCAACACGACAGTCATACTCAACGGTTCGCCAGAAGTCTTCAATGTTCGGTAGTGAGATCGGAAGAGTAGTAGTAATGGCATGAAAAATACGTGAGCGAATGAGAAACGTAATGATCTCACGGAAGTTATTAGTTCCACGACCATCCGGATCCAAGGTGATATACATGTTGTGACCCGGAAAAAACTGTCTCTTATCACCTTCGCCTTCGTCACCACCGGTACCTCCAGCACCAGCCACTGCTTCCATATCTGCAAAACAAACGAGCTAAGTCAGATCTCTGCAGCAACATGTCATAACTTCGCTGTTTACCAGAAGCGAAGCTATGTTGTAGCGAAGTTGTTAACTTTGCTGGGAATGTAAAACTAATACGCAAAGCAGTACACAAGAATACAGTAAACAAGATGATTATTCTGGATCCAAGATTTTTAAGCGGTGAAGTTATATGGTTAGCGAAGTTAAGTTTAACTTCGCCCTATACCTAACTGCGCCACAAGAACTGTCAATTATAATCTCCCAGTTAGGTTGAAGGATGAACAATCAGATGTTGATTGCCTACATATAAATGAGCGATTAAGAGATAAAACAGCCAATTAACATCATTGTAACCTCCAATCGATCATGAACCAAGTTTCAAGGGTTTTCGAAACAAACCGAATTAAAACTTACAAAAGGAACCAGATAGAGGCCGAATTAAAACACACAAGAGATATGAATTACACCATTATAGAGGCCGACGAACCTTAAAATCAGACCAGAAAATGTTAAAACCAAGTTTGATTCAAAGTATAACTTCGCCGAGGGTTTAATAAGAGAAAGTTTGACCACATTTGACCCCGTTGCCACTTATATACTTTTGGAAAACCCCAGAACTTCGCCTGTTAGTCAACTTCGCCCTCAAGTTAACTTCGCCCATGGTCAATTTCGCCCTTAAGTTAACTCCGCCCACAGCGATTAAAAATAAACGTTCAAAGAAACAAGTGACCAAGTGTTTATGAAGTCAAACCATAAAACAACACACATAACAAAAGAGAAATAAATAAATAAACGGGATCAAATTTCAGTCTTGCAGAAACCCAGCATGTTTTTAGAAAAGATCCTAACAGGAATCATACTGATTAAGAGGCTGTCACACAGATCCATGTTCAGCGGTATTATGACATAGAGAGACAGGTTGTAGGCAGGTATAAAACTTAGTATGGTTTTCATTGCTTCTGAGGTTCAATTAAGCACAAAATTTAGATGGACATCACATGAGAGATTGTGATGCCTACTATCTATTCTCAAGGCGTATTTGGCTTTCCCCAAGTCACCCCGAGTTGACTTCGACCCGTAGTGTCTGATCAAACAATTATTCACATGTCGACCTTCCGATTCGTCTTCCCGAACTTTCTTATACTTTGAAATATTCTTTCTTGCCTCTTTCTTGATATTTGTAATCAGATAATCTTCATAAGACTTAATTATAACGAAAGTATATATATATATAATTTTTTTTATGACAATAATAAAACTACAAGTCCCGAATCTGGATCACTGCAGAAACATAACACTATCTTCGCGGGAATCAGAACACTCACGGGCCCGTGTATGACTGGGTAATCACTTTTCTGCCTATCATTCGGAAAGATGTATGTGGAGACATGCACAGCTCAAAATGACTCTCCACAGTAAATCGAAAAGATTTAGTTTGTATCACTTCTACTTTTACGCACCATAGAAAGCTACCATAACATACAATGACTGTTCTAGAGTCTTTTAGGCCTAATTACTTCACCGGTTAAGCACACAAAATCAGTTTATCTATCACTTCCCAAGGTTGGATCAATTTTCATTTTTAACACCAATAAAGAAACTTCTTGCGAAGTTATAGACTGAAAAAATATATCATTTCCCTAAAAAAAGTTTTAAATTCAGATGCCCCGATCAAGTCAAAGTCTTTAGGTAAACAGCTATCCTGAAGATCCAGTGGATCAGCCGGACCGACCACATACGAGTATGTGTCCCTCCAATTAAGTATGAACGACTAATTTTAAGAGAAAGATAAAAACCCATCATAAACCGCCCCGGTCGCTTTCAGTCATCTGGCTAATGGTTATCCTTATAGTCTACACGTAGATGTAAGGACCAAACATATTCATGGTATATGTCCTTCAAACTTGAGCAACCGACATAATTTTAAGCGATAGTAATGTTTTTTTTTTATAAAACAATAAGGAAAACAAGGTTACTCGGGATTGATCATCCCATTAAGCTCAACAAGGTTTTGAAAACGGGATCGGTCAAACGCTTTTGTAAAAAGATCAGCAAAATTATCCAGTGAATCAACCTTTTCAAGCATAATTAATTTCTTCTCAGCACAATCCCGTATAAAATGATGACGAATGTCAATATGTTTAGTTTTACTGTGTTTAACGGGATTGTTAGTTACTGAGATTGCGACAGTGTTATCAATGCAAATAGGAGTTTGAGTGAAATTCATACCATAATCACGCATTTGCTGTTGTATCCATAAAACCTAGGAGCAGCAGTTGGATGCTGCTATGTATTCTGCTTTGCAGGTGGAAATGGCTACAGAGGTCTGCTTCTTGCACTGCCACGACACCAATCTTCCTCCGAGAAATTGACATCCACCGGTTGTCGACTTCCTATTTTGATTGCATCCTCCATAGTAAGAGTCGGTGTATGCTACCAGATCTAGTTCTCCCCCTTTCGAGTACCATAGTCCCAACTTAGGCTTTCCTTTTAGATACCGCAAGATTCTTTTCACTCCCTTTATGTGTGATTCCTTCGGGTTTGCCTGAAAACGAGCACAAAGACAAACTGCAAACATAATGTCAGGTCTAGACGCAGTTAGATACATTAAAGAACCTATGATTTCCCGATATTGAGTGGGATCCACATCTTCATCATTGTCGGAATCAGCACCCAGTTTGTGGTTGACGCAGATTGGAGTGTCAAATGGGGTACTATCATCCATCTTAAAGCGCTTCAGCACATCATGGACATACTTAGTTTGATGAATGAACATGCCATATTTCTTCTAATCTACCTGTAATCCCAAAAAGAAAGTTAATTCGTCCATAGCGCTCATCTCAAACCTTTTCTTCATGACTGCTTCAAACTCATGACACATAGAAACTCTTAAGGCAGCAAAGATAATATTGTCCACATAAACCTGAACGAGTAGAAAATCACCCCCTTTCCGTTTTACAAACAAAGTACTGTCGATCTTCCCTCTCTCAAACCCATTCTCTAGCAAGTAATCTGACAAAGTTGCATACCAGGCTCGAGGTGTCTGATGTAGCCCATATAATGCTTTGCTCAGTTTATACACATGATCAGGAAAATCTGGGTCAGGGAAACCCGGAGGTTGTTCGACATATACCACCTCATCGACTTTTCTATTAAGAAACGCACTCTTCACATACAATTGGAACACTTTCATCTCTTGTGTGCAGAAAATGCCAGAAACAGTCGAATTGCCTCCAATCTTGCCACAGGAGCAAACACTTCGTTGTAATCGATTCCTTCCTGTTGATTAAACCCTTTGACTACCAATCTTGCCTTGTTGCGAATGATTACCCCCCTTCTCATCTCTCTTACACTTGAATACCCACTTTGTACCGATAGCGTTCACATCTTGTGGTTTTTCAACTAACTGCAATACTTCCATCTTTTCAAACTGTGCCAGTTCTTCCTGCATGGTTTCAACTCACGATCTATCCTTCAGTGCCATTTGATAATTCTTTGGTTCTATCTGACTGATGAAGCAGGAGTACAAGCATTCATTTATAATACCCGTGTCTTTAATGCTTGCATACACACATGTATTTTCATCCAAACTTCTTCTAGTACGTACACCATCAGAAGGATTACCGATCGCATTTTCTAAAGGATGATTCTTGTGAATTTTGGTGGTCTAAACCGGACCGACTTCCAGATCATTCTCAATATTTGAAGAGAGTTCATCAGAGTGATGCTGACTGTGAAATGGATTGTACAATTCATCTTCATTCGAGACAGCTGGAGTTTCAACCGCACTTGAGGAGGTTGGTTGATTTTCATTATATTGCGGACGTTGTAAAATGGCCTCCTCTTCGTCATATAGCATCTGTGTGGCCATTTTCTCATCTATGTCTGCAAAATCCAAGTAAGGCACACTAAAAGATTTGAATAGCTTATCATAGTCGAAAGCCTCTGCTGGTCCCATGCTAGGCCTTGGTGATTTGTAACTAGTAATGTCAGTGTTACAGACCACCTCAACCTTGTTGTTTGATAGATTAAAGACTCTTCTGTTGGGTGTCCCAACAACATAGCCAACTAAGATACCTTCGTCAGCTTTCTCACCAAATTTAGAGTTAGTCTTTAATATCGAACATGGGGACCCGAAAGGTTCAAGAACTTTCAAATTTGGCTTTCTACCATGCATAAGTTCATAACAGGTTTTATTTAATCTTTTAACAGTTAAAACACGATTAAGGATATAGCAGGCTGTAGCAACAGCCTCAGCCCAGAACACCACGGGAAGTTTAGCATCTGCCAGCATGGTTCTAGCGCCTTCGATTAGAGTTCTATTCTTCCTTTCAGCTACTCCATTTTGTTGCGGAGTATATGGGGCGTTGTACTGATGTTCTATCCCTTTCTGCAAACAAAACATCTCCATCTGATAGTTCTTGAACTCTGTACCATTATCACTTCTGATGTACTTAACCTTTCTCCCAACAATATTTTCTACCTTGGTAATCAAGTTAATTACCAGCTGAAATGTTTCATCTTTTGCCTTCAGAAAATAGACCCAAGAGTACCGCGAGTAATCATCAGTCACCACCAAATAGTATGACGTTCGTCCTAGACTTTTTACATTCACTGGACCAAAAGATCCATGTGAAGCAAGTCCAAGGTGCTGATAATTGAGTTAACCTTCTTGGAGAGATGTGGCTTCTTGTACTGTTTTCCTTTCTTGCATGACACACATTGGTCTTCAAAATTGAAGTTCTTCAAAGGAACCCCAAGTACCAGCCCATTCTTGACAATGTAGTTCATCTTATGAAGGTGAATATGACCCATTCTTCGGTGCCACAACTCTGACTCAGATTCTGTTGCTTTTGACAGAAGATATGACTCTTCTGTCGCCATCTCGGTTGATATCATATCCATTACATATGTGTTCTTTTCTCTTAGAGCCTTCATCACGACCCAGCTCTCTGATATCTTGAAACCAGGATAAAGCACGAGTGCCTCATCTTTAGTAAAATGAACGATGTATTCTTTGTCACAAATCTGAGAGACACTCAACATGTTGTGCTTCAACTCTTCCACAAAATTCACTTTTTCCAACTTTATTCTTCCATTTGTCACAATCCCAATACCAGTAATTTTTCCTCCATGTTCTCCTGCAAAACTAACCCTTCCTCCTTGAACAGTCTTCCAATCACGTAACAATTTCTTGTTACCAGTCATGTGCCGGGAACAGCCACTGTCAACAACCCACATATTGTTTACAACCCTGCTCGGCTGTTGCTGCACAATTAAAGAAATAGATTAAAATCTGGGGACCCAAGACCTTCTGGTCTTGGGTTGATTAAACCTGTTATTCGGCATCCAGAATCTTGGTTGCCCAATGTTATTTTGAGGAGAGTTTCTATAAGTTCTGAAAGGAAAATTTCTAGATGACTGGCTATGAAGCCATCCAAACCTTCGTGAATTTCTAGCATTAATTGAATTATAATTGTTGGTTTGGTGATTCACTGGGAAAAAACGAGACTGGTTTCTTTGAAATCTTGGATTAGTCCAATGATTGAAATTTGATGTGTTAGTATTCTTACCAGCATCATATTTAGTATTCGCTTTATTCTCAGTTTCAGTTGGCCTCATATTTCTAGATTTCCTCTGTTTCAGAGGACAGTCACTGAGAAAGTGTCCTATCATGTTGCATCTAAAACAACTTCTGTTCGAACTATTCTTGTTGTTTTGAACATTTGTCTCAAAAGTTGTTGGAGATGATGAGGTTGTGCTACTATCAGTTTGCCTCACATACGGTGGAACAAACGGATTTAGGGAAGATTTATTTTCATTAAACTTATAGTCCTCCCCTCGTTTTAGTAACACGACCTCTTCTTTTATCTCACCCGATTCAGACGATTTGTCCGAATTTGACGAGACAAAACTTGTGACATTAGAACTTGTCTGACTCGCTTCACTCTCATTAACTTTAGTTTCTTTAGTAGAGACTTTGATTGGAACTGTCTGACTAATTTCAACATTCACGGATTGCTTATTACTAGGATTACATGTATAGTTATTATTATATGGTGGTGGGACTTCGGTGAATCCAATTCCCCCTTTGTTAACCGGGGAACGTTGAACACTTAGAATATGATCTAGCATTGCAGAGGAATTTCTAAATTGTTCAATTTTCCTGTTCAGTTCCACCACCTTTACCTGGTAATCAGCTATCTGTTTATCCTTTTCAGCTATTAGTTTGGTCTTTTCTTCTAACACTTCATAGCTAAGATCAATCATTTGTATTTTTTCAGCTAGGGTGGCTTTAAGACTTCTGATGTCCTTTTCACTAGCTTTTATTTTTACCGAGTAGCTATTTTCTTTAGTTTTAGAATAGTGATATTCTTCTTTTAAATTTTTAAATTCAGTGTCCAAACTAACAAAATGATCAGTTAATGCTTTCAATTGATTCGCAGTTTTTCACATTATTCACAATTAGATTCAGAACATACATCTAAGAGTTGATCGTTCACTTCTGCCATGTATGCTTGATCTTCCCCCGTCTATTTGTCACATCTTCCAGTTTCGATATTTACCAGATTTGCCTGTTCGAACACCTCCTCAACTTGTATATTCCAGTTGTATCCACCGTTCTGCTGAGATACCATAGCTTTGTTTTCACTTCCACTTCCATTCTGTTGAGCAGACATGTTCTGACTTCGTTCCACTCTCTCATTTGTACACTCTTTAGCAAAGTGACCATTTTGTTGACAGTTAAAACAACGAACCTTTGACTTGTCGAACCCCGGTCTTTCTCCAACAAACTTTCTACCAGTTTTCTTCATAAATCTCTTTACCCTTCTTACTATCATAGCCATCTGCCACTACAGATCCATTTCTTCCAGATCATCAGCGTCGATCTAATCATAGTCCTCATCCAAGGTTGCAGGGTCGACTATTTTTCCTTTGATGAAATTTTCATAAGAGGCAATGAAAGAGGCATAGAGAGCAAATTGTTGTTCAGCTGATTTCACACTCATAGGCATCTGTGTGTAATTCTTGCTAGAAGCACTGGCTGAGAAATTTCCAGATGAGGATTGAGACTTTGAGGAACTACTTCCACCTACTACGAAACATACGTCTCCATCCATATTGAGTATCACATGACCGTCTTGAGTGGAGTTTGGTTCTCCCCCCGAGTAGTAGGCAGACGATTTTGTTTTCAAACTTGAGTTTGGAGAGCCTTTAGCACCATACATTCCCGGATCTTGAACCTGATCAGTAGGCGTCTCCTTTCGAGCCATATTAAGTTCAAAATTACGTAACTTATTAACCACCTTCTCAAGGTCAAAGTTCTCAAAATCTTTATCTTCTCTCATCAGAACTGTGTAAATCTCCCATTTTGGTGGGAGGGCATCAAGAAGCTTTTCCACTATCTCTTCTTCCTTGTATTCAATGGAGTAGTTATTCAGCTCTGTCATTAGATGATAATATCGTGTGATGATGTCATCAAGTGATTCATTTTTCAGATACTTGAATACAGATAATTGAGTTTTTAGTAGCTTTGTCTTGGAGGTACGTATCCCAACATTTCCTTCATATTGATTCTCTAGTGCTTCCCATAGTTCTCTAGCAGTGTATTTTTTGAAAGTATGAAGAATCTCTTGCGGTAGTGCCATTGTTATGGCTGCATGTGCTTTACTTTCTGCCTCATACATTTTCTTTTCATCATCCTCCATCTTACTGTACTTCTTAATCTGTTCACGACCTTCAAACTCAATGGTTGGTGGAATGTACCCATCTTGAATGCAGACCTACATCTTTGCATCTTGATACTTCACATACTGTTCAAATCTATCTTTCCATGCAACGAAATCAGTACCTTTAAGCAGTTTTGGAGCTTTAGTTGCTGAACCGGCTTCAACTTCCATCTTTACCATTTCAATTATGTTTATCGAAGTCATACTTGTACGAACCGAGACCTAGAATCCAAATATCGTATTCTGTGAACAGTGAACAACGAAGTTATAATAACTTCGCAAGCCACCAACTTCACTAGTCATCAACTTCGCAGACCTTAACTTCGCAGAATTACAACTTCGCTGGCTACACAACTTCGCTGGCTACACAACTTCGTTGAAACCCTATATCTTCGCTAAAACCCTAGTTTGAGTGTCGGCAACTTCGCTAAAAGAACGAAGGAGTTTTGCAGGTTAGACACGGCCGATTTCGAAGGTTGCGAGGGTGATGGGAAGGTGTAATTGATGAGTATAGTAGAGAAACTGATAAAGGAGTGATATTTCAACGTAAAATAGTTTCGTGAATAGTCGAACGGAGCAATTTAACACTCATGTGATAATCCCGAACCACACAATCACGAGCAAAAAGCTCTGATACCAAATGTAGGTTCCCAGCCGGATCTACACAGGAGTATCTCGTAACACGAGGGTGCGGAATCCCCACGTATACGATACGAGTGTTAAGACGATGAACAAGTAAATCACACGCTAAGAACACGAGTAAGTAAGATAATACTTGTTATATTACAAAGGTAAACCAAACACGTAACACTAAGGTGTCGCAAAACAGCCGTCAAAAAGTTATGTCAACGTAAGCCGAAGTTAGGAATATATAGCACGACAACTTCGCCTAACATGCTAGGCGAAGTTGTCCTAACTTCCCTTCCTCAAGTTCGCTTAAATACAAACACAAACTAACAAGTTCAATACAATCAGAACAGTATAACGATTACAGACACAAATAAACACGAGATACTGAACTACTGGCATTATGCACCAACAGTTATGTTTTTATGATTCAGTAAGCTTTTTGATTTTTCTTGATTTATGCGTATGTGTGCTTGGTATTGATTGATAAGTTTTATTATTCCACATTATCCTTGGTGATTTTCTGTCATATAATAGGATTTTGTTATGTCATTTACTGTGTGTTCTTGACTAGTTTGTGGTTGATTTGCAATAAAACCATAGGAATAATATTATTAGTCAAACGAATAAAAGTGTGTTGTTAACCTAGAAAGTTGTAAGGTGATAGGTTATTGTTAGATCTTTGTTGATTAAGATTGCTAGATTTAGTTCTTCGTAAGGAGTCTGTCTATGTTTGATTAATTAACCTTCTCTAGCGAGTCAATTGAGTTTATTAAGTTATCTTTGATTTCCATGCTGTAAGGTATGATTTCACTATAAAGGTACTCTGTCATAAATTAATTAGATAACCGTAAGGGAGTTTAATTTATAAACTGGTGTGTCTTGAAACTTATTAGAAACCCATAGGTGTCTTCTTAAGAAGGGTCAGGGGTCCTGTTCGGGTTTTCTTTTTAAGTGTCTATTTGACGATCCCAGTTCCATAACTATTATTTTCCAACTATTTGATAACTGAAACGTTGGGGATTCTAGGCTAGGTGGTTTTTCATTATCAAATGAATCAGTCAAACTTGTTTGTCTTGTATTTCATTTATTGTCTTTTATTAATTAGTTTATTTTATTAGTTTAGTATAATATAGTTTAAAAACTCCCCTTTAATAATAATAAATAAATAGTTGTGTCAGTTAGTCGAGTCTAATTAATTAGTTAATATACGTAATTTAAAGAGTCTCGTGGGTTCGATATCCAGACTTACTTAGTGATGTGTTGTAAAACACACTTGTTTTCCGCACCTTTTTATCATATTTTAATTACTTAATTATATAATAAATAATTATTTTAACTTGTTTTAACATGTTCTTACAGAGTTTATTATTTTGTGTAGGTTACGAGTTTTAAAAGAGAAAAGGACCGAGTTTTGGAAGACATAAGAAGCTTTTATGATCAAGTTTTAAAGACCAAACTAAAGGCCAAACCTAATCCCACTAGGGGAAAGCCTTTAATGCAATATTATATCATGACACAAAAAATAAAATAAAAAACCCTAACCCTCCCTCTTATTTCCGATCGACGCAAAGAGAAAAGAAAATAAAAAGTTTGTTGATTGAAGTGCACGGCTAGGAGGAATTTTTGTTGTCTCCTTAAAAGAGACAACATATAAATCTGTTTCTTGGTAAAAAAAAAGAGTCACATGGAGCATCAAGTGGGAAGAAAACAAGAAAAATAATTATAAACAACTCTTGGCAGTTTGCAATCGGAGCAGCAGCAAGAAGAAGAAAAAATATATTGTGAAGCTAGTGGCGGCTAGAAGAAGAAGAAGAAGAAGAAGAAGAAGAAGAAGAAGAAGAAGCAAAGGGAGTCGGGACAGCAGCATAAGGGTCGTTTCTCATCATTTATCTCAGCCCCATACTTGAGTATAACATCCATAAACTTTGTTTTATTGTTCAAGATTCATAACTCTTTGATTTTGATCTTTAAAGTTGAATTCTTTTGCAATTGAGTTAGGGATTGAGTTGTTATTGATTATAATTTATTGTTGAATGATTTGGAGTATTTGTTTGATGAGTAATATGATGTTTACATTAAGATATAGTTGTTGTCCAATAGTTATGAATAGCTAATCTTGTTAGTTCTACCTAGGTTTGATGATTATTGTTCGGTTTTGATGAGTTGATTGGATTGTTTGATCAATATGACTTGAATTGCTATTAAAAGTTTGGTTTAATGATGAATTAGGTTGTGTTTAGTGGCTGTGAATTTATTGATTTTATCTCATAATCTCGTGCTTCGGTTAATTGAATTGGATTTGATTGATAGTTGCATGTTCAATTCTTTACTTTGTGTTTAGAGTTTGTTTGCGGTATGTACAACCGTAGTGTTTTGTTGAGATTGTTAATTGATTGAATTCAGCGGGTAAACACATTCTTAGAGACTGAGAGGTGATAGGAAGTAAAGTCGTCTCATTTCTTTTACTTGTTAGGATTAGGATCGCGCGAGAGCGGGTTTGGTTCTTGTCGGGTTTGGGTTCGTGAGCGATTAGTTGGTCTAGTTTGAGTTATACTAAATTTTTCCTCTATTCTTGGTTGCGTAGTATACGTTTCCATTAGAATCGTGTGTCGGTGAGACCGAGAGGAGAGTCGACATTTGAACACCTTAGCATTCGTTTCCCGGTTTGTTTTTAAAATCAATTAAGTGTAAGTTGGGGTTTGTAAGTGAGACCGAGAGGTGATCTAGCTTTCTTGAACGAACCTTAGTTGTGTCATCTTTAGATACCGGTGTCGTGAGATCATTCAATCCATTAGCTTGTTAGACCGTCAATTTTATTCTTATCTAGGTAGACATTTTCTCCATTGTCGGTTAAAACCTCATTAAGTCTCGTTAAGTGTTTCAGTCAGTCTCGTTAAGTCTAGTTAATTAATTTAGTCAAAGTAATTTAGGTCAAGTAGGTTAAATTATTAAAAATCAATAAAAAATACTATTCTTAGGTCTTGTCTAGGGTTTAGTGATCATAAGCGTTTTCACGTGTCCTTGTGTTCGATACTTGGGCTTCTTAAGTCTATACTACTTGTGATCGGTACACTTGCCGGTTGTGTGTGGAGTCATTAGGAGTTTCCGTTTTAAATTTAAAGCTTAGTTGTGAGTCCCGTAAAAGAATCACTCATTTGACACACATCACTTAGCTATACTAGAGTTTGTCGGTTCACTTGCCAGTAGTTTAGTTGAGTTTAAAGAGTCTAGAGTATTACTTAGTGTCTAGATTAGCGTAATTTAGTCAATAATTATTTGACTACTTTTAGCACATCAAGAACTTGGACCTTATTAGTGTTCCTCAGATGGATATTATATAATAGAGTATATGCTACTTAAATGGAAAATAAACGTTAACCCTTCTGTGGATAATACTGTTCCTTCTATAGAGAATATATAGGGTTCCTTCTATGGATATTATATAGATTGTTTCTTCTATGGATAGTATATAGTGAACTTTTTCTAATCGAATATCAGAATCCGGATGTGTCTCATCAAAATCTGAATACATCCCAACGTTCATTCACTGAAATACAGGCAAAGTTTATAGTATAACTTTTATACAATTTGATCTGTTGTTTATGTATTGGTTCATAAAACATCGTATTTAAATCATCATGACAATTCTTTTTTAGGTGCCAACCTCTTTAGTTCATGCCATGTGTCTACCTCAAGCCAGCTACTTCAATCTATTTACCCGCGTGCATACTAAAAGCCAGCTACGCTGAGTGAGTTCTAGTTAATCAAGCAACATACAATGCATACTCATACATACATACATACATACATAAATATATACATACATACATACATACATATCCGAAGATACATATTCGTACTTAACCTGAGTTCTAGATTTATTCTTAGCACTTAACAGCTTTTATAAATATCCATAAGAGAAGCATTGCATAGTATCTATTAAAAGAACATTTACTATTATCCATACGAGGAACATTATATACTATCCATAAAAGGAATAATCTATATATTATCCATAGAAGGAACGCTATATATATATATATATATATATATATTATCCATAGAATGAACTGAAGACGATATGTTAAAATGAAACTAGTAAATAGGAGGACTAGAACGATTTGAATTCATAAATATAAATTATAGATAATAACCATATATAGATTAAAAATAATTTAGGTATGAATGTAAATTTGAAATGATATCAATTATTAGCATATAATACATCTTTAAATACTATTAAAGCAATACATTCTTCCACATGGCATTCTACTAGCTTGTCCACCTAGGCCTCCAACTCACCATATTTCCATTTTAAGAGTCTCTCTAATGATGTCACGTGTCATATTAACCACAAACCTAAAATACATAACCCGCTCCATTTTCCATAACCCACAACCAATGCAACCAGTCATTTTTCTCTCTAACCTCTTCACGAACATACCAACCCTAATTTCGCCGCTCATATTCAACTCTAATTCCGGCGCTCATATTCCGACTTCTACATTATTCACCATCAATTATTTAAGCTACCATGTTATTCTTCACTTCCATAGGTGGACAGGCCTCCAATCGTTTGGATTCCGTTCAATTCACCGTTTGTCAGAGAAGTTGTTATAAGGTTTTTTTTCCTCAATTGATGATTCTTATAACAGATCTATTCTACGATGAATCTATTAAAGGTAATTAACAATCCATTCTTGCGCATATTGGTTTAATAGTATAGTAAGATCCGATGAATATATTCCGGCCACTTTGTTTTGTTATAATATCCGATGAATATATTCCGGCCACTTAGTTATAAGCATATTTTTATGTTTAATAAGATTTTCCGGTGAAATTGTTATTTATTTGTTTAGTGAATATTCATAATTGAATTTCCGTTCAAATTCTTAATTGTTTTCCGGCCAGTTTTTTATTGTTTTTTTGTCCAGTTCTAAAACTTCTGTCTACTTTATGTTTTTTTTCTATCCAATTTTTTTTCTTTACTAAATATTAAGAAACATAATTTTCGTCCAATTTTTAATATTTTTTCGGCCAATTTTGATTCAGTACTCTTTAATGTTTTATTGGGTTATGATCTTTAATCTTTAATTGAATATTCCTGAAATATTAATTATAAAATTACTAATTTTTTATTAACATTTACTAATTATAAATGAGGAAAGTGAATATGAGACTGTTACGCATCCAACTTAGATGTGAAACCCTCTCAAACTACGTAGTTTTAGTTAATATTTAATTAAAACCCTTATTTCCCTTATCCTCTCCATATCAATCTTCTCCATCGTCTATCCCTTTATTAACCTAAGAAAAACTTCCGATCAGGGGCTAGTAGCTTTTCTATATCGTGTGTATTAAAATTTCAATTCCTATTGCATAATAATTCTTATTGTAATTCTGTCAATATTTTCTTATTTTCAAATCTTTGCTTATCACAATTTTTGGAATACATTTATCATAATTAGTGTTATGTGTTCAGAATATTTTATGTATTATATTCATATTTGAACTTGAACTATGTTGTAAATGAACTGAATATCCATGTTCATATTATTTGCACTCGTTGAAAAAAAGCAACAAATTGTAATTACAAAACCTTGTTGCAGATTGTGGCCTTGGTAAGAGCAGGATGTAGGAGATAGGTTGCTAGCTAATCGATGGATTGAATAATAGGATCTAATTAGGTTGTTAGCAGATCATCGCCTTGGTCGCAAGTTATTTGGTTAACAGAGGATCGATTTTGATGGAGAGGATTAAGGAAAATAAGGGTTTTAATTAAATATTAACCAAAACTACGTAGTTTTGAGAGGGTTTCACATCTAAGTTGGATGTGTAACAGCCCCATATTCACTATCCACTATTGTTATTATGTGAATGGAAACAACCTTTTCATTGTGAAATTAAAGGTAGAAACCAACAATGAAAAAGACTGACTCATGACTCTATAATGGTAGACCAACGTGAATCATACCAACAGAATGTTGTCTTGTTTCTCTTGAGCATTTCCAAATTGTACATCAATTCCATATTTCAGTACATGTATTGAGTAAATATGAATGTATCGCATGTTTCATTGTTTCCTTCAAGGGTATGCTTTGATGGTGTACAAGACTTTAGCCCAACATATATGCTTAGATGGAGCATTAGCTGATGAACTAGGAAACAAACATGACACCTCACCTTCCCGCTGGTACAACCACAGATATTCAAATTCTAACAAAAATATTTATTGTTCAATAATATTTAGAAAAGTATTTAAGAATTTAAGAAAACAAGACATTTTCCTGAAATCATCCCAAATTAATCTCAAATACTCGAATCATCCCAAATTAATCTCAAATATTCGAATTTATAATTAATAATTTATGTAAAAATTTAAAATAAATTTTTCGGATATATCAGATATCCGATCCGAAAATTTTCTAAAATGACTATCAGAATCCAAAAATTCGGATATCAGAAATTCTGAATTTTTGGATATTTCGGGTTCACAATTTTGGATAACTCGGGATTAAGGTCAGATTCGGAATTTTTTTTCACACTCCTAGGTATAACACCCGGCCCAAATATGAAATGCATATTCTAACAAAAGGTAAAAAGCTTCAAACTACCCTAGTGTTGCATAAAATTATTAAAAGACAGAATTTCAAATTTTGTCCTTTAAATAAAACCAATTTACGGTTCATGTCTTTATTTAATTTCTTTGCAGGCGGTATACTTTAAACATTGTTTTTTCTACAGTTAGGTCCTTTATGCTATATGGGTTAGAAAAACTCAGTTAAATAATCTCACGTGAGGCGCATGTAAGGGCATATTGGTCTTTCCGTCTATACCTGCAAACAAAAACACTTTATCAGTGGTTTCCCTCACCCTTATTCGATTCATTTTCCGGTGATCCTTCAAAAACCACTATATCCGAAATCAAAAACCCTAAAAAACAAATACTCGCCAGTCGGCCGGATTTATTAGCAAGAGTTTTAGTCAGAGAGACGTCAACATAATCGGAATAGCGCTTGTTCACACTTCTAGACTTCCTCGTTGACGCTATCGATATCTGAAACATATCGCCGGAAGGAAATTGAATCAATTTCACAAAAACGTTGGCAGGTAATTAACAAGTCTTATTGAAAATTATACCAGTAGAGGATAATGTCGGTCTCCAACTCTTGAAATCGGTTGAGTCGAATCGGTGAGTGAGTTAGTGAAGGTTGAATTAGGGCTTATGGAAGATGAAGAAATTAGGGTTTTGTGAGTGAATTGCGATTGAACCCCCCCCCCCTTGGATCGATCTCTCCGTTTGCTTTTGATTTTGAAATAATTCAATTGAGTTTCAATCTACTGGGGTTTATAGTGAGATTTCTGATAGGAGAATGTTGTTTAATTAAAGCATTCAATTTAGGGTTTTTGATTTCGGATATAGGGGTTTTTGAAGGATCACCGGAAAATGAATCGAATGGGGGAAACCACTGATAAAGTGTTTTTGTTTGCAGGTATAGACGAAAAGACCAATATGCCCTCACATGCGCCTCACGTGAGATTATTTAACTGAGTTTTTCTAACCCAGTTAGCGTAAATAACATAACGTGTAGGGAAAAAAATATTTAAAGTACACCGCCTGCAAAGAAACTAAGTAAAGAACACGAACCGTAAATTGGCTTTGTTTAAAGGGCAAAATTTGTAATTCTGTCTTATTAAAATCTTGATATTACTCTAATTTGGTTTGTAGGGATCATTTGCAGTACCTGAGGGCCACTTTTGATGCACAATCATAAAGACCTAATCAGTTCAATTAGTATTAGTAGTAGGCAAAAGAGAACAGTAATCACAACTCACGTTATGGTTTATATTGTAGTACTACATGTAATTGATCCAATGTGACAAGCTGACAGCTAGAGCCTTCTTTCAAATTCAAGCTAATCAGGCATCTTGTGAGACAACCACAAATGCATAAAGTTAAAAAAAAAGGTCTATTAATTGATGATAGATCAATATAATTGTTATTATTATCAATTCTCAAGTCCTGATGGTTAATAATGACATGACTCAAGGAGACAATCACTGAAGAGAACTGGTTGGTAGTGAAGGGTTGGTTGTG
The DNA here is from genome assembly GCF_021521415.1 of Bidens hawaiensis. Taxonomy (NCBI): domain Eukaryota; kingdom Viridiplantae; phylum Streptophyta; class Magnoliopsida; order Asterales; family Asteraceae; genus Bidens; species Bidens hawaiensis. Next base: position 164,275 of record NW_027492705.1, on the reverse strand, counting down.
GGGTGATTTTGTTGTTCACTTGTCTTTTAGAGAGACCCTATAATTTGTACAACCACCATCACCATGTGATGTTGAGAGTCCCTTAATTTGTTAGCTATTGAGAATTAATAGAAGATTCTAATTCTCATTAATGTCATTTAAAAAATAAAATTTAACACCCTAGAACCGTACATAAGATTCTCACCTTAATTCTTTAGAAGTTACTGGATCATTTTCCGCCTTCGAGAATACGCTCTATTCTACCACTCCGCCTCAAAGGGTAATTAACTAGGAACTATTTAGTCACGTTTTCATGTTCCAATAAAATCTAAGATCATGACCACACACCGATTAAAAAGTTCAGCTACGTTAGGTGTTAACTCTCATGGCTTCATAAAACTTTATGACACTTTACTCTTAAAGTTCTATTAGTTGATTTAGAATAATAATTGACTGATGTAAAATATGGGTTGCAACACATATCTATGCTTATTAATGGGATTTAGGGTTGACTTCATGTAACTTTCCTCTTCTTTCATTTGTCGTTTGCAATTATTGTTGGTTACAAAATCTTCCAATTTAGTCATGGTAATTGAAAACTTTATAGCTTATTTTCATCAAGAGGAGTTGAAAATCAATGGAAAGTTGGGGCCTTGTTGAGATTAAAATATAACGATTAATAAAGTAACAACACTTTTCTTGGATAAACTCTAGAGCATGATCGATTCAGAACATATTTTATCTAAATATATTTATTTTTATTATAACTAATAAGTATTTTAAATATGATTATAGAAGTTACAATTTTATGGCATTAATATACACTTTGGAACAAAAAATTCTACCTTGATTATAGATAAAAAGTAAATGATCAAACTGGCAAATTCTAATATTGAGTAACAAAACATGAGTGGATACAATCTTATATCTTAATGTACAATAAAGAAGGGACATGTGTACATGAGTAGTGTGTGGGTGCATTCTTTTTATTGGCCTAAAACCAATACAAAACAAACCATGCTTCCTTTCACATCAAATATCATAATAAACCCACCACATTTCTGCTGCCCATCTTTTGATAGTTATAGATTATGTATAAATGATGTGTGATGTGTATTATCTATAGCTATTTCTTCTTCGTGTATGTGTTTGAGTGTGGGACCTAAATAGCACCATAAGACAACACACTGTTTTACGTGGTTCATTGATGTTTCATTAATGTTGACAAACTTCCCGCATCATACACACATATCATCATTAGGAAGTCAACAATATTTTTGTAATATGGTAGTGAAATAGTCATAGGTGGAGATTAAAGGTGATAAAATGAGTGAGTTACAAAGGTTGATCATTTATTTAATGAGTAGGTTGTCCAATAAAACAAAGGAAAATAAAGATGTTTTCTTGTTTTTACCTATGAAATTCTTGCAAGATCATCTATATCATTCAAGTCAACAGATTCTACATTTTTCGCACACTATCAATGTGCAAGTCAATGTATGTGTAAGAGCAAATTTTCTTGTTATGAAAATCATATGAATAATACTCACATGGGTAATATTATTATTAAGTATTAACTTTGATACATTAAACTTAGTAAATAAGTCATATGGGTTGAAAGTCATCATGATTTAAAGTAGTTTTTGAGTTAATCTCAATAAAGTGGTCAAGCTCTTAGATTTTCGTATTGACAATACTGCTAAAGTGGAACATAAACCTCGTGCCTCAGTTTCTTGTTTCACATCTGACGCTGGTCAAATTAGCTACAACTGACTAGTCTGTATGATACCTAGAGGAAGAACTGTAAACACATTAATAAACCAAACTTATCAAGGGTATGTTTGGTATGACGTAATGGAATGAATGAGGGAATGGAATGGACGTGGGAATGGAATGGACAAAGAAATGAAATGGATCATTACCATTTCATTATCATGTTTGGTACCATGTAGGAATGGAATGATCGTCCCTTTATTATTATTATTATTATTATAATTATTATTATTACTGCTACCATTATTAGTATTATTATTAGTAATAATATAAATATTCATATTAACTCATTTTTTAGGATCCGTGCATTTCAGCGAGATCATCAAACCGAATAAAAACAATCGTAAAATGTTGAATCACGCATGCATGTTGTGAAGCGTTAACTCGTCAATAGTAATAATGTTGATAATACAATAATAACTGTAAGATAATAATAATAATAATAATAATAATAATAATAATAATAGGTTATATTTTATTATACAAACCAATAAGATAATATAATCATAATCATAATATAATAATAGTTATATTAATAATAATAATACAAATATTATATATTATATAATAATAATAATAATAATATTATTATTATTATTATTATTATTATGAGTGATGGATTCCATTCCATTAATGAATGAAAAAAAACACCTATTACTCAAAGAATGAAAATCCTATATTTGGAAGGAATTTCATTCACTATGAAATGGTTCTTTCCATTACCACATGACAACCAAACATGATTTTTTCCATTCCATTGTAATGATTCATTCCATTCTCTCTTTCATTCTCTTATACCAAATGCTACCCAAGGGTGGTATTTATTATTGAAGTTCTCATCACATGTTCGCCAATTTGGAAATAGATGAAAGAGGAAGCGTTGGGGGCCAAGTGTGGCGTTGTTATAGGATGATGTGAAGATGAGGGTAGTTGTAGTGGTGCCACGAGGAGAGAGAGTGGTGTTTGAGGAGTAGGTGGCGTGAGGAGGAGTGAAAGGAGAGGGAGGAGGATTGCGGTGGGTCATTGATGACTAACTATGACGAGAGAGAGAGAGAGAGAGAGAGAGAGAGAGATGGTTTCGGTGAACTTATACTTGGTTTTAGTGTCTTTATTTAGTTTATGCGTACATACACACACATACATGAGAGGATTCGAATGAAAATAACATTTAACTTGAAAACCAATTTTGAACACTAATTTATTTTTTTCATTCTGTTTATATGTTATTAATTAACCTTTGAGATAATCAGAAGAGAATAAAATAAATACTTAAATTACGGGAGTAGATATATATATTTTGTAAAGGTACATACATGTATTTTATACGATATAAGTATATGTAAATTACAAGTTACATATATGTATTTTCATAAACTGCGTATGTTTTTATTTACCTTCTGGTTTTGGTAAAGATTAATTACTTATAAAAGGATGACAAAATTAAATTTTTAAAAAAATAGCGTCAAAGAGTGGTTTTCATGAATATTCAAGTTTCTTAGTGGTTTTACTAACTAAGAATATGGTCTTTAAAAAAAAGGGAAAATTATATTTAAATAGTCTCAACTATGGACTATTGGCAAATAAAAGTTCTGACTAACGGGTTGGCTGCTAACGGACCCATCTTTTAACATACTCGTTCTCAACAACTACGACTAGCAGAAGCTTAACTTCGCTAGTCTCTGATTGCCGAAAAAATGTTTGTGGCCAGAAAACTATACTTTTTGTCCCAAACCCCTTTGTAAACTTACATCAGACCTTTAGGAACATTTTGATAGTGAAAGCCCCAATTATTGAGGTTTCGGAACCCTCGAACCACCATTAGCGTCACTTTTGGTAGAAGAAGAGGGTCACACCAACTCTGTTATGGTGATCAACAGGAGTTTGAGGCAAATCCGATGAGCACTAAACCGCTTAAGACGGAAACCTAGGGCTTCGACAACGGGGACAAACAACTGTTTATTAGTATGATCGGCTGAGAATCAAGTAAATTCCTAACACGTTGAAAGTTTCCCGCAACGGTGGTGGTGGATGTTAGCAGTGGTTGGGCTTAGCGGTGGTGGTTGGTTGGTGGTGGTGCTCATGTGGTGGTTTTAGACAGTGGTGGTGATGTTCAGGTGGTGGTGCTCAATGGTGGTGTTCAATTGTTGGTGGTGGTAGATTTCAGGTTGAGTTTCTTGGCGAAAAAGATTGATTTTTCTAGCGAAATGTTTTTTCTGGACTTAAGCTTACATTAGTCGCGGCTTGTTAGGAACATATATGTTAAAAGATGAGACCGTTAGCATCCAACCCATAATTTAGGACTATTATTTGCCAATAATACATGCTTAATAGATGGGATTATTTTATATCCAAATTTTATTTAAAAAGGTTTAAAAAATAAATAAATCAAATAGCATTTATAGGTATTGTGTTTGCCTCCTTTAAGTATGGTAGTGACTTTGTAAATGAAAGGTAAATCATATCTTACAATATTATTAAAGCAACACAATGTTCCACATGTCATTCAACTAGGGTGTTCACATGTACATCCATGTCATCATGCTTCCATTTAAATCTTTTCCACATATTCACAATTTATTTTATTCAACGTAATATATAAAACAATAAACTCGGGTTAAAAGGTCATAACCACACCCAATTCTTATACAAATTATGCTCTCAAACATATGAACCCTAATTTTTTTGTGCGCCGCTTATGACCGACATGTACAATATCTAACAGCCATTGATTTGTCGCCGTTCAATTCCTTTAATCAATGTATGGAGTTCTCCAATACCATCTTGCCTGTTCAATTGATGCTTCATCATAGACGATTCAATAAGGATTTGCCCGTTCAGTTGATGCTTCATCTGAGACGATTCAATAAGGATTTGTTTTTTCGGCCAATAGATTCAAGGTAATTTCCGGTCCAATGATGCATAGAAGATTACCTCTTTCTGGTTGTTTTTTTGGCCAATCTTTGATTCGTATGTATCCTAAATTCTGACTGTTCGATATATTTGTGTTTAGTTATAATTTATTTATTCAATTTGTTTGTAAATTATTTAATTCATGTAAAATATTTTGATATAATAATCGCAAATTTGTATTTGTTGCAAATCCAATTTATTGTTTGACTATAATTGAATTAAATTTAATCAGTTATATTTGGAATTTTAAATCTTCTGTGATTTTTGTTTGATATACATAATAATGTTTACATAATTTGAAATTTAACTTCAATTAAAAACTTTGACCATAACAACGTTATACAAGGGAATATCTATATATATGATTTTTATGTTTATGTATATTATTTATTTTGTGCTTGACTTAGGTTATAAACACACGGTTCCGTAAGATTTTATGTTTATCTATATTTTGAATTAACAAGAAACTGAAGTGAAAGAGTTTATATGTTGAATTTTCTCCTGCCAAGATTAGATTTTGTATATTATTTCAATTTTATTTCAATAATCTCTTTACTAATTTAACATCCTACTTTTGATAAAAATAAATAAAAGAAATTTCGTTCATGTAATAATGTGTCGTTTTTCAGTTTATATAAATAAACTATTAGAGTGTGGACATGGAAATTAAAAGATGGAATAAGGGATGGTGATGGGCCTTAGGTCCATGTGCTTAAGGGTATATAAACCCCTTAAACCACCCTAAAACCCTCAAACCCTAAAACCCTCATTCTTATCTCTAAGCCTCTATACACTCACAAAAAACACACACAAACACCCTCCTTTATCACGAACCAATATCCGAAGGAAAAGACCCGAGCTTGTTGACGTTAGAGCATCGTGACGAGTAGAACCTACATCAAGACTAGATCGTGTTTGTAAACCAATTCGTTTAAAGGTACGTTTTATAATGAAACACTTATTCGGCTCGTTTAGTATTCCTAGATCTATACAAATGATAAAGACGAAACAAACGCAATGATTCTTAGTGAAATCCATTAACATATGATAGGCTAATCGATTGTCTAACGAACCGGGTATAAACATCGATTAAACACACCATATAAACGTAATGTTTTGATTCTTGGTGGGTTAGGGTTAGTAGGCGCTATGATTCCGAGCCTATTGAAACCAAACATGTGGTGTTTCATGGATATTTGAAGGCTTATTGCAGATCTGATGTCTGTTGACTGTTCTTGTTCATTTCGATTTTGACTTTGACATTCGAGTCAACGAATGGATAAGTCTGATGCTCATTCGTTATGTCAAACGAATCACTGGTCATTCGTGAAAACGGTCAAAACGAATAAGATACATTCGCGTGTTTTTATAATGAATGAACCTCTCATTCGTCTTACAAAATTAACGAATGGCATTCGTCATTCGTTATCCACCCATTCTCCATGATAAGACAGCGAATCAAGTCATTTTCTATAAGATACACTTGCGTGCTCTTGTAACAAATGAGCCCTCATTCGTCTTATAGAAAGCACGAATGGCCTTAGTCATTCGTTATGCACTCATTCGTCTTAGATCAAGCCATTCGTTATAACGAATGGAACCATTCATCATAACGAATGGGATAACAAATAAGATAATGACTTAAGAATTCTAATGAAAATTTTGTTAAGGATCGTTAATGAAAATAATTTTTTTTCCAAGCTGACATGGCAGCTTGACCCCAGCCAGGGTCTCTGCCCCTCGAACCCTACTAGGGGCTGCTGCCCCTAGACACCGTTTCCAGGGGCGTGCCCCCCGGACCCTCGTTCGTTGAGGGCTATATTAAACTAGAAGTACGATACGGGTAGTGATAGTTAATTGATACGCGTAATTGTTATGCAGTTAGCCGTGCCCGGTTAAATAGAGGAGTTACCATTAACTCAAAAAGGAACTGAGCTCAGGTGAGTTTCTAGCCCCATTTCCTTGTTATGTTTTCGGGGCCGTATGCATACTCGATGTGATTAGTTAATACACTTACTTTAAGTGGTAAGTGTATGGTATGTGAATGTTTATGAATGATTTAGAAAAGATTAAGAGTATACATGAAAGTGTATAAATATAAAAGAAAATGAAGGTATGTATGAATTGACGGTAAGAGGGTGCAGACCCTAATAATATATGTGAAGGAGGGTGGAAGACCCTAATAATATCTGAGAAGTTATAAGGCGAAAGAATTTTAAGGGTGGCATGCCCTAATAATATCTGTGAGGTTATAAGGCGAAAGACTCATTAAGGGTGGCAGACCCAAATAATATGTGTTAGGTTATAGGGCGAAAGGTTCTTTAAAACGTATAAATATGTATGTAAAGCAAGATAAAATTGAAAGTATGAAAGGAAAAAAGAATGAAAGAAAGAAAGAAGATATATACTATGTATGTATGAAAGAAATATAAACAAGATAAGTAAGTAATATGTATCTACGGATACGTATGAGTAAGTATGTGAATGTATTGTACGTTACCTGTCTTAACTAGAACTCATTCAGTGTAGCTGACTTTTAGTATGCACGCAGGTTAACAGATTGAAGCAGTTAGCTTGAGGGAGACACATGGCAGGATCTGAAGAAGTTGACATCTGTAGAAAGATTTATCATGATGTTAGAGCATTCCCAATGGGTTCTCCATATTCAACTTCAATTCTAAAATTTAGAAGAAACATCCAAATAATCACTCCAACTCATTCTCTATCTCCAAACTTCATCTCTAAATTTTAGTGAAATGATATAAGAAGTCTTCAAATTTAGAATGTTCCACAATACTCCATTTCCGTCTACTCTTCTATAAATTTATATTAGAAATCATTTTATATTGAAAATAATAATAAGACAAATGAATATAGAGATGGTAATGGAGAATGAGTTGAAGGAGGTTATTAGAAAATGATGTATAAATTAAGAAAATTATGTTTTTTAGTTAAATTTTAAAGATGAGATAGAGAACCCATTGAGAATGCTCTTAAATACGATGTTTTATGTTATGTTTTTAAAGACAAGTTTGAATGTTTGTAACGAAGGATTGAAGTTTTATTTATTCCGCGAAAGTTTTAATTAACTCTGATATTTAGAATTGTGTTTATGAGCAAATCCAACGCCAAAGTAGGGCACCGGGAACGGGGCCTTACAACTAAATTCACAGCCTGCAAGAAATAATTAACTCCAAGGGTACGTAGTTTTGGGTTTTTGTATAGGTTAGATACAATGTTATTTTCGGTCAATTGGTTCCGGAGAATATTTTGGGAATGAACAAATTAAAATTATATAGGAATTAAGTCACACGGGGTGAGTTTGTGATTTTGTTGTGATAACAAAAGAGATGGTGTATTTAGAATTATAAACTGAAAGTGTGATTATGTAAAAAAAATATATGTTGCTATTTCCATGTTGTTTTTGTTGCTCTTAATCACGTTGGTCTTTCTTCGATGCAACGCGGGTATAACACGTAGTGCAAAATTAAAAATTTTATTTGAAATAGTAATTTTGAAGATTGACAGTTAAGTCAAAATTTTAATTGTTGGCCAATTTATGTTAAGCTTATTCGGATATTGAATGCATAATTGTTTTATTTCCATAAATTCAAAATTTATATAATAAATGTCAATATTAAACATTCATTTTTAACTCTTTACTGAAATTATTGTTAAGTCAAATATTAAGTTACTAGGGTATAGCCTGCGTGACACGCGAGTGGAATAACATGTCACTAAACATAATCAACTTAAACATCAATTTAAACAAACATATATTTCTTTAACTATTAAAACTTGATAGATTTACATTTTCACTAAACACATCACCATACCAACCAAAAATAAATAGATTTACATTGTCTTAATATTAAAACTTTCAAATTACAAGAAGTTAATTTGAGCATAACAACCATTACACATCAACAAAATAACTCACAATGTTCTTTGTTATTAAACCATCATCAACATCTTGAAAACTTCAACCAAAAGAAAATCATTTTTCCTAATACACCTGAAAATTGTTACAACACAATAGCAAATTATATAAAATATAAACCACACAAAACATGTATAATAATTAGTAACATATAAACATTACTAAGTTGTTATATAAAATCTTAACTTCCAAATTATAGTTATTAGAAAGTGTAAAGAGGTGTTGGCCATCTACTACTTGTATTAAATCTAACAACAATATCTAAAGATTTATATTGAAAATGTATATTTAGAATGGTTTACAATATTTAAGGTTAATCAAAATCAGTTAACAAAGACAATAATAAGTTGTTTAATTTAAAAATGAAATAATAATAAGAATAATATATAAACATTAAACTCTCTCCTTAGTTATCGTTTATAATCAAACGTTATAATATATTTGAATTTCAAATTAGTGAAAAATAAAAGATTAGTGTAAAATAAAAGATTAACATTTTTAGAAACTTCTAGAATATATTATATTTGGAAAAATAAAAGATCGATCATAAAACAAAGTATATTTAGAATCTATGATTATATACTATTATATAATTTTATGTAATATTATATAATTTCATATCACAAATAAACACATTAACAATCTTTTCTCATTTAACAATATCTAGATAATTAGAGACTGTTAATAATATAATCGTAAGAAATTCATAATTAGTTTAATTGAGATAAATAATAAATAATAAAATATGTTGATTTTGAAAACGAAAAGGTGGCCCGATACGTTTACCAGTTATGGGCAAACCGGTTAGTTTTAAACAATTAGAAGTCCAATGCTAGCTTTGTAGATTTACCAATGTCAAACTTTAAAAAATTTGAAATCAAAAGACTTATGCATCATTCCAAGCAGTACCATTTAAGCCACACAAAGTTGCTCATATTTCTAAAATAATAAATATAAGAAAAACATGTAATAAAAAACCATGTGTCTAATTAGTACCTGCCGTTGGCGTTGAATTGTTGCATATATTTTAAGTTGAAGTTGCCCATTGCCTAGTAATAGAAAACTGTAAATGAGTTCAACCAAATTCTCAAAATTAATGATATCATCATATAACATATCCAAAGATGTGAGCAAAGATTTTGGTCGATGGGAAAACTTTGCTTTACGAGACTTACTAAACAAATATAAGAATAAACCAAATAAAGTGTAAATAATATGATACAGATATATATAGACTTACTTGAAGATTATTCATAAAGAATTCAATTGCAGCATTTGTTTCACAAAGTCCATTCTACACGGAAAAAACCAAAAAAAAAAACATAAAGATAATAAAATTTTGAAATGCAATTAAGTTCCAAACAAAAAATATAAATCAAGATGAAAATGTTTTTGTTATTATAATCGAATGATACAACACAACATGACTAATAGATATAGAGGGTTATGTGCACCATAACCTTTGCTATGAATTAATGGAGATATTTGTGGCATCCCATCCAAATGAGTCATCTTCACCAACTCCGCGTGCCTACTAGATAACAAAAAAATGGGTCATTTGGTTATTTACATTACATACATTGCAGAGGGTAGGTTATGGGGTCGATGATGGAAATGGTGTGAAGAATTGCCTACTCATCATGTATGTTATATATTGATTGGACAGTAGTTTATTTTTGTTAAAGCTCGTAACATAGAAATTGTTATAAATGAAATTTAATATTAGACGTAACAACATGCATAACTCAAGGCAATATATTTATAGATAATAACTGAATATAGATTAGAAATAATTTAGGTATAATTGTAAATTTGAAATGATATCAATTAGCATATAGTAGGTAACTGAATATTTGACTAAACAATAAGTTTGAATATAATTAAAGCGGTTTATTGTAAATCTTTTTTTTCCTGAAATAAAAGATTGATTATATTCAAAATGTATATTTAGAATGTATTATTATATAATAAATTTAATATTTTAATATTTAAGGTTAATCAAAATCGTTTAATATTTAATAATAATACGCTGCTTAATTTAGGAATGAAATAATAATAATAATAATACACATAATAGTTTCATTAACTATCATTATTATAGTCAAACCTTCAAATATATTTGAATTTCAAATTTTTGTAAATATGTCAAGTATTATTATTATTATTAAATTACAAAATTCTGGAATAATAACAGATTTATTTAATGTAGATTAATATTTTTAGAAACTTCTAGAATAGATTATATTTGGAAAATCAATATTATACTTTTTTGTTTAATTTTAAAAATCACTATTATGATTTAGTAAATCTACTAAATTTATAATTCAGTAAATATTAATAAAAATTTAGAAACTTTATGATTATATACAGTTATTTAATTTTATTTAATATTATATAAAAACATAAATTATTTCTTTAATTATAGTTAATTTAGTCAAACCTTTAAATATAGTCAGTAATAATTTGAATTTGAATTTCAAATTATAGTCAAAAGATCAACTAATAATGGAATCAGTTATGTACATTAATATCTTTATTAAATTCTAGAATAAATTATATGTGGAAGGTGAATATTATAATTTAATATGTATTTTAATTTTAAAAATCAATATTATATTTAGCTTAGTAAATTTAGTATATTTATAATTAGTAAATGTTAATAAAAAATTAGTAATTTTATAATTAATATTTCAGGAATATTAAATTAAAGATTAAAGATCATAACCCAATAAAACATTAAAGAGTACTGAATCAAAATTGGCCGAGAAAATATTAAAAATTGGACGAAAATTATGTTTCTTAATATTTAGTAAAGAAAAAAAAATTGGATAGAAAAAAAACATACAGTAGACAGAATTTTTAGAACTGGACAAAAAAACAATAAAAAACTGGCTGGAAAACAATTAAGAATTTGAACGGAAATTCAATTCTGAATATTCACTAAACAAAAAAAATAACAATTTCACCGGAAAATCTTATTAAACATAAAAATATGCTTATAACTAAGTGGCTGGAATATATTCATCGGATATTATAACAAAACAAAGTGGCCGGAATATATTCATCGGATCTTACTATACTATTAAACCAATATGCGCAAGAATGGATTGTTAATTACCTTTAATAGATTCATCATAGAATAGATCTGTTATGGAGAGGATAAGGGAAATAAGGGTTTTAATTAAATATTAACCAAAACTGCATAGTTTTGAGAGGGTTTCACATCTAAGTTGGATGCGTAATAGCTTCATATTCACTTTCCCCATAACAATATAACAATATATTCCATCATCAAATTCTTGTGTAATCTGACTTCTTAACTCTAATTATACACGTCTAGAGAATCTTATTCTATGCCAACTTAACAAGACTCATTCAAGTTGTATTTTGCAAGACTACAAAGTCGGACATGAGGAATTTGATTACACTTGAAATAAATAAAATTACGAATAGTAATGTTATAACATCAAAATCTAGCGGTGCAGTTGTTGGCCGTTTGCCATCCATTTCGATATAAACACTAATTTTCAATGAAATTTCCAACGGAAACCTCACCAACTTGAAAAAAAAACCCTAACTATATATACAAATTGTTTTAGAAAGAAACTTCTCAGACCCCCCCCCCCCCCCCCCCCCCTTGCTGTGTTTAAAGGAGACACATCTTAACTTACCTGTCCTACACATGGACATAGATTTGGAAGTTTGGTAGCTGGATTCGTCACTAAATTTTTAAAAATTTTGGAAGTTTCTTTGTTGAAAATTCAAATTGAAATAATGAAACAATACTAGTACAATTATTCGAATGCGTACAGAGGCGTTTAGAGAGGACGAAGATTTGTCGGCAAGGCCCCGATGGTCCTCTCAACAGCCTAACAAGGAGGGGCAGAGGTCAAACAATCAAACATCATGTGACCTCCAAACATAAATTATGGTTTGTAGAAGAATTAATGTAGAGAGTGATTTAGTTGGTGAAGATTGTTTTTCTTTTCTTACAGCAACTTGTACAACTAATGGTTTTTGTATTTTTGTTTTTGTGTTAGTAATATTTATTCTAAATTCTAAACAATAAATCCATGCGTGCCTAAAATCATCTTTAGTAAATATATCTGGTGTGTCACATTTTCTCACCACCAAATCATCCACGTCCTTGTGCTCGGCTACTCTTTAGTGAATAATATCGTCGTAAGATTGGCTTTACATTAGCTAAGGACATTCTAGGCATTTTTTTCCCTTGGATCAGGATAGTCATATATACGTTCGACTATTAAAATTTTGTACCACCACAACATCCAAACACAACCCTCCCCCCCCTCCTTTTCCTTTTTGGGTTGATCATTACTCTTGATCCGGTTCTAGCCCTCTAGCCGCCCTCGAGTAGAAAATGTGGCGATTTCATGTTAACTCCCGTAACATTCCAACGTAATAATCTTGCCCACATCCATGGCCTTCTTTAAAATTACTTTTCCCTCCATCATTGCTTAGCCACTATTTAACAACTTCGGAAAGTTAGGGGCTGTTTGGGTCCTTATGTTTGTTCCTTATAGCTTATAACTTATGAGTTATAAGTTATAAGGTGTTTGGAAAAGTTGGGTTTTGTGAGTGTATAAGGTATAAGTTACAACATTGTAACTTATACCTTATACCTTAAATAAGGTATAAGGAGGTAAAATAAGGAACCCAAACATCCCCTTAATTTACCACATGAAACAACCCATCGTTTCTTACAAACTTCATATCACAAACGTCATTTGGCTTCCTTGATCAATCCACTCAGGTCATTCATGATGTCTCTCATACAATTAAGGTTGATGTTTTAATGTTTAACCGTTGAGCCATTACAATAAAATAATAAATAAAAGTGATCATGTTTTAACCCTTGATTTAGCTTCTAGCGAAGTAATTGTTTCTTATTCGACTGGACTATGGGCTTATTAGTTTACAGAAAAGTATTGTGGCGGTGGCCTGGGTATGATTATTCATTATCCCTTTGTTGTAGATGGAGCAAAGCCTTAGAAAGTCAGGACTCAGTCAGGACTAGACGTGCACAAAAAAACTGGTTCCGGAACCTAACTGGTGGAACCGAACCGGACCGGTTCCAGTTTCAACCCGGTTGGAACAATACCCGGTTTGGGTATTTTTGTACCCGAAAATCGTACCCGGTTCTCCTATTTGTATGTCAGTACCAGTTCCAACCCGGTTCCTACCCGGTTCTTAATTGGAACCGGTTCGGTTCGTACCCGGAAAAACCGGTTCCGACGGGTTTTTTTTGAAGGGTCAAACAAAAGTCAAACTAGCCGTTGGAACCGGTTCCAACGGTAATATAGCCGTTGGAACCGGTTTTTTAGACACCAATTAGCCGTTGGAACCGGTTCCAACGGTAATATAGCCGTTGGAACCGGTTTTTGAGACAATAGATCCGTTGGAACCGGTTCCAACGGTAATATAGCCGTTGGAACCGGTTTTTGATGCCCAAACCTATATATAACTTGTTTCCATTACTTGTTTCACCACCAAACTCAAAAACAAACTAAAATACTACTCCTTTAGCAAACCCGTTCCTTTACCCGAAGTTGTCGACGGAAGCGAAGGACAAGTTCAACAAAAACCTTCAAGACCTTTATGACCATTATTTTCAAATGTATGGTCCAAGCACGAGATCGTCTTTTGTGAAAAAAACAACAACTGGTAGGCCGTGCAATGACCCACTTATAAACTTGATGAATGGGATTCGTGAATCGGCATCTAAGAGGCAAAGAGGAAACACACCAAGTAGCGAACTTGGTCGATATAGTGGAGCAAACTATGTTGAGGGCGCAACGGTCGACGAAATTCGCAATATTGATTTGTTGGCTTGGTGGAAAGGTAAACAAAACGAATTTCCCATTCTATCCGCCATGGCTTGTGATTTGCTTGCCGTACAAGCCTCAACGGTTGCTTCCGAATCGGTTTTTTCTCTTAGTGGGAGGGTGTTATCTATGCGAAGAACAAAACTAACTCCCGAGTCTCTAGAGGTTTGCATTTGCCTAAAGGACCATTTGGATGCGGTGGATCGTGTACAACACAAGGCGAACTTTGAAGACGAAATACCAATAGAGCGTCATATTCATGATGAGGAGGCGGAGGACGGGGTTTCTTCCGATAACGAAGACGAGGGTGAAGACGAGAATGAAGACGAAGAAGAGTTGTAATTATTTGTTTTGGTAAAATTATTTGTAACTTGTTCAACTAATATTTAGTTTTGATTTGTTTTATTATAATTATTTTTGTTACTCATGATTAATTTTTGTTACTTTTTTAATAACGACGAACATTTTATTTATTTAAAAACTAACTATTACAAACATTATTAAAACATAAACGATACTAAACATAACAACTAAAACATAAAAAACAAAGTCCGTTGTTTTAATCCGGGAATACTTATTTTTGGGTTGTAGAGCCGGACGACTTTCCCACTTCCGTTTTTTTAGCTTCCAATCTTCTTTTCTCTCGACAATACTTATTCGTATGTTTTCGTAATGTCGAGTTGGACCCTGCTTTAAGAAACTTCGAGCAATATTTGCAACGTGCCAACTCATGTGAGTCGGTCATGAGACACAAATCGTAATGAACCCAAACATCGGGGCATCTTGTTGTTTCGATCACCATAACAACGTCATCATTGGTTGCCATTTGTTGTCGGTTTAAGGTTAATTGTGGTTTGGAGTGTGTTTTATAGTTTTGGAAGTGGTTTAACAAGTAAACAAACAAACCTTGCTATTCATAGTAAGAAAATAACCTATTTATAGTTAAAAAAACCGGTTCCAACGGTCAAAAACGGCTATATAGCCGTTGGAACCGGTTCCTAACGGCTCTAATTTTTAAATTTCAAAAAAAAAAAACCGTGGAACCGGTTTTTACGTAAAAACCGGTTCCGGTTCATACCCTACCCCGGTTTTTAAAAGTTCGCATATCTGGGCATCGGTTCGGGTCGGGAACCGAACCGGTTCTTGATTGGAACCGGTGCCATTTTACAACCCGGTGTAAAAAAACCGGTTTGGAACCGATTCGGGTTTTCCATTTGAACCCGATTTGTGCACCTCTAGTCAGGACCCAGTCAGGACCATATGTCCACTCAGAAGAGATGGGCTTTTATACATTATTTTAATGGACTCTTTGTGCAAATGGGCTTTTGTCACATCAAAATAAAAATATTTTAATTAAAGAAATTTCAAAATATATTTCGATAGTCTGGATTCTGGACCCTTTTATTTTCAAGATCAAAACGATTTAGTCCTATTTTTTTTTTTATCAATAACACTATAGTTCTTCACTGACCTTTTCTTTTCCTTTTAAAATCAATAGTCAACATGTTACGTGAATAACTCATAAGTACTTTCCCCCCCTTTTTTCTCTTACAACCTTTAGATGTGACGTTTTATATAATTCTAAATATAGTGTTTGGCGCACTTACGTTATCTATATGTCGAAGTAAATGTTCAAATCCAAGTGTCTTTGATAACGTACAAGTCATCAAAGTAAGAACTAACAAGCTCTAAAAGATACTAAAAAGTTTCGCTTTTTACGGTTTTTTCCCCTTACAAGTTACAACCATTAAGGGTGTGAGATTTTACCAACTTCCTAATCTGCATAGCGACATGTATATTTGTTTACAACATTTCGACTCAAAACTTTTTAAAAATGGTGAACATTAATGTACAAGTCGTCGGAACCATTCCTTAAAAAGGTTTTGTTTTTTACGTTATTTTTTTATATTAAAACCTTGAAAAAGGTTTCTAAAAGTCCGATTTAAGGTTACAAAACTGTTTGGGACGAAAATGTTGAGTTTGTCCAGAAAAAAATGTGATTTTTCCAACTAAAAGTGTTTTCCCGGCAACCGTGTTAGAATTCTATTAGTCACGGATAGTTGAGAACAAATACGTTAAAAATGAGGTCGTCAGAGCCAACTCGTTGGTTAGGAACGACATCGACCTAAAGATGATAGTTGGGATTAATAATTACAACACATCATTTAAAAATATGATATTTTTTGTTATGGAAATTGAAGATGCGTTTTTGAAGACGCCCTTTATTTTTTATCTATATAAATAAAATAGTTTAGTAAAATAAATAATAATTGATAAACCAAAGCAATATATACAAGGATAATAGAAGAGGAAAATGACCATGGCTCTTAGATCGGGGCTTTGCCTTTGTTTCCCAAAGTCCATGAAGTATCAATACTTGTCCCTTCGACATTTGAATGAGTCAAAATTATTAATACATCACACATCCATTAAGATCCCACTTAAGTCAAATTAAATTTTTTTTTTTGGCGACTAATATATATAATAACATGAAGAAGAGTTAGAAGACGAGTATGGTAACATATGTTAATTATTAAACTATTGTGCTACAACAGGATAAGGCTTTAATTTGGTGCTATATCTTACGTACAATCCCATAACTTGAAGAATGAAGATGGGTTTGGACTGTGGAGTCCAACTTTTCCCTGACATTCATTTGCGACCGTTCATGCTTATTCTCACGTGTTTAAGTTTTATTCTATTTTATATTATTTATGTTAAACCGTGTTGTGTCATGATGTATGAATTCAAGAACTATTGAAATATGATAATATCGAAACACTTGGAAGATGATATAGCTAGGGACATCTCTACTATGTTAGTAAAAACTTATTACTTTAAACTCACCATGTAGTAGCCCTAAAAGGCTAAATATTTATTTAAAGATGGGTTTCATTCTTCTCTCAACTTCGTTAATAGTTCTGATTTCTGTAGTGTCTTATATATATTATAGTTTTGATTTCTAGCTAGCTAGTTTTGAGAAATTACACCTTTCCTTTTTGCTGTTCACCTAGATGTAACAAGTTTGGTCCTTGACGCTAACAAATGATAAATCAGTTTGTGATTTTTTAATAAAAGACAATAGTAATCCTTGTCATTAAAAATATTATTAAAATTCAAAACACATAGATGAATGATGCACGTACCACATCATTTGTACTTCTTCCTCTTACGGATTTGCGGCCCCATGCCACCTTCTAGTGATCCATCACCGCTTGCTACCACTATCGTGTGAGATCAAGAATCCATGGGACTTGCTCGGTTCGGCTTTTGTGACTGCAATGCCCATCGTTACCATACACTTTGGACTCGATTTGGCTTCTTGAGAGGAAACAAACTGAACTAAACCAAATAAAATAGCTTTTGCAACCCTTAAGAACCCGTTGATGCTCTACGAGACATATAGAAGAAGAGGCAACTCTAATCCAATAGACTCTTACATTAATCAACACCATTTAAAGAACCCTTCAATCCTTTAAGTCTTCGTTTTTGTTGGTTTCTCTACATCGATCCTTGCGAATTTAGTCGTGCAAATTGGTTATATGGTTCAGCCAAACTAAGCTTTATCGCCAATCCTTGATAAACCACGACAAATGGTTTCAAACGAATCAACAAAACATACTACGTACATGGACCATCCGTGTAATTAATTCTTATCAAACAAAGTTACTTCTCGTTAGGTTAAATTTGCCCTTGGATTCAAAGTAAACTATTGGTTGTATTGACGGTTTGAGTTATCGACTAATAAGTAATAAGCCGAAATTTCAAAATCTAATTTTTCTATAATAGAAAAGAGAAACCTCACTATTAGTTTGCGCTACCTTTTGAAACTTAGGGGCCATTAGAAATTTAGAATAGAGTTGCAACTTTTGGGTGTAATTAACCTTTTCTAATGTCACCTCTTTGCACCAGCTCCGTAGCTATTTATGTATTTCACATTGCTATTAAGTGATGTAGTCATTAAACAAAACTTAAACCTTTCTTTCTACTTAAAATGACAACTTTACAAGAACCCCAATTCGACTTAGAATCCGGCCATGGCGGTGGAGATACGACCATACAGCAGCCAGTATCATCAAATGGTAGTGAAAAGAGTATCAGTATTACTATGGAGATCGCAGGGTTGGTTCTGGAGGAGCTGGTTATGGATCTTGAAAATTGCAACGGCAATGGCGGTGGTGAGGAAAGTAAGTTGTCATTTGAGTTTGGATGCAAACATTGAAGAATCTGAAAATGGGATCCCCATTGAGTTGGGTTGTTGTTGTAAAGATGATTTGGCTGCAGCTCATAAACACTGTGCTGAAGCTTGGTTCAAGATTAAAGGAAACAGGTAGTTAACTACTAAAATCATCTTCAGTTTAAGTTGTATTAATCTCTCTTTTAAGATTCACATGTCTAAATTTATGCATGAATCCAGCATGTAGTGAACCGGTCGATAGGAGGTTCATTTATATTCGCTTATTGAATGAATGAATAAACATGAGCAAAAGTTTATTCTACTCTTTAGGTAATTAACGATAGAACAAAAAGACATATTTCGTTTGTGAGTTTGTCCACTAATGTTCATAAAGGTTCTTTCCTTCAAATATGTTTATGTTCACTTGTTAACGTGTGCTCGGTCGTTTATGCTTATTTAATTTTGTTCGTTTACGTTTATTCATATATCTATTTACCTTTTTAGGCAAATTATAGTTAGTCTAGTTTTATGACATTAAAATATCACTAATTACAATTTAGTTAACCTTTATGACATTAAAATATCACCCATTACAATTTGGTGTAGTTGTAATAATGTTTTAGGCTAAATAGATGGGTGGTCATGATTCCTTTACATAGCTGTTGATTTGTTTATGTTTAAACATTCGTTATACTATTAATGAGCGAACATAACATTTTTATGTAGTAACACGAACAAGAAAACCGTGACGTTTACTTGTTCGTGTTTTACTGTTAGGTTGATTAAAGTTAAACAAACAAACATAAACATGCTATGTTCGTGTTTGCTCAATTTGTTAGAGGCCTATCAAATTTCATGAGTTAAAGGAAACATCTTTGAACCCATTTGTTTAAAGCTTTGTGGGTCGCATTTTAATTAAAAAAAGTAGTATTAATTGAATGCTATATATGGGTTAAAATCCAGAACCTGTGAGATATGTGGATCAATTGCACAAAACATTGCTAGCGTAGATGAGGCTGAAATGCTAGACCGATGGAGTGAATTACCAAATGGTTCTACACCATCACAAGCAACTGCACCTGGTGCGACAGAGGCTACATCAGAGGCTTGCAACTTTTGCCAGGGCCATTGGTTTCTCAACTTTTTGTTGGGTTCAATACTCTTTGCTTTTGTCATCTCATGGCTATTCCACTATGACATTCCATCTTGATCTGAAAAATTGAGGTACTTGTTTGTACTAAGAAGGATACATTATGCCTTGTTCTTTTTGATAATGTAGAATTTGTAAGGGTTCATTAGATCTTGTATTATTATAACCGTAAGTCAAGTGTCACAACTATGTATACATATCAAGCGTCACAAACATACGTACAATACTTAAGCATTACAAACTTAACACAAAACCGGATTTTGTTAAAAAGTGGGTTTGCCAAGTCATAGACACAAATTTATATGAGTTGGGCTGGGTTAAACATGCTTACCTGAAACGGACGCTTACCCCCGTTGGATGAACAGATCGAGCAAGTTCGAATTGACGTAACATGAAACCTATTAGTCCGAAAGCGCCGTGGAGAGCGGGTGTCCTCTCAAGGTATCACACTTTCTAGCTTGTCAAAAGAAGACATAAACACAAATCTAATACAAATTGAGTGGAATGAATTTGAAACAAAATTTAAGTTGGATTTAACATCAGTCAAAACGCATGTTTATTATTCAAGCAGACTGAGAGTTCACTAAAATTGGACCCGGACCTGTATTAAATTATCAATCCTATAAAATTTTCTTTTCCCTATCGATACTGCTAGGAGTACTCCTCTCTCCATTTTTATTGAACTTATCCATATCAAATTAATCATTTAATCTTTTCAAACAAACTTATAAACGGGCGTATAAGAGGAAGAACGTGGTAATACATAAGTTTATGAGGGGGATAACAGGGTTATATCGTATATAGTCATTACAAAAATATGATCAAATCAATAAACATAGCTGCATTAAGTAATATGAATATATCTAGTAAACCTTTTTCTAAACACTCCATATGGCCTCATTAAACCGTCGCCGTTATTTTGTTAACTAGACGGATGCCCGCGCGATGTAGCGGTGTTTGAACTTGTTGATCACGTAACAAATATAAGTGTTTATGGTTCGGTTAAAACCTTGAATCGTTCAAACCGGTCATTGGTTTGACTTCTTTTTTCTTTTTTCTTTTTTTACTTTCGGTTTGTTGGTCGGTTTCAAAATTTTCAAAACTTAGTAAACGGTTGGTTCGCGGTTTATACTGGCAACCGGCCATAAGAAACCAGACCAGACTGTAAATGTTGAATGCATTTTAATATTTTTTTTATTATTAGTTATTAGATATGCTTTGTAATATATATTAGATATAGTTAGAATTTAATTGAACATAATCTTTTTATTACAAATAACTTGGCTATACAACTTCAAATTAACCTAATTGCAGTATGATTCATTTTGTGATATTTGTTGTTATTATTTCACGTCCTACATCTTCCATTAATACTTATCATTTATGTGGCTAAAATTATCATTTTTTATTTATGATCCTCTCAAGTATCATATTATGTTGGTGTTTAGTTAAATTTGATGGTACATTTAAATTAATAATTATTTTAAACTAATTTTATTATTAAAGTTTAAACTGTGAAACCAAACTGGAACCAGGCCGTTAGTAACGATTTGGTTTCAACTTTCAATGGTTAAGTTTGGTTTTGGACGACAAAAAAATCAGTATTAACAATTGTACTCGCAAGTTTAACTTAAAACCGACACTGAACACCCATACGTAACATATTAATTTATTTAAAATGAAAAAAATTATAGCAATATCATATCCAAATTAAAGAGAGTAAAATGCTCGTTTTTATGGTGTATTTTTTTATAAAAATACTAGCGTTTGAAAAGGCTAAAGTCGTTTAAAAATCATGAGTGAGAAGTTAGTTTACAAATTAAATTAAAAACATAATATGGTTAAAGCCGAGGGACCAAACTTGTAATTGAATGGATTGTGTTTAAAAGACAAATTTACTCTTACTAACACATGTACCTTATGCTTTAAGTGTTGTAAATTACTTAAAAATGGGTGTCTTAATTTGCCCTTGTTTGGTGTATTATATATAACTACACGGGTGCCCGCGCGATGCAGCGGGTCTTTGAACGCGGACTCTATTAATCACGTAACAATTATGAGTGTTCATGGTTCGGTTTAAAACCTTGAAACCGTTTAAACTGGTCATCGGTTTGGTTTCACGGTTGGGTTTTTTACTTTCAGTCGTTTTTTTACTTCCTTTATCCTTTCAAGTATCATATTTTAACTTAGTTGGAATTCATAATAAGGTTAAATTAATAATCATTTTAAGCAAATTTTATTATCAAAGCTTAAACTGTTAAACGAAACTAGAACCAGACCGTTAATAATAGTTTGGTTTCAATTTTCAATGGTTTAGTTTTCATTTAAAAATAATCAAAACCGGCATTGAACACCCCCACGTAACATATTAATTTTTTCAATTGAAAAAAATATAATAATATTATACTAAAATTAAAGAGAATAAAATACTCGTTTTTATGGTGCAATATTTTTACAAAAATATTAGCGTATGAAAAACTTATTGACGTTTAAAAATCGTGGGTGAGAAGTTGGTTTAAAGTTGAAACTAAAAACAAGATATGGTTAAAGATGAGGGGGCAACCTTGTAAGTTGGGTGAATTGTGTTTAAAAGACAAGTTTACCCTTAATTACATATGTACTTTATGCATTAGTGTTTGCACAACTCTTAAAATCAAGTGTCTTAATTTGCACTTATTTGATGTATTATATATAGTATAGATTAAAAATCGTGGGTGAGAAGTTGGTTTAAAGTTGAGAGAAAGGATCAAATAAAAAGTTTGGTTTTCCTAAGAAGGCTAGGAAGGAGGGTATTTTAGTCTGCTACCTTAATATTGAAACCCACTTAATTTAATTTCAAAAACCCAATTAATTAAAACCCACTTAATTAAAACCCACTTAAATTTTCACTCGTCTCCTACAACTACCACCGCCCACCGCCACCACCTTGCCGGAAAAGTCTTCGGAAATTTCGCTGGAAAATAAAACACTATGAAAAACACAATGAAAAAGACGCAATGTAAAAAACACTATGAAAATAAAAACACAATGACAAAAACACAATGAAAACACAATTAAATAACACAATGCAAAAAACACTATGAAAAAATAAAACACAATTGTATAACACAATTTTGTAAAACACAATTATGATAAAACACACCTTGTAAAAACCCACGATTTTTTTTTATTTTTATAAAGCAATATGGTACTCATATAAAAGATAAAAAAACACTCGTTTTTATGGTGAAATTGTTTTGAAAAACAAATGTCGTATAAAAAAGTTATGGACGTTTTAAAATGATGGGGGAATTTGACATGTGTCTTGCATGTGGAGAGAGAAAGTCAACAAATGTGTTATCCCTATTATGCATTTACCCTTGTTTTACACTTGATCTCTCTAAGTGACAAGTAGGCATGCCACGTAGGCAATAAACTAACGGAGTTAACATTCGTTAGTCGAGGGTCCGTTATAGGCAAATACCCTTTTAGTTGGTACCGTCACCAGACAAATTTGAAGTTAGGTCTTTTATTTACCAATAGGGCATAGTTGGGATTATTTAAAACCAATATTTCAAAAAATAATTATATTTAGTTTTTAATATTTAAATACTAAAGATAATTATATAAATAAGTTATATACGTGTGCATAAATATATTTACATAAATAATTATTTTTTAATTATTAATTGTTTTATTACATTATATTCAACTTCAAACTTCAATTTTATCAAAAATTACCAGTTACTACTAGTTTTTCTAAAAGCTATTAATTTATTTTCATATACATCATATTCAACTTAAAACTTGTTTCTTATAAAAGAATTTAAAGGGGAAAAAAGTAATACTCCGAACTTGCTCGATACCACTCAAAAAATGCTAAGAAAATACTCGGTTCGATTTTTGCTTGGTTCGATCTTGGCTTGGTTCGATTTGAAACGAGCCAACCAACGAGCAAGCCCTCGCCAGTTCGGCTGACCCCCAAAAAAAAGTATAATAATAATAAATCAATAAATAAATTAAAACCATTTTAAGTAACCGGTTCATGTTGAGGATGTTCCTAGTGTTTACCAATAATCAATGTGTCATCCGCACAAAGAAGATGTTGTGGTATTCTTTTTATTCGGTGTAATTATGTTGTGGTATTTTTTTTAACTTTCTAAAATAAAGTTTTAAGCTAACAAAGATATTATCCGATTTTGAACTGGTCCAACAAATCCAGATTAATGAAGTGGAATGAAGTATTGAAAACTAACAATTTCAATACACTTAGAATTTTTCTCTTAAATAAAAATAAAAAAAAATATATAGTTTTTTTTTGGGACTACATAAGAGTTTTTTTCTTCTTTTTTTTTTTGACTGCACAACAATTTCAATACATGTCAGGCAACCATTTGACGTGATGTTCGTTCATTCGCTTATTTAATAAATGAACGTATATGAATAAAAAATCCGTGTTCGTTTAATTAACATGAATACATGTTCCGTTCGTTCATTTACGTTCATGAACATTTGTTTATGTTCGTTTATGTTTGTTTATTTATGTCCGTTTATATATTTATAGAAAAATAATTAATGACGTGGATGAATTATCTATTTAAAGGTTTTATATTTATTGTGTTTATTTAAGTGTTTTCTATTATGTTTGAATATGTTTGTTTGTGTTCATCTACGTTCGTTCATGTATGTTCATTTACGTTTGTTTATCTTTGTTCAGTTATGTTCGTTTTCTAAATAAACGAACATGAACATAAATATTTATTCGATTAAGTGTTTGTGTTTGTTTAAAGTTAATTGAATGAACACGAACATGCCATTGTTCGTGTTCGTTCGATTCGTTTACAGAGTTTCATTATTCACATTGATGAATACATTGGTCTCTATTTCTAGCTTTGCCGATTTAATTTGTGTTCGTTTGTATTCTTGAACTGTACGTGAACACATTCATTTCCCTAATGAAGAACACGAACATAAAATCTCGTGCGGTAAGTTTTTATGAACACGCTATTTTCTTAATAAACGTACATGAACATGGCTTTGTTTGTGTTCATTAGGTTCGTTAACAGCCTTGCATGTCAGTGTCACGATTTCTACTTAAAAAAGATTTGTTCACAATATTTATATAGACTTACCATGGTTATTGATTTATTAGTATTAAAGCTAACATGTTACATGGTTTTTTGTCTCATGCAGTGACAATTTGTATAAGAGTCGATGAAATATTGAAATTTGGTACGGGCATATTTAAAAGTAGAGAGAATTTAGTTGGTGAACAAAAATATATAAAAACATATATCGGCGTCAGTTTCGATAATACTGATACATGTATCGATGTTGTTCGGTCGAAGTCGGTTCACAACGATACGGTACCAACATTTGTAAACTTAAGGATAACAAAAAAAAAAGTGGAATGTGTTTAAATTGATTTTGTTAAATAAATAATAAAACAAAAAAACAGTTTTCAAAACACAATTTTTGAATAATTTTGAAAAAAAACAAGCTGAAAAATAAAAAGTAATTTTTTTTCCATTTTATTTCTTTGGTCTATGCTTTAAATAGGAAACTTTTAATAAATATTATTCATAACCAATAAGATTTGGAGTAAGAAAATGCAACTTTATAAAAAAAAATTAAAAGAAAAAACATATTTTAATAAATGCTTTTTAAATTTTTGATAAATAATTTTTCGTTCCACCTCATTTAAAAAAAAAACTCACTTCAAACCATTGTAGTTTTCGTTTAGCTATACTTTGATTGCTCTACAAACATTTTTTGTTGTATTAAATAAACATTATCTGGATCACCATTCATCACAATCAACATATAAGTTGTTCCATTTCCACAATTTCATACAAGTGCACAAAAACAACAATCAAATTGGTCAACATTGTTACAAAAATGGATCAAACTCTTGAACGGTTGAACCTCATGTACTTATATTTCCCGACCATTTCAAGGGCCGCTTAATTGTGCTCTGAAGTTAGCGGAGCTCCTGTGTCTTTCCGGTATCAATGTCACCTTCAATTCCTCAACACCGAACACATCCCCTGCCGTCTCCTCCGCAACACTGACGTGGTATCTCAGTTCAACCGCTATGGTAACTCCAAATTCCAAACCATCCCCGATGGAGTTGGCCACAAACATGTGTACTACTTAGAATTTTATGAATGTTGACTCTTCATTGTCGTTGGGTGTATTCAATTTCTTTTAATATGAACTTTTAGCTAGTGAATATAATACTAGGAGGTTAGCTCTGTTGGGTTTCAAGTGGTGATCAGTCAACGGTTTAACTTTTAAACCCGGTTTTAATAAATAGGTTTCATAATTATTAATCATATTAATAATGAATACGCAGCGGAATACAAAACGAGTAATCACCATTTAACGCAACGGTACAGGATCCGATTACATACGATACGAGTACGAATCAAAACAACTAAATTAAATATAAATCTAAACTGACAATATTTAATTTTACCTTGGTTAATGAATAAACGGTTGAGACACCGAGGTTCAATGAACGATGCAAGTTTATGAACCGAAACGGGGGCGGTGCACTAAGGCAGCGGCTTCGGTGATCGGCAATGCTTTGCGGAGCAGTGGTGGTGGCCGGATGTTGATTAAGTGGCGGCAGCGTGGCACACAGCAACCGACTTCCAGCCGACTGATAGAGTGTTGTTCCTTTTATTTTGGTGTGCTCCAAGATTCTTGGAGTTAAAATTTAGGTTATATTAATTATGATTAAAATATCAAAATTATATAATACTTGTAAAACTATAAACGGGCCTTGAGCCCCACTCGATCTGTTTCACGTTTAAAAGCCCGTAATAAGTTTATCTAATAAACTAATATATATTTATTATTTACATTTAGTATAAATAATAAATACCATTAAAAGTTCGTTATTACCGGTTAAACAAGTTAAGCGGATTTATTGTTCGTTGCCTAAGGTGTAACTATCACGGGTCATAACCCGGTCGGCCGTGTTGACTTAAGCGAACCGGTCTATATTTCTAACAAGCTCATGTAATGTGACGGGGATTTTGTATGTGCACACTTGCAATTTGAGTTACATATTTAGAATTTAACAAGTATTAACTCTTCATCGTCAAGTGTATTCAATTTTATTTAAAAAGTAAACCACAAATTAAAGTTAGTAAAAGAATCAAATTAAATGACAAAAATAATATTGACAGTTTTGTAAAAATTAGTCAATAATTACTTAAAAACATAAACATAATATAAATATAACATATATTTAATTTATTTTTTCGTAGTCAAAGTACGTAATTATATTCTACTGAAGTTATCATTTCAAGCACGTGCACAAGCCGTTTAAGATACAAAAAATTACTTTAAAATGGTTTAATTTCACAATATAGCAAAAATTTTAATTAGTTAAATGGTTAATTCTTTCATAAACGTTTCTAAAACCTTTTATAAAAGCATTAAGATTAAACCAATAAAACTTTTGAAATGTTAACGAAGCCAAGTTCAATATCTTTTAAGTCTAGACCAAACAAACTTATATGGTAGTGTTAATATTTATTAAAAAATCACAAAGGCACAAAGCTCAGTATTTTTTATTTAGATCTCATTGAGGTTCATCAAGACTTAAACGTCGATTTCATAGAGAGAATGCAGAAGAAAAAGTCATATATAGTGTCCATAATACAAGTATACCACAACTACTACTAGTATAATCAAACTGAAAAACAATGTCATAAGGTTTGCAAGAAGCTAAGAGGAGATAGAGGATTAGCGTCAAGCTAAGATTTTTGTCCATCATTACCGGTTCTTTAAGCGCATCACATATTTCCTGCACAACTTCAAGAAAGTGTATGCATGTCTCCTTTCCATCACATGCAGCCACCGTCTCTCTTATATGGCTGTATTTGATCGAATTCATACTGTCGGACCCGAAACAGAAGCGGCTGGAAATTTTAGCAATGTGAAGACTAAAATTTTCTTTAAAGACTTTTTTGGCCGAGTGTGAATCACCGGTTTCTTCGGAAGATAACCGACAAACATGACAACCACTGGTTTGTTGATTGATCAACTCAATCATAAGATAAATAAAAATATGGTGTAAAAAAACAACAAACGCAAGACACGGAGAGATATATGTATGAGCAAGAGGAATCTCTTATATAAGTAACTTCTGGTTTTATGACCGCTACATAACGTTAATATTTATTAATTACTTTGATTTTGGATTCATGTACATAGCACTTAGCAGCTAAATATTTTAAAATTTAAAATGTTACACAACGGTCATATTTAATTATTTTTGATTCACTTATGCTTTTGAATTTTGAACCGTTACATATATAATTAGAAAAAAATTTTGAAATAGGAAAAACTTAAAGAATAAAATGGTTTTTAGGAGAGAGAAAATTGTATTAAGAAAATAAGAGATCTGTCATTTGAAATGGCGGATATCAACAAACAAGTGGGGCCTGTCAGGTCTTGTCTGATGAGTTGGACGACTACCACGTGTTCCACCATTTCAAATGGCGGATCACGAATATTTTATTCGTGCTCCGCCATTTGAAATGACGGTTGCCAACTTTGGTGATCCGCCAGTTTGACTGGCAGGTCACACTACTAGAAAAATAGCTTTTAGTGACTAACAATTTATGACTCACAGCTATTTATGACTCGCAAAGACGTGTGTCATAGAAAAAGAGTCATGTTTTTTAAAATTTAGAAGATTTATGACTCCCTGTTTTGCGAGTCATTAAGCAGGAGTCATAAAATGAAAAAAACAAAGATTTATGACTCTCTTTTTCACGAGTCATAAATGAAAAATAACAGTCCCATATAATGAAAAATAACAGTCCCATATAAGATGGCCAAGGCCCAAACCTGATGCCTAAATACTGCAAGGGTAGTTTAGGCAATTTTAATAAAGGTTCGTTAAGTTCCAGAACCAGTTAATACATGTCCAACACATGCTGAAACTGATGTGATTTCGTGCAGGGGAAAAGTTGGAATATTGTAAAAAAAATTGTTAATATGTTTAGATGTGCGGATCACAGATTCGGAGTAAAAACCGAACGCACGCGCGCGCTGATCCAGTTTGCACGCACGCACTGACCCGATCTGCGCGCGCTAACACGAAATGCGAGCGCGCGCTGATTCAGTCTGCATGCACGTGCTGATCCAGTATGCACGAGCGCGTGCTGACCTGGTCTGCACGTGCGCTGATCCAAACTGCGCGCGTGCGCGCTAACACGAAACGCGCGTTGAACTGGACCGTGCTCGCGCAGTTCGGTTCAGCGCACGCGCGCAGTTCGGATCAGCGCGCGCACGATGACCCGATCTGCATGCGCGCTGATCCAGACTGCGCGCGCTCTGACGCGAACATGTACATTTTTCGCTAAAAAACTGCACGCGCGCGCTGACCCGATTCACTGTTGTGTAGATGCAAGAAACCAGAAAGGATGAAGAGGAGATTGATAGTTCATTGTTGTGGAAGAAAGCAAGAGAACTAAAAACAGGAGGTTTCGACTCTAATGTCCAAGTGATTGTTGATAGAATTGTAAGTTTTTCTATTGATTGTATATTTTTATTTATTGATTACTAATAAGTATAGTTTGGAAACATGATTCCCAAATACAGGATAAGCTTCAACAATCAGGATATAATGAGGAAGTACGTGGAAACTATGATGTGCTTACACAGGCAGTGGAATATGTTTTGTAACCGATTCCAGGTACGTTTACAGGTACTTATATGAGCAAATCAAGAATTGACCGATTCCAGATCGTGGAATATGTTTTGTGACAGCGACTTCAACAATGAAAGATGATTGTAAATCGAGATCCTAACATATTGATGATTCAAGTAAAATAATTGTAGAACGATTAACTAAAAGAAACAACAATGACATCATCATAGTACCCTATACTCCCGGGTTTGAATTTTCATTTAAATTCTTGTTCGTAGATAAAATAGAACTAAGTTGTTTAACTTTATTTGGTTTTTGAATTTTGTAGAAACCACTGGGTGTTGCCGTGTTAGACATTAAAACTACTACTTATTATTATCTGGATTCCTTAAGGCCTATCGATGTCAATCCGCAGCCGAGGCAAATTATCGATGCGTAAGTTATACAAATTATTGAAACATTATATATTATATTCATTGATATATTTCAAAATTTATATTGTAGCGCAATGATAGTGTACGCTGTAAAAACGGGAGCCAACATACGTATCAAAGTCAACTGGGTCAACAACAAGGTGAGTACTTAAATTCTTTAAATGGAAATTGAACTGCACGCGTTATTATCATATCTTATCTGAACTGCACGCATACTAATCTGCACGCTAGATTTAAACTGACTGCGCACGTGCTAATCTGATCCGGGCTCGCGCGCTGCTCTGATCTGAGTGTTATTATGATCTGCAGGCTGTTCTGATCTTGTATTATCATTCAATCATAATCTGTAACTTTGAATATGTTATTCTGTAGTGTCCAACTCAACCGGGAAGTATAGAGTGCGGATATTATATCTTAAACTTCATGAAGGAGATAGTTCGTGACGGACTTGACATACTCGTCAATAACAATGTAAGTGTAATTTACTCTTTTGCTTATTGGTTTGTTTTGATCGAATATGTTTTGACTCGACCAAGTTTGTAATGTCTTTTTTATTCTTCTTAGGTTGGTGGAGGCAAAGAGGTATACACGGATGCCGATCTTGACGCGGTTCGTGAAGAATGGGCAAGCTATGCGGTTCAGTTTGTTTTTCGAGAATGATTTCTTGTATTGACTAAAAAATATTTTTTGTAACATTTTGATGTAGGATGCTTAATTAGGAAATGAAATGAAAGGTTTATTTTGTATAATTGTGTCATTAATTTAAATATCAGTATAATAATAATAATAATAATAATAATAATAATAATAATAATAATAATAATAATAATAATAAAATAGTAAAATAAATTTTTTTAGAAAAATAATACCATGACTCGCAAATTTGCGTGTCATAAATTACAGTCATAAAAGCATGTCATAAATGAGAGTCATAAAGTGTAAGTCATAAACATGAGTCATGAAATGCGAGTCATAAAATGTGAGTCATAAGTTATGACTCGCGAGTGTGAGTCATAATTGATTTATGATTGGGCTATCAATGACTCGCATTTGCAAGTAATCTGTACCCATTTATGACTCGCAATGCGAGTCATTAAAAGCCTTTTTGCTAGTAGTGTCACAATTTACAAAGTAGACTACCCCTATGTGTAAAAGTGTATTTTAATGGACATCCGTCATTTCAAATGGCAAACGTGAATAGTATTTCTGATTGATTTAACACACATTTTTGACTTATTTGACACACCACATTTTCAAATATTATTATTTATTTATTTTCTTAATAACAATTTTGTTTTTAAATAAGGTTTATTTAACAAATAAAAAGTGTATGTAACAAATAACGTTTATAAAATATGTTTTGTCTTTTTATTATTTATTGGTTTTCTAAATACCATTATTTAAAAAAATACAAACTTTAATATTAACAAGATTTTTTTTACTAAAAACACCAACTTGTGTAATTTTAATATTTTGATGGGCATCTGTCATTTGAAATAGAAGATGTCATATTGACATCCGCCATTTCAAATGAAGGATGTAAATAGTGTACTTTCTGGCAGATTTGACCACACAGTACCTTTTTCTTTTTATTTTTATACTTATTTTCTAAATTAACAAATAAAAAAGTTAATATTAAGAAATATTTTTTTCTTAAAATCACTTAATTTATGTAATTTAAAAATACATTGTTTTAATATTTATTATTTTCAAAATAACATTATTTAAAAAAATAAAAAATTTAATATTAAAAAGATTTTTTTATTAAAAACATTAATATATGTAATTTAAAGAATACATTTTTCAGACATCCGTCATTTCAAATGGCAGATGTAAATAGCGTACTTGACTGCCTAATTTGAACACAACACTACCTTTTCGTTTTATTATATTAATTTCTTAAATAACAAATAAAAAATTTAATATTAAGAAATATATTTATTTTCCAAATACAACAACTGAACATAATGTATTTTTCAAATAAAAAGTGTTAGTCAAAACAATTAGTCTATTATTATATTCAATATTCACATCTGCTATTTGAAATGACGGATGTCAAAATACCTTTTTGGCAGACTTCTGCCGTTTGAAATGGCAAGTGTCATTCAGACATTCGCCATTTCAAATTAGAGATGTAAACAGTAACTCTACTATCATTATAAATAGACTCACAATCAATAAGACATATCAAAACCATACTGCAATGTTTCTCCATGCTTACTTAATTTCGTATGGTGATTTCATTACTACACCACGTCTGCCCCAAAAATCACCTGATTATGACTTCCACTCTTTTCATTGTTGGAATTAGTAGCCTCGAAAATAGGACGTGTGTCCTCTAGAATATGGACAACTGTCCCTAAGGGTTAAATCCCAGAAAATCACTACCGGTTTGTTATCATGTTCGAATTGTTCGGATTTGCTGATTTTGATTTTGGGTTAACATGTTTGTTATCATGTTCGAATTGTGATGGTTTTACATTTGAGTTCTTTCTAACCTTTGTATTTTTAGAGAGAAACATAGGCAAAAACAAGGTGTTGCCGGTAGTTCTGACCAGTGGTGGTGGACTTGCAACTTCGTTGTTGCTTATGAGTTATGAGGCAAACAAGCAATGTTGGAGGCGATGATGATGATGATGATATGCGAAGTTTGAGACTTACCGTATCATGGCGGGGTAATATCCGGAGGTTTCATGGTAGAAATTACAAAATTGGTGTTTTTACCGCTGAAGCAGCCGGATGTTTGCATCTATGGTGGTTTTCTTCGTCTTTGTTTTGATTATTATTAACAAATCCGAGCCTCTTTGAACTTTATTCATTCATATTATAATCTTGAACTTCTGATCTACACACTAAAACACTGTTTCTTGATATTAGGCTTTATAATATGTACCTTATGCTGCCATACTTATACATTCTAACTTCACACAAAGACATCACCACCGGCCACTTGCGGTTGTCTATTGTGGCGGCCATGGTCACGTATTGTACAGAGAGATACTGGTAGCTGTAAACCTGTGATTTATGGGATGTTGTCCTGCTGTTTCCACCGGCTATGGCGTTGCCGTCGCTCATTATGAAGACACTGCCATCAGTCGTAGGTTTGATTTTTCTGCTCTCAACTTTTAGTAATTAGGGACTTTTCTAATTAGATTTGATTATATTCAAGGGTTGCTTTATGTATTTTCGCTTTGTTGACCGCATTTCTTGCTCAATAGGTGTTCGATGAAATGCCAATAGCTAAAAGCCCACGGTTGGCAATCAAAGGTAATTCAAAAATTATATATGATAGAAAATCTAATGTTGATAAATAATATATGTAATTTGTTATTGATTCTTTAATTTGCAACCAACTACGTTGTACCTTACCATTTAATATATGGACTCTGCCATTTCCGGCCGCCTGTGCCTGTGGCAGTGGCTGGTGGTTTATGTGGTCTTTTAGTATGCTGCATAAATTTTGATTGATCCTTTTGATGGTTTTTGTGGTTTTCCTGTTGTTTGTTCACCGTTGCCATTTCCGGTCGTATGTGGTGTTAACGGTGGTTGATGGGTTATGTTGGTCTTGGTTTGTTGCTTAAATCTTTAGTCTAGGCTATGATGACTCACCACTATTTGGCGTTGCAACCTATGTTGCGGCCATAGTGGAGATCTGAGCCACGGGCCATTTGATTTACATTTTGAATTTTATTCGTATGTTTTCACTTATCTTTGTCACAAACCCCACACAACGTGCGGGTAGTTGGGAATGTGTTGCACTCCTGCTCGACAATGGTGCAGCTGTTTAAGGTACATCGGTTATGAAATTTATTATATTTTTGTTTTTGGGATTTCGATTTAAAGTTGTATTCGTTTAGTACGTTACAAGACATGGTGTAACATGTATCGGTCGAGCTAACGCTGAAAAGCATTGCAACATCTAAATGGGACCTAAATACGAAAGCAAACCGGCTTTCTTGGGGCAGCAATCTAACAAATAAGAAGGTATTGTTTTAGTAAATAAGCACACATTAATTTTAGTTTCATTTTATGGTGGATACGGGTACGCTATGCAACCACCAAGCATGTATGGTGCAGTTGCAAAGTATGATGGCTATGGTGCACACTAGCAACAAGTTTGTTGAATAGGTAGTATGAGTTTAGATAAATAGTGATTTTTATGGATAATGATGATGTTAATGTATTGAAGTTGCTCGAGAAGGATGATTTTTTGTCAGCTCGGTTGAATGCACACTAGAAGAGTAGTGTTTGTATTGAAGAAGTGGGAGTGATATGTTGGCTTTTTTACTTAGGTTTATACTATTGTACATTAAAGCTGTTGAAAATGAGTGTTACACATCTTAACACCTTACACATCTTAACACCCGCTAACGCTCCCCGCCGCGGCGGGTCTGAATACTAGTTATTTATTACTTTTCGAAATATCATTATTTAAAAATTACAAATTTAAAATTAAAAAGGTTTTTTTTATAAAAACACTAACATGTGTAATTTTAATATTTTGATGAATAATAAAATACAAAGGTTTTTATTAAAAAAATCTTTTTAATATTAAATTTTGACATTTAGAAAACTAATAAATAATAAAAAGACAAAACGTTTTTATTAAAAACACTAACATGTGTAATTTTAAATCTTTTATTATTTTTTTATAAAATACAAAGGTTTTTATTATAAAAAAATCTTTTTAATATTAAATTTTGTATTTTTTTAAATACTAATATTTAGAAAACTAATAAATAATAAAAAACAAAATGTATTTTAAAAACGTTATTTGTTAAATACACTTTTTATTTGTTAAATAACCTTATTTAAAAAAACGTTATTAAGAAAATAAATAAATAAATAATAATATTTGAAATGGTGGTGTGTCAAATCAGCCAGAAATACTATTCACATCCGCCATTTGAAACGGCGGATGTCAAGATGACATCTTTCATTTCAAATGACCGATGTCAATTAAAATACACTTTTACACGTATGGGGTAGCATACTTTGAAAATTGTGACCTGCCAGTCAAACTGGCGGATCATCACCCCATTTCAAATGGCGGAACACGTGGTAGTCGTACACCTCACCAGACAACATCTGACAGACCCCACTTGTTTGTTGACATCAGCCATTTCAAATGACGGATATCCTATTTCTTAATACAATTTCTCTCTCTCCTAAAAACCATTTTATTCTTTAAGTTTTTTCTATTTCAATTTTTTTTCATATAAATATGAGTAAATAATAAATTTTGTCCTTTATGGTTATACAAAATTTCAAAAATTGTCAATTGTCATAAAACTAAAAGGGATTTGTAATTCACGTTTACAAATTTTGTACGTTACGTCATTTGGTCATAACCCGGTTAATTTATTATTAAATTAGGTCATGTGCAAAGTTAGTTTTGTAATTTTATACATTTATTTAAATGTTATACTGTAATTAATATTAACAATTCGTATGGGACTTACTTCAATGTTAAATTAATTTACTATTATAATAAACAAAAATGATGATTAAATCACAAATCCCTTTATTGGCTTAATAGCTTGTCGAGTGACACCTCTATCTTTTAAGCTTTAATTCCTT
Organism: Bidens hawaiensis; assembly: GCF_021521415.1. NCBI lineage: Eukaryota > Viridiplantae > Streptophyta > Magnoliopsida > Asterales > Asteraceae > Bidens > Bidens hawaiensis. The sequence goes on along the minus strand of NW_027492705.1, from coordinate 128,834 downwards.
AATTGAAATTAAAATAAGTAAATTAAAACCTTCCTTAACAATAACATGGCGCCTTATCTCATATCAAAATCTAATGCTCCAACCCTATTGAATTTCAAAAATCACCGTTTAACAATGTATAATTCTTCATCATTATTGATAGTTTTCAATTTGGACATATACATATACTGTAGGTGTGTAACTTCTAATGAATAGATGGCAAGATTGGGGGAAAACGAGAGTTAAAGATTATTCATTTTGTTTTGGAGAAAAGGTAAAGCTTTTTAAAATTTTCCTATATACTCTTATCTATTTAGTATAATTAGCTTTGGATTTTTGGAAATATGTCTATCAACATTAGTGAAATAATGAAAATTTAAAGATTAGGGTGAAAAAGAGGAACTGCTTACAAGAAGGAAACTACGATACATTTGGCTAATTTGGGAGAAAGCTTTTATCATATATAGTTAATTTGTTATTGTTTCTTTATGTTTTTAATTACAGCTACACTTCATGTTCCATATTCATACGGGTTGGCAAAGCAGTTATATTTTTTTTGTCAGTTCTTATGAAGGTTGCAATATTTCATTTGTCGAAGAAGCAAGTTTGTTTTGATCCAACGTATAATAAAATGTCACCCACTCATATTTTACAACTAGAAATGGTTGGATTTATATAATGGAATTATAAATCTATAATGCCAGGTAGAATATGCAAGGCTATGCGATTTTTGTAACCACAAATGTTGGTGATCAAGTTACATTTTTGTCATATCCTTTTGAAATAATTCTTTAAGTTTTAAATAAGAGAAACATTTTGGTTATAATATGTTTATATATAACTCATAGTTATAGAAACGTTTTGGTTAGGTAACGGATCTATGGTTTGAAAATCTGGATGAGTTCATTTCATGAAACCACCCATGAATGTTAGGACAAATTAGACATAATGCCAAATTACATAATCACATAGTAATCAATATACGATAAAGATTTGGTACACTTCTTAACAATTGTAAGGCCCCGTTACCGGTGCCTCACATTTGGACGTTGGATTTACTCATGTACGCAGTTCAAAATATCAGAGTTAATTAAAACTTTCGCGGAATAATATAAAACATCAATCATTCGTTACAAATATCCATAATTTGTCTTTTAAAAACATAACATAAATTATAACATTCAAAACATCATGACAATCTTCAGATGCCAGCCTCTTCACTCCTGCCATGTGTCCATCTCAAACCAGCTGTCTCAATCTGTTAACCCGCGTGCATACTAAAAGTCAGTTACGCTGAGTGAGTTCTAGTTAATCACATAACTTACTGTACATACACATATATGTGCCCGAAGGTACGCATTACATATATAACATGTTCACCATTCGTCCATACACATTCATAGCTAACCTTACATTATAAAGGTCATTTCACCCTACATACCTCAGATATTATTAGGGTCCGGTACCCTCCATCCTCCAATATTATTAGGGTCTGGTCTCCCTTCATCCTCGGATATTATTAGGGTCTGGTACCCTCCATCCTCGGATATTATTAGGGTCTGGTACCCTCCATCCTCGGATATTATTAGAGTCCGGTCACCCTTTCTTCCATACCTCCTTACCATACCTTTCTATATACATAATTGTAAGTTTCATACGTACATACATTATTCATTCTTCATCCACAACATACATATCAAACCATTACCTGGCAGTACATGCAATATCCGAAGATCGTTCACGTACCGACAAGAAATCATTCATACATTTCACATAATACATACACGGCATACACTTATCACTTAAGATAACCGTATTAACTGATCACATCGAGTATGCACACAGCCCCGAAAACATAACAAGGAATGGGGCTAGAAACTCACCTGAATGCGATTACGTTCGCCGTTAATAGCTATTCCCTTCTTTAACTGTGCGCGACTAACTGTATAACACTTACACGTATCAATTATCTATTACTACCCATATCGCGTTTCTAGTCTAATTATAACTCTCAACGGACGGGGGTCCAGGGGCAGCGCCCCTGGTAGCGGGGTCTAGGGGCGGCAGCCCCTAGCAGGGTCCAAGGGGCAGAGCCCCTGGCTGGGGTCTTAACACATTTTCCATTAGAATTGTAAATCATTATTTAATATGATAACTTAAAAGTTCGAGCACTTCTTTGTAATTAATTCATTCTTTCCTAAGTCTAGGGACTGCTATGTCATTTCATTAAAATTCTAGTTCGTTACTTGGTTCTTTAACAAATTGGTTGGTCATAATGAACTGGTCCTTGTAACGAATTGAACCCTCTAACGAACTGGTCCTCTGACGAATCAGTCCATATAACGAATCAGTCGATGTAACGAATCAGTCCATGTAACGAATTGGACCTTTTATTTCGTTATCTCTGTTAACGAATGGTCATAGCGCATCGGGGGTAATTCGTTATCTCTTCCATAAAGAACTGGGACACGAACTAAGGCTAGTTCGTTAAGTTTCCATTAACGAATCGCTTGACGAATCACCCCTAGTTCGTTAACTCGCCGTTAACGAATTAGCGTTAGGTCAGAGAATGTCAGAAACATTCTCTGACATCCTTAAATGCTCGTGCCGCCTTTCCGGCACCGCCGTGCCGGAAAACCGGGCGGTGGCCGGAAAAACGTGTTTTTACCCCATTTTACACCATTTTTCGTCCCGTTTGATCCAGATCTGAGCTAGGGTGACCCCTAAGCTCATCTTTTGACCGGTTTATACCCGATTCCATACGGATCTCGTGACTTTAAGGATTTAAAGGTGTCGGATCGTCGTTTCGCAACTAGATCTAGCGGGTTTGTATCCATATAACATCATATTATCATTACCTCGGGTCGGGATCGATTCTTCTTTCTTGGTTCGGCTAGAGAAAGGAGAAAACTAGAGAGAGATATTAAGTGTGTGTTTTGGGTGGTGTATGGAATATGTGTAAATGAATGAATTATATGGGTTATTAAGGTTTATATAATTATGGATCATGGGCTTAAGCCCATGGTCTTTCCTTCTTAATTCAAGTCCATAACCCATGTCCATTTAACCCAACACTAGCCCGAATCATAATAACTCATGCTTTCATTTTTATTAACCGAAACGAGAAAACGGGATGTTACAACAATGAACCATCTTTGAGGTTGGGATGAGTGTGAAAAAAGGTTTTTGTTATATAAGAGGAAAGAGAGAAATTTGAAATAATTAAATGGACCAAACTACTTTCACGTGCAACATTTAATACCAAAAGTTAACTAGATTATCTTTTTGGGGTCAGGCTGTAACATCGTGAAAATTTCGAGTTCAAAGTATCAACTTTCCAAAGTCTATGGACTAAAATTGCCAAAATCCAAACTTAAGGGTTAAAAACGAAAATTCTATTTTCCTGACCCATCGCGCTACGCAATGAGTCAGAAGAGACTCCCATCGCGTATCGCGATGGGGTGTCTGACAATGTGTGACACGTGTGCCAAGTGGCACACGGTGGCACCATGTGCTGCCACATGGAGCGGTGTTTGCCACGTGTCAACACATGGCAGGCCTACACCTCTGCGTCATCAGGTCTATATCGCGATACGCGATAGGCCTGATCAGGGACCTATCGCGTAGCGCGATGGGGACCAATATTTTGCCTATAAATAGTGACCATGGGCACTTCATTCTGCACACCAAACACAACTCTCTAACCTCTCTCTACAAATATCACTCTCTCTAAAAAATCCTCGTAAAACGTGCCACGATTTCCTCGATAAGCGTGCCTCCAAACTCTCGTTTGTGTACCGACGTTTCCTTAGAAGTTGTGCTACCCTCCACCCACATACCAAGAAGGTGTTGTTGAAATGGCAATGAACTCGATAAGTGTGTTGACGAGTACGGAAATTTGGCGTAATCATTTGACGATCGAGAAGTAAAGCGACGTCGGAGTGCTGCTCGAGTCCCTAGGATTTTGGTACGCCACTAAGGTTAGGCGTAATATCGAATTCAATATAATTTAATATTATATTCAAGGCTTTGGCCTTAAGTCAAGTTTATACTCGATGCCTCGATAAAAGAAAAGAAAACATAACAAAGAATGAATGAAAGTTGAAATATTGAATAGTGTGAATTCATATATATGTGTGTAAGTATATACGATTATATATTCTTTGTTATGAAATATTATTTAATGAATAAGAATATTCTTAAATAATAAAAGAAAAGATTACCTTTCTTAGAGAAGAAGAAACGTCGGGTTTTCAATATAAACAAAAGGTTTATAATTTACTTTTAAACAAGAGGTTTTCAAGTAAATAGGAATTGAACTAAAGGTTCAATCGAGGATTGAGATATAAGACTATAGGTCTTAAGCCGGATCGTGTATCCGACTAATAAATATTTATACTCGTAACTATAGGTTCGAGATAAAGAAAAGGGAAAGACCCTTGGACGGTGAGTGAAGCCGATCCTAAAGAGACAAGGTGAATACGCCCCCAAACTTTTAAACTTGTTTTCAAAATAAGTCAAACTAGTTATGTGAAATTGTTTACAAGGAACTATGTGTTCCTAAAACCGTTATAACTATGGGTATGAACCTAGCCCTCAGGCTGTGGTATACGTATGTCTGGATCCTTACATAGGTGGTACTATGCGATGTATGGGCATGATCGCACCACCCTTGGTCGTAGGACGCTCTCCTGTAGGGAGTACGACCGTATGTGTATATTTACGGGTACTTAACTAAGTCGAACGCTGCGATGTTCGTGAGGTGACCTTGTGTAGAGACTCTAGTTTATAATGTGTTATTTGACTTGGTTATTCCTAAGCCACGTTGGGCCGAGGCAGGCGTAGCCTCGAGGGGTAATTAAGTAAAAGAAATTATTTTGCGTCAGCGTGTTCACCAGCATTCGTTGCTGACGTATTTTATTACATTTTACAGGTGAACAAGTTTAGCACTTGGAGTGACGAAGTGCTTAGATTTATCCGATGGCTCGGATTTATTTTGTAAACTTAATATGGGTGGTTTGTAAATATAAACACATAAATCTTTTGTAACTTTAACGGGTGTTTATAATCCCGTCTTTTGATTGTAAATATAAATACTACATTTTCGATCCTAAAGTTTATAAGTCTTCCGCAATTGAACGTAACTCTGATTTATTTACAATCACGATACCAACTTATGGGTCACACTCCTAGCCCTAGATTGGGGGTGTGACAAGGTTGGTATCAGAGCCATCGATCTTAGCGAATTGGGTATCATAAAACAATACCCAAGATTCGATCCAAGTTTAGGAAATAATTGTTTATGTGTTTAGGGATAAGATAGGCTAGTAACCTTTCTTTCCCACTCTACATTCTAAACCACCCATAATATTAGATGTCATTCAAAGCTCACATCGAAGAATTTTTACGCAAGGCAAAGGAGGCCGGAATTGCCGAACCCTACCCCGAAGACAATATGAGCGATGGTTACAATGAGGCGTACTTTAACCAAGACGTGGAACAAGACTTGTCCAAACCCGTGTACTACCCTGGAAGTCTACACTACCCGATAGCCATTCCCGACAGTCCACCAAAACATGGAATGGAGCCACTAAGACACTCAAGCTATCATCCACCAACCCTACCGATGTATAATCCCTTCTAAATACCGACATTTCACCCATCAGCATTCACTACTTACCGACCCTCGGAGACACCACAATGTTATCCAGCTGGATACCTACCAAACTCTCAACCATCCTCCGAATGGATGAAGTATCTTGATGAACAACAAGAATGGAATGCCGGAAGTTCCACCTTCAATGAAGCTAGTTCCTAACCAAACAATAGAGAAGGACCATCCCATAGACCCAAGATGCGAGTAATGATGCTTACTGAGATTTTCCAGAGGATCTCAATAAACAATGAAACCACACAACCCATGGAGAAGAACGAACCAGAGGAAGAAGAACTGGAGGAAGAAGAGGATCCAGATGAGGAAGATCCTGAAGAGGAAGAGGATGAGAACCTTGAGGACCCTGAGGAAGAGATTGAGGAAGAGTCGGAAGAAGAGCATCCGGAGAATCCCGATGAAATGCCAAGCCCAATGGATGGATCACTCACTTCCCAAAACGCAAGCTATGGCTCTGTGGATCCATACGTCCAGCATCTTGAAAAATTGAGGAATCAAGCTTTGTGAAGCTTTCCACCATATCAAGGAGAGATTCCCTCAATTCAAGAACAGGCCGACGAGATCCGTGAACAGAACCAGGCCGCCAAGACCTACCTCTACCTTTCATCCGACGGGGATTATGTACCGTATCCAGAACCGACGAACCATTATGAGATGGTGACACCGGGTTACCGTGACTCACCTCCACAATATGGATACCCCAATGTAATCCCGCAATCGTATGAAGAGCACTTGGACTGCGCTCTGCACGAAACCGATGATTGGAGGAGGAAGGTGCATGAGGAAAGGAAGAAAAAATAGAGCATGGGAGAGAGGCTTCTTCACAAACGCAACAAGCTAACGAAGACTGTGAAGAAGTACATGAAAGACTGAAGATGATGGCCATGTGAAGACTATATGTGTAAAATAGTCTTATGTGATATGTGTATAAATAAAGAACGTTTGAAACGTTCTCTTGTAAGGATAAGACCGGTTATATATATCGTTGAAACGATATATATATGAATGTGTAATATGGAATATACATATCCGTTTGTGATATGTATATTGAAATAAAAATGTGTGTTTTAATAAAAGAAATGTTGTAAAAATTTCAGACCTAATTGAAAAGAAAAAGAAATGTCTGAACAAAGTAACAACAACGAAAATGAAATTGCTCGTATAAAGAGAGAGAAAGAAATGAGAGATAAGGGGAAAGGCCCCGAAAACGAGCGAGAGGAAGAAATTCCTGAGAAATACATGAACAAAATCCAAAAGATGATTAAACAAGCTGTAAGAGAGGAATCCGAGTGGAGATCTCAATCTCGTCAATCTAGGCATTCTCGAACTGTTAACCCTTCCGTTCATCCATCGAAATCCATTAAATCTCGTCCTAAAACCATCCGTGATGAAGAGAGCGATCATGGATCTAATGCCGACGAAGGTATTAGGCAAAAGTTTAAGAGGATGAAAGTTAGTGGATGTACGTTCAAAGATTTCAAGTACTATGGACCAAAAGAGTTTCATGGTGATAAGGGAGTCATCACAACCATGAGGTGGCTTGAAGAGATGGAGACTCTTGTTATCACAAGCAAGGGTTCTGAAGAAGAAAAGATCCAATACTCTGCCCTGATGTTCAAGGGTGAAGCAAACGAATGGTGGAATGCTCTGTTAATGAGCAAGGGAAGAGACAAGATGTATAGTCTGAGTTGGGAAGAGTTCAAAGCCATGGTGATGGCGAAGTTTTGTCAGATGCATGAAACCGACCAAGTACAAACAAAGTTTCTTAATCATAAGGTCGTAGGGACAAATCTTCGTGAGTATAACACTAAGTTCCTTGAGTACTGTCGCCTAGTTCCCCAGCTGGTTAACCCTGAGTCCAGCAAAGTCATAAGATATATTTGGGGACTGCCGCGGGAAATCCGCGACATGGTGAGATCATACTTGCCTCAAACCGCTGACTCTGCAATGGAGTTGGCTGGTTACTTAATGGGCGGCATGGTCCGCAATAAAGAGGAGGACAAGAAGGTGACCCCAACGACTGCTCAAGGAAGGACTGGTGGAGGTTCCAACTTTAGAGGTAAGGGCGTAAACCGAAACAACTCTACGCCATGCAAGACTTCTAGTAGGTACCATAAGGGCAGATGCAATTTTGCCCCGTCTCCTAAAGTCTGTGAATCCTGTAATCGTACGGGACATGATGTCGCTAACTGTTGGAAGAAGAAGATGACTTGCTTTAATTGCAAGGAAATGGGCCATTTAAGTTTTGAGTGCCCAAAGAACAAGCCTGCTGCTGGTGGTGCTGGTGGAAGTGGCCAAAACAAGAAAGGAAACGCTCGAGTCTTTGTACTCGACACAAAAAGGGCCGCTGATATGCCGGAAACTATAACCGGTACGTTTCTAGTCAACGACACCTATGCTAGAGTTTTATTTGATTCAGGTGCGAATTTAAGTTTTATAGATTATAGTTTCTGTAGTCTATTAAACGAACCATTAACAAAATTAGATAAAACTCTAAGCGTCGAGACTGCTAGTGGTGAAATCGTTAAGATCTCCGAAGTCTTAAAAAACGGAAAAATTCTTTTAGCTGGTTATATCTTACCTATTTGCTTGTTGCCTATGAGCCTGGATGGTTTTGATATTGTACTTGGTATGGATTGGTTATCCGATAACCAAGCCCATATTATTTGCAATAGCAAAACTATTGAACTTCAAGCCCCCGATAAACAAACAATTCGAATTGAAGGGGACAAAGACGCTGGCCAAGTTAGCATAATCTCCATGATTAGGGCTAACAAATGTTTGAATCAAGGATGCCTCGCATTCATGGCCTACGTCACTGAAGAGTCTAAACCAAAAGAAATCAAATACGTTCCTATTGTTTCTAACTTTTCTGACGTCTTTCCCGATGAACTTTCTGGAATCCCTCCCGATCGTGAAGTAGAGTTTAGAATCGATCTTATTCCCGGAACTGCTCCGATCGCCAAAGCTCCGTATCGCTTAGCGCCGACTGATATGAAGGAGTTAAAGAAACAACTCGATGAGTTATTAGAGAAAGGTTTCATTCGACCGAGTTTTTCGCCTTGGGGAGCGCCAATTCTATTCGTCAAGAAGAAAGATGGTTCTATGCGAATGTGTATCGATTATCGTGCGTTGAACAAAGTTACAATCAAGAACCGATATCCACTCCCTCGTATTGATGATCTTTTCGACCAACTTCAAGGTGCTAGCTATTTTTCTAAAATCGATCTTCGTTCCGGCTATCACCAACTCAAAGTTCAAATCGAAGACATTCCAAAGACCGCGTTTCGAACAAGGTATGGACACTATGAGTTCACGGTTATGCCGTTTGGACTTACTAATTCCCCAACCGCATTCATGGACATGATGAATCGTATTTGCAAGCCGTACTTGGATAAATTTGTTATCGTATTCATCGACGACATACTTATTTATTCTAAGTCCAAGGCCGATCATGAAATTCATCTTCGAACATTGCTTGAAATCCTTAGAACCGAGAAGTTGTACGCCAAATTCTCAAAATGCGACTTCTGGTTACACGAGGTGCAATTTCTTGGTCATATCATCAACGTCAACGGTATCCAAGTGGACCCCTCTAATATTGAAGCTATCTCTAAGTGGGAGGTCCCGAAATCGCCAACCGAAATCCGAAGTTTCTTAGATTTGGCCGGTTATTACCGTAGGTTCATCGATAACTTTTCTCGAATCGCCGTTCCCTTAACTTCTTTAACTCGTAAGAATATCAAGTATGAATGGGGAACAAAGCAACAAGAGGCGTTCGATATACTTAAGCAAAAGCTTACCCAAGCACCTATTTTGGATTTGCTAGAAGGTACTGAGGATTTTGTTGTCTTTTGTGACGCATCTCACTCGGGATTGGGATGTGTACTAATGCAACGCAAGAAAGTAATCGCTTACGCATCTCGACAACTCAAAGTACACGAAAAGAACTACACGACTCACGATCTAGAGCTAGGCGCCATAATCTTTGCACTTAAGATTTGGAGCCACTATCTCTACGGAGTACGATTCACCGTGTACACTGATCATAAGAGTTTAAAACATATCTTTGATCAAAAAGAGCTTAATATGCGCCAACGACGCTGGATGGAAACGCTCAACGACTATGATTGCGAGATTGTATATCATGAAGGCAAAGCCAACGTTGTGGCTGACGCCTTAAGTCGTAAAGAGCATGAAAAGCCAAAAAGAGTTCGAGCATTACGTCTGGGGCTTCAAATTGATCTTTTTGAGCAAATCAAATATGCGCAAACTCAAGCAATCAATGAAAACCAAATCACCGACGAAAAACGTAACGGCACCATTGACTCGTTAGTCAAGGGTGACGATGGTATCCTTAGAACGGGAAACCGAATTTGGGTACCAATCGTTGGAAGTTTGCGTGAGAAAATCTTGAATGAAGCTCACAAGTCAAAATATACGATGCATCCCGGAATTGATAAAGATGTACCTCAATCTTAAAGCTAACTATTGGTGGAATGGGATGAAAAGGGATGTCGCTTCGCATGTTGCGAAATGTTTGACATGTTTGAAAGTTAAGGCTGATCATCAAAAGCCTTCGGGATTGCTTCAGCAACCCGAACTTCCTGTTTGGAAGTGGGAGTTAATTACTATGGACTTCATTACCAAACTCCTGAAGAAGACTCGACAACACAATGCTATTTGGGTAATTGTGGATCGATTGACGAAATCTGCACATTTATACCCATCAATGAGTCGTACTCAATGGATAGACTAGCGCGTATTTATGTAAACAACATCGTTGCTTTGCATGGAGTACCGCTATCTATCATTTCTGATCGAGACAGTTGTTTTACGTCTCATTTCTGGAAAAGCTTCCAACAAGCTCTTGGTACGAAGTTGAACCTTAGCACTGCCTATCATCCGCAAACCGATGGGCAAAGCGAAAGGACGATTCAAACGTTGGAAAATATGCTCCGCGCTTGTGTGATATATTTAGGCGGAAGTTGGGACTACCACTTACCCCTAATGGAATTTTCATATAATAATAGTTATCACGCAAGTATTCAAGCCGCACCATTTGAGGCGTTATATGGTCGAAAGTGTAGAACGCCTGTGTGTTGGTCTGAAACCGGAGACAACCAATTATCTGGACCCGAGATAGTCCAAGAAACCACCGACAAGGTTATTCAAATTCGAGAACGACTTAAGACGGCACGTGATCGTCAAAAGAGCTACGCCGATGTTCGTCGTAAGCCATTAGAATTTCAAGTCGGTGACAAAGTGTTATTAAAAGTCTCGCCTTGGAAAGGCGTTGTTCGTTTCGGTAAGAAAGGAAAGTTAAGTCCTCGATTCGTTGGACCTTTTGAAGTACTCGAACGAATCGGAACTATTGCATACCGGTTGCGATTGCCCGAGGAAATGCAAGGAATACATGATGTGTTCCATGTTTCGAATCTGCGTAAATGTTTGACCGATGAATCTTTGGCTATGCCATTGAAAGATGTAGAAATAAATGAAATTTTAAAATTCGTAGAACGTCCAATTAAAATTGAAGATTCGAAAACAAAGAAATTGAAAAGAAAGACTTTGAAAATTGTGAAAGTTAAATGGGACTCGCGTAGAGGACCCGAATATACTTGGGAACTCGAATCTGAAATGAAAAGAAAATACCCCCAACTATTCTTGTAAAGCAATCTCGAGGACGAGATATGTTTCAAGGTGGGGAGGATGTAACATCGTGAAAATTTCGAGTTCAAAGTATCACCTTTCCAAAGTCTAGGGACTAAAATTGCCAAAATCCAAACTTGAGGGTTAAAAACGAAAAATCTGTTTTCCTGACCCATCGCGCTACGCGATGAGTCAGAAGAGACTCCCATCGCGTATCGCGATGTGGTGTCTGAAAATGTGTGACATGTGTGCCAAGTGGCACACGGTGGCACCATGTGCTGCCACGTGTCACCACGTGGCAACACTTCCGCCACGTGTCACCACGTGGAGCGGTGTTTGCCACGTGGCAGGCCTACACCTCTGCGTCATCAGGTCTATATCGCGATACGCGATAGGCCTGATCAGGGACCTATCGCGTAGCGCGATGGGGACCAATATTTTGCCTATAAATAGCGACCATGGGCACTTCATTCTGCACACCAAACACAACTCTCTAACCTCTCTCTACAAATATCACACTCTCTCTAAAAAATCCTTGTAAAACATGCCACGATTTCCTCTATAAGCGTGCCTCGAAACTCTCGTTTGTGTACCGACGTTTTCTTAGAAGTTGTGCTACCCTCCACCCACATACCAAGAAGGTGTTGTTGAAATGGCAATGAATCTCGATAAGCGTGTTGACGAGTACGGAAATTTGGCGTAATCGTTTGACGATCGAGAAGTAAAGCGGCGTTGGAGTGTTGATCGAGTCCCTAGGATTTCGGTACGCCACTAAGGTTAGGCGTAATATCGAATTCAATATAATTTAATATTATATTCAAGGCTTTGGCCTTATGTCAAGGTTATACTCGATGCCTCGATAAAAGAAAAGAAAACATAACAAAGAAATGAATGAAAGTTGAAATATTGAATAGTGTGAATTCATATATATGTGTGTAAGTATATATGATTATATATTCTTTGTTATGAAATATTATTTAATAAATAAGAGTATTCTTAAATAATAAAAGAAAAGATTACGTTTCTTAGAGAAGAAGAAACGTCGGGTTTTCAATATAAACTAAAGGTTTATAATTTACTTTTAAACAAGAGGTTTTCAAGTAAATAGGAATTGAACTAAAGGTTCAATCGAGGATTGAGATATAAGACTAAAGGTCTTAATCCGGATTGTGTATCCGACTAACAAATATTTATACTCGTAACTATAGGTTCGAGATAAAGAAAAGGGAAAGACCCTTAGACGGTGAGTGAAGCCGGTCCTAAAGAGACAAGGTGAATACGCCCCCAAACTTTTAAACTTGTTTTCAAAATAAGTCAAACTTGTTATGTGAAATTGTTTACAAGGAACTATGTGTTCCTAAAACCGTTATAATTATGGGTATGAACCTAGCCCTCAGGCTGTAGTATACGTATGTCTGGATCCTTACATAGGTACTATGCAATGTATGGGCATGATCGCACTACCCTTGGTCGTAGGACGCTCTCCTGTAGGGAGTACGACCGTATGTGTATATTTACGGGTACTTATTAAAGAATTTCAAATATGTACATAAAATTTGCCGTTCAAAAAAAAATAATAATAGAAAAAAAATACTTTTATAAAAATAATAATGATAATAAAAGATAACAAAATGACAAAAGAAATAATAAAAGGTCTAAATTGTATTAATGTAAGACTTGAAGGAGGGGGCATGTTTAGTAAAAATGGATGAGAGGGGGGTACGTTTAGCAGCACCCTCTTTTTGGACCAATAATGAAACCAAAGTTAGCGGTTAAAGGTGTTGCATGCAAGTTTCAAACATTAGAGATCATGGATAAACTTTAACTCAAAACACATAGACCACTGGTGGAATTTTCTCTTTAAACAAAAATATTTAGTATATTAAGTTTACACTCAAACGTGATAACTAATTAGCAAAATTTCCATATTAATCTTGAGTATATAATTAAGTAGATTTTGCATCCATTATCTTTGTTAGTTTACGCTTGATTATTTTTGGAACTACGGAGTAATAGTTGGTTTTAAAATTTTAAGTTCATTTTATTTCAATACATTTTTTATGGTTCGGAAGAACAACTTCAACTTGAAACCGTACATGATTATACAAACTGAGGTGAATAAATTCTTCGGAAGCTATTTAATAGTGTTCATATTCCAGGTATAATAATGTGTAATTAAAATTATATAAACATGTTTCATGATGACTAATAAAATTAAGTGATGAACCAACAACCTCAGTTGTTTATAGTATAGTGAGGTCATGAGGTATACATCATTCACTTTATTTCTCCTTATTCCTCACGTTTGCGTCATCTCACTACCAACTCAGTTTTTTTATCGTTCAACCTCATCTTTCAAGGCTTCAATAGTTCGACCCTGTTATGGTTTATTCGCCTCTTTATCCATCATTCTCCACCATTCCAAATTATTTAACGTAAAAAGAATTCAAAAAAAAGTAAAAAAAAAAACAAAAAAATGATTGGTGGATGAGGTCATCAACCTGCAAATGGCGGGAATGACCACAGTCTTTTCGTTGTAACGTGATGCGTGAAGGGGATTCATGTCATATAGGACCATTAGAGGTTGGGAAATGACTCACACTCCTTAGACTGACCATCTGGTAATCAAAAATTGGCACCATACTAAAGTCATATATGTACACATGTTGACAATCTTACATTAGGCCATGACAAGTAATAAAAATTGAAATATTTGATTCATTAAAATTAATAACAATAATTATATATTTCTTTTTACAAATGCCTACGAATCCTAACAAGTAACGGCAATATACCTATGTTCATTGGTATTTATATGGTTCTTTCAAATGTTTCGGATAATCTAACTTTTATGATATATAATCTATACTATATATGTTATTAAAATCATATTGTAAAATTGCGTTTTTTTTTAATTATACCACTTTTGGAGTTTTGGCTGAGGGGTTCTTCTAGATTCAATCTCTTGCGGCTGATATAGTCATATAGAAAGCAAAGAGAGCAATTTGTGTTATCTTTTTTTACTCTCGATTGTATCACAAATGTATAGAAGGGAGCATATAAAGAAATCAAAGAGAGGAATGAGTCCAATGGAAACAAACAGATAGAAAGTACCTAAAATTTTATTTTTAACTACTAGTAAACTTTACAATAAAATATAGGGTTTAGATCAATACAAATGAAATTAATGTGCTAATTTTGAGAATTAAATATAATAGTTATATATACAAGTAGAGTAATTATGTAATTATATCATAGAATAATCAAGTATAGTGATGTAATTACATAATTACTCTATTTGTATATAAGTTGGTTGTGGCTCAATGGTAGAGCACTCACTTTACAAGTGAGAGGTAGGGGGATCAAACCTCACTACCACCAACTTATATGGGAGATATGAGTGATGACCATGGCTTGCCAGGGTTCGTGTCCTGATCTCACCCGGTTTTACCGGCTCCTCGCTGTCGTGCCGTTTGACGGGCGTGGGGGTCGGGTTTTATCCTGTGAATCCCTCAACAGGTGGACCGCTAGGGGCTCCGTACGTCCGGACTAGTGGCCGGCTCGGGCTACCTTTAGCCAATGGGGGCCGCGTACGGGGTACCCGGCGTTACTTAGTTGGCCGTTCAAAAAAAAATACTCTATTTGTATATATAATTAATCTACGTGATTCTTTCAATTAGCACGTTAATTTTATTTATACGTTAACTTTTCCCATAAAATACAAATGTTGTATACAAAGAAATATATATCAAAATTTTTTTAAAATCTCATGTTTTCGTAATCTAAATTTATTGTACCTTATAATACATCTTTATATTCATCGTTCGACACATTTGATGTATTTCACTTTGTATGATTCAAATGATTTTATTTGTTTCAACCCGTGTTGTACATGGGTATCTAACCTAGTTCATATTCATATACAAAAATACTCCCTACCTTCACGTACAAACACCACCACCGCACCAAATCAACCCCCGACTGCTTTCCAACACCACTGTTATCACTCATTGTCTTCCTTCACTTTCTCTAGCTACATCTACAAAGCTTCTTCCATCTCTTTCGGCTTCTTATCTTCCTTTGCTTCTCTCAATTACTTAGATTATTTAATCAGGTTGTTGTCACAAAGATCGTTCCTTTATTGAACTGAAAAATCACAATAGCTGTAAAACAAGAATCAAACTTTGTTGGATTAAACCTAATCAGATGAAACCTACAATAATCAAAGACTACATTGTTGAGAGATGTTGTATATTCCTCTTGTAATCCAACAACCACATCCAATTTAGAAAGAGAAAGTCGTCAGAGGAAAATCATGCTAAATATGAAGACTTGAACAAAATATAGAGCAATCAATTGTGCGAGATAGTAGGAACACAACGAGGATCTTTATGAAAAACTATTGGCCCCGTTACAAGAAAACAAGAACAGATGGGTCAAAACTCAAAACTGAAACATGAACTTTGATTAGCCAACACACAAATACAAGAGTTCTTTGGTAAGCTTTTCAAATAAATGGTTACTGTCAGAGGTTTTACTAGCCTTGCTACTGAAAAAAGCTGTCCGCTTTTCCAATTTGATATTAATAATGTTTTTGTTGGGTTAATGCTGTTTGGCCCAAGTGTAAGGTCCAATCCAAGAATTAGGGTTATATTATATATGGTAATGTATTGACTAACAAGTTAGGGTTAGTCCATATAAACCGAGTTATGATTATACATTAGAGCGTGTGGAGTTGGTGTAACCGAGTTAGGGTTCATCAAGAGTCAAACCGAGTTAGGGTTTGAGAGTTTGTAATCAGCTTTTTGAGTTAGATTTTCTGATTAATATAAACAAGAGTTATTCGTTTAGTTCGTGTGTTGATTATCGATATGTGACTTGAATTGGTATCAGAGCCAAGTTCAAGAAATCGATAATCGAGTTAATTAGTGATCGGCGATCGGATAGCGGCGGACAGCGAGTAGGTTGTTCTTGCGGCGACAACTCGGAAACAAATTGGTTTTCGATCGGTGCTATTCCAGGGGTTTTTCAAACCCAGTTGAAAGAACTCGAATTGTGAAGTAAATCGAAGTCAGAGAAGAAAAAGGAAAAGATCCAGTTAATTTGATTTATGTTGTCATCGATCGGCGGTTACAACACATTATATGTTTTTCTATTTTTGTGATTACAAAAGGTGCCATAAAAGTCCAAAAGCTATATATGTCTTGTTGAGGATATTATATTCACGGCTTGCATAGATTTCAAAGAAAAAGAAAAAGAAAAGGTAATAAATCAAAGAGGTGATTTATTATTGGCTTTACTTTGTTGGTTCAGTTTGGGTTTACCATCATTGTTGGTTTTTATTTGGGTTGAACAAGAGGGTTCGATTCAAAGTTCGTATTTTATTCGGTTAAACGAGTTAGATTTTAACCAAGGTTTGGTTTATTTTTGTGAGCAAGTTGGTTCGGTTCTGAAAAGTTGTTAAGACTGAGTTGTTTGTGTTTGTTCCAACGAAGTGGAGCAAGGGGGTTCGACACCGTTAATAGCAGGTGACAAAGAAGAACCGATAATCCAACCTAAAGCGAGTGGAGGATATCGTTGCAAGTTCCAAAGCTGAATGGAACTAATTACATCACATGGGCGATTGTGGTGGAAGCGATCTTGGATGATCAAGAGTTATGGGAAGTTGTTCAACCGGATGAGGGTGCGACTATTGATGCGAAGAAGAATAAAACAGCAAGGTCGTTTTTGTTCTAAGTTATGGAAGGTAATATTCTTCTTCAGGTTTCTCAATACAAAAATGCTTGAGAAATATGGGCGGCTTTGAAGGCACAGTTTGTTGGGGCAGAGCGAGTCCAAAAGGCTCGACTACTAACGTTTAAAAGTTAATTTGAGAAACTCAAGATGGCGGAAGACGAGACTGTTGATCAGTTTGCGAGAAAAATAACCGGCATGGTTTCAAAGGCAACGGGTCTTGGTCATGTATTCGAGCAAGATGTTTTGGTGAAAAAGTTACTTGACGCGGTTCCAGAGAAATACTTCAACTTGGTAGCCTCAATCGAGCAAACGGTTGATGTCGATAGTATGAGGTTTGAAGATGCTGTTGGAAGACTTAAGGCGTTTGAAGAACGTTTACGAGGGAGAGAACGCGCTTCAAATTCACAAGGTCAGTTACTTTTCAATCGGACAGAAAGTAATTACAAAGGGAAGTCGTATGATCAGTCTGGTAGCCGAGGTAAGGATTGGCCGAGTTCACAGGGACGTGGAAGAGGCCCGAAAACCGGAGGTCAAGACCGAGAGGATGAGGATCAAGATGGTTGTGAAAACCGAGATGGTCAACATCGAGGGTCAAGGTATACGGGTTAAAGGAAGGATCGTGAATGGAGAAGAAAAGATATATCACAGGTTCAGTGTTACCGTTGTGATGAGTTCGGTCACTTTGCGTCTTCGTGTCCGGAACGTATGAAGAAAAAGGAAGAATCTAACTTGAACAAAATTGATGATTTTGATCGAAGTTTATTTATGATTAAAGGTGATCAGAAAACGGTTTTTCTGAATGAAGACGGGGTGATTTCAAAGCGTTTCGAAACCGAGCAGATGGAGAAAGATGTTTGGTATCTCGACAACGGAGCATCGAATCACATGACGGGTAATAAATCGTATTTTTATGAATTGAATGAATGTATCATGGGAAAGGTGAAGTTCGGAGATGAATCTTGTATTGATATTCGGGGAAAATGGTCGGTCTTAATTAAAGGTCAAACGGGGGAGAAACGTTTGTTGACCGATGTCTACTATATTCCGAGATTACAATGCAATATCATAAGTCTTGGTCAAGCAACGGAAGGTAGATGCGAGATTCACATGAAGAATTAATTGCTAACCATGAAAGATGATACATGTAAGCTTTTGATGAAGGTGACAAGGACCAAGAATCGATTGTACAAGATCAGTCTCAAGATAACAAGTCTCGGTAAACGAGCTATCATTGGAATGAAGAATTTTACAGGTAGGGATCTTCAAAGTATTGGACTGAAAGAAGACAAGCTGGTTACGAGTCAGATTCCAATCAAAGATCCAAGTTCCAAAATTCAAAGTCCAAAGAAGAGAGTTCAAGAAACTAAACGTGTGGTCAAGAAAGTGATTTAAGTCCAAGGGAAGACGTCTAATGATCAAACGAAGAAAGTGTTACTTCTAGCCAAGTGTAGCCGAAAGAACATTATAAGAGATCATGAAAAGCCTCGGGAGAATCAAGAGATTGTTGACAAGCGTGAAGTTGAAGACCTGCCAATTTCGAGTAGGAAATTAGGGGGTGAGTCAGGTGACTCGGGTACAACAATTGCGGGGGTGATTGTTGGGTCAATTGTTGTTTGGCCCAAGTATAAGGCCCAACCCAAGAATTAGGGTTATATTATATCTGGTAATGTCTTGACTAAAGTCTATATAAACCGAGTTATGGTTAGACATTAGAGCGTGTGGAGTTGGTGTAACCGAGTTAGGGTTCATCAAGAGTCAAACCGAGTTAGGGTTTAGGAGTTTGTAATCAGTTTTTTGAGTTAGATTTTATGATTAATATAAATGAGAGTTATTCATTTAGTTCGTGTATTGATTATCGATATGGGACTTGAGTTTTAACATATGGTAATTTAAATAAAGTCTACATGTGTTTACTAGAAGTTATTTCTCACAATACAGTACAAAACTAAAGTTTGCAAATAAAAATAATCCTTATATGGGCTAAATCTGGATCAACGTAGTTGAAAACATAACACTTTCAACGCATCTAGAATTTTTCTCAGTACATTAAATAAAAACTTATATACTCCGTATTTCTTAAAGTCAGCCACTTATGGTTGGAACAATTGTTATTTATTCTTTGGACAACAATATTTAACTTGTAGTAGAATTCAAACCATAGTAGTTTTTCGTTTTTCCACACTTTGATCGCTCCACAAACATTTTTTTAGTATTATATTAAACATTATCTTGATCACAATATTATCAATATGTAACTTGTTCTATCTCCACAGTTACATACAACTCCACAAAACAACAACTGTTACAAAAATGGATCAAACTCTCGAACCTCATGTACTTGTATTTCCCATACCATTTCAAGGCCCGGTTTACTGCGCTCTCAAGTTAGCCGAGCTTATATGTCTTTCCGGCATCCATGTCACCTTCCTCAACACCGAACACATCCACCGCCCTCTCCTGCGCCACACCAACGTGGTGTCCCGGTTCAACCGCTACCCCAACTTCAGATTCCAGACCATCCCTGATGGAGTCCACGGGGACCGGTTCATGGAGGTGATGGCTGCTGTGGATGTGGTGACTAAACCTCTTTTTCGGGATATGGTAGTTTCTGGCACGCTGAGTAGGAAATCAGAGCGGCCAGTGACAGTGATGATTCCGGATGCATCCTTTCCTTTTGCTGTGGATATAGCGATAGAGGCGTCGATTCCGGTGATTTGCTTAGAGACAGTAAGTCCATGCTGCGTGTGGACTTCATACTTGAATCTTCCTACGCTTATTGAAGCAGGGGATGTCCCATTCAAAGGTTGGTATTCTTCTTGTTCTACCTACCACATGGGAACATTGTTATGATCTTAATAGGGGTGTTAAAAAAACCTAGAATCGAAAATAACTGAAAAACAACCTTATATGTAACCAGAAACACTGATCCGAATAGTGAATTCGGTTTTCAGTTTGGTTAATAATCGAATCTGAATTGAGAATTCGGTTTTCGGATCAGATAACGAATATTTTAAAATTTTAAATTCGGTTTGTTCGGATAACCGAATTTAACCATTGTACGCGATTAAGTTTGAAGTTATTTACCAATACAGTAGGCAAAGGAGAATGTATTAAGATCTTTCCTCTTCATATATAAACCTTCTTTCTCAAGCATTTGTGAATTCTCTACTCAAATTGTTTATTATGGTATCTTTCCATTTGTGTGCATTGGTTAAAGTCTTGTTTTAAAACTGAAAAGGGATAAATGCAAATTGAATTGGGTGTAATTGGATTGACTTCGGTTCGGTTAGACAATTGTGATTTTGGATTTGGCCGGACAACGGATAGGAACAATAAAATTAAAAATCTGAATATACTGATATGAACTACCCGAATAATCGATAGCCGAACCGATGAACACAATAAATTTTAGTATTAAACTAATTTTACTATATGCTTTAAATTCTTGCAAAAAGTTGTACTGATTTTATAAATAAATTGAAGTGTGTATCACTATGTTAGTCATACGCTGATTAAAAGTTTCATAAAAATCACCAAATTGTAAATAAGTTGTTTTGTTTTTAGGATTAATTCTTTAACTTTTTTTTAACGCTCAACCCTGACTCAACTTGAGCATCCTATTTTTATTTTATTTATTTACTTTTTTATCTTAAACAAGACTTGAATTCAAAATCTTCTTAATTTTTTCCTCTTTCTATAAGCAATTAGACTAGAGATCATTGGTCAATCCATACTTTATTAAATTTACCTTTGTTTTATATTACGTTGTTAAAGATATATTAACATTCCAAAAATTATTAATGATAATTTAATAAACACTACACCCCAAAGTAAATGAAATGTCTTTTTTTTTTAAACCAAATTTATGATTAAAAGTTTTGGTATTTCAACCAAATAAATAATAAATAAAGTAGAATATAATATATTAACTAAATTAGCTAAATAGTGCTACGAGTAAATAAATTTATGTTATATTGATTTTTAATGTAGTAAACGTCAAAGAATTTTTTAACCTCGTTTTATAACTCATTTTTTATCTTGCCATTCATAATTCTTTTTCATCTTCTTCTTCTTTCAGTTTCAAAAACTTGATAACATTTGTATTATACAGAAAAATAAAAAATATACTTTTTATCATTAAATTTTTACAAATTCATTTTCTTGTTCTTTAGAAAATGATCTAGACCAGTTGATAACAAGTGTTCAAGGAACACAACATATTATTCGGAAACGGGATCTTGCAAAGTTTTGTCGCTCCGAGGACTTGTCAAACCCGGTTATCGAACTAATAATCAAAGAAGCTCACGCAATTTCTCAGGCTCAAGGTCTCATACTCAACACGTTTGAAAAGTTAGATAGTATCGTACTCCCACACATGCGTAAGCTTTGTCCAAATATATATACCATAGGCCCATTGCACACTCTTTACAAGGCTCAACTTACGGCTAACACAACATCATCGCAAGAATTCACCATTTCTAACAGTGTATGGAAAGAAGATAGAACTTGCATGTCGTGGCTCGATAAGAACGATCCAAAAACCGTCGTGTACGTTAGCATAGGGAGTCTTGCAACCATGACATTTGAACAACTACTAGAAATATGGTATGGTGTGGTTAATAGTGGAAAACCTTTTTTGTGGGTGAGACGGCCCGGTTCAATCAACAGTGGGTATGACGAGTCCCATGTTCCGATTGAGCTACTAGAGCGTACAAAAGAAATTGGTTGTATAGTAGAATGGGCTCCACAAGAAGATGTCCTCGCCCATCCGGCCATTGGTGGGTTCTTGACACATAGCGGATGGAACTCAACTATGGAGAGCATAGTAGAGGGTGTTCCCATGGTTTGCTGGCCCTACTCTGCGGACCAACAAGTCAATAGTCGATTTGTGGGAGAGGTATGGAAAATGGGAGTAGACATTAAAGATACTTGTGATCGTGTGCGAGTTGAAAAGGCAGTGAGGGACATTATGGACTCTAAACCTAATGTATTTACACAATCTGCCAATACTTGGGCCAATTTGGCTAAAGAGTCGATAACTAAGAATGGCTCATCGTCGATTCGTTTGGGTCGGTTGATTGACGATATTTTAGCAATGAGCTCAACCCGAAGCTAAAGCAAAGTTGTCAGGTATGTACTGGAATTGTATTTTTGTGAATTGTCGAATTGTAAAATAAGTTAATACATGTATACCGGCATGACAACTATTCTCCTTTATCCAACTTTAACGTCATTATACATTTACACATGCATGCAACATGTTGGTGTACAGCTGCCTGCAGTAGTTTATAACTTTATATCATTCCCTATCAAAACCGAACATCATTAATTAGTTAGCAACGTTTATTCATCTAGCGAAACAAATAGAAAAGATATCTTGGTACAAGGTTTATACATCCCATACATAAATAGGTAAATTTTAGCTTAGTAAATCAAATGAAAACTCTGAAGTCCTATCGAGGTTGATTGACCAGCGGGCTGTGGTAGAGATAAAGTCTTTAAACACTCAAAGGTACGCAATGGGTACGTTCAAATCCTAGGTCACATTTTATTGACAAATAAAACAATATAAACGCTAACTATATTCTCGTTAGTAATGAGAAATCTTCTAGTATGATATCGTTTACATAATTGAATTGAATGAATATAAAATACAAATTTTCACATTCTAAAATTGATTCAAGCCGGTGTGTTTAACGGGTACAGTCTTCAAATAATATGTTTGTCTTGAGTTTTCATCACATTTGGTTTTCAACTAAGCTCGAATCGCGTATTCTTGAACAATCTTCTTGTATGACGAGTGCTTGAGCCATGTCTTCTTGTATGATCCTTTGCTACAAGAACGAACAAACTAATGTTGACGGTTGTGGCTAAGGATTTTCGTTCAACATGGGTCCATTAAAACAAATTTGGAGCCTCTACTAAGCAGTATGTCCGTCTCCCAGGGTGCAACAGTCGAAGCAGTGTACTGTTGGGAAGGCCACGCGCCCGTGGTTACATGACCAGATAGTTTAGTGTATTAGAAATTGAAAAGATGAATAATGAAGTTTAGAGAGTACTCTTCTCTAGTTATTCTAGGAAGAAAAAACTATGTTATGTTTCTTTGGTTGGTGTGATTTATGTAGTAGAGCTTATGGTTTTCTTCATCCATAAAATGAACCTTCATGTTCATTATATAAGCCCACAAACCATAAATTTCATGTCCATTAATCATCATTCCATAAACAAGAGTTAACTGACATATTAAATTGTAATAAAAAAGACTCTTAAGATTTTACGAAACGTCCTTAATAGGTCGCATGAACCATGTATTTGAAGATAAGTTAGTATTGGTCTTAACATGATTAGTGACATAGCATTGTTACACCGACCACTCATTCGATATCTCATTCATTATTAAATTAGAAAAACACATTTTTACTAAATTTTCCAACATATGCATCCCATACATAAATAGGTAAACTTGAGTTTAGTAAATCAAATGAAAACTTGTAAGTCCTGCGGTTGATTACCTAATGAGGCGTGACAGAGACAAAGTCTTTTAAACACCAAAAGGTACTCGGTTCAGGTATTAGAAATACAAGAAATTTGTCTTTAAATAAAACTTGGAAGTTAACTTGTGACACGTTCAATACAATTTGAATCAAATAGTTTAATGCCATCAAATAACTAAAAGTGTATGTGCTCAAGTTTGTTTGGATTAATGTGATTCTAATTGTGTTAACAAATATTTTGTTATTGATTCTAACCGTGTATCACAAACTTGAAAATTAACCATATATCCACCACATAACGCACAAATACACACGCGCTTCACTACGCATGGGTACAAAACCTTAATGTAGATAAAATGATTTTAAACTAAACTAAAAAAGATAAACAAATCATTAAAAAATATGATCTAAAAGAGGTTGAAGCATATCACATCACTCACGGATTCTCTTACGGGCCATGTGATATACAGTCTAAATGGGGCCATTTGCTACTTATTCTTCGGCGGTAATATTCAACTCCTAGCGACCAAAATTTTGTTTTTTTTTCATTTATTAAATAAACAATTATCTTGATATATAAGTTGTTCGATCTCCCCACAATTTAACAATCAAAATACAGATCAAAATTGTTATAAAAATGGATCAAACACTCAAAACTTTACCTCATGTACTTATATTTCCATTACCATTTCAAGGCCCTGTTAACTGTGCTCTCAAGTTAGCCGAGCTTCTATGTCTTTTCGGTATCCATGTCACCTTCCTCAACACCGAACACATGCACCGCCTCCTCCTCCGCCACACCGACGTGATGTCCCGGTTCAATGGCTATCCTGACTTCAAATTCCAGACCGTCCCTGATGGAGTTGAGCATGAGACACCGGTCCATCGGGACCAGTTCATGGAGGTGATGGCTTCTGTGGATAAGGTTACTAAACCTCTTTTCCGGGAGATGATAGTTTCAGGAGAGCTGAGTCGGAAATCAGAGTGGCCAGTGACGGTGATGATTCCGGATGCATCCTTTCCTTTTGCTGTGGATATAGCGATAGAGGCGTCGATTCCGGTTATTTGCTTCGATACTTTAAGTCCATGCTGCGTGTGGACTTCATACTTGAATCTTCCTACTCTTATTGAAGCAGGGGATGTCCCATTCAAAGGTTGGGTTTGGGTCTTCTTACTTTTACCCATATATACATATACATTACTGAAGAAACACTAATCGACCCCGGGCAGATTATGGATAATCTGGGGGTTAAATAGATGTTTCCCACGAGGGTTAGGTCCGGCAAGATGGTTGTTCTTCTGATGACCTGCAAAACAGACACCGTGAGCTCGTCACTGAGAAGGGGGTACCTCCTTGTGACCACCCTCCGGCGTGAGAATCAGACTAGATTGCTCTTGAATATAAGTGTATATTAAGAGAAAATGACTAGAGCAGATATCAGATAATATATGAAGATATAAGATGATGATACCGTTCCAAGGTGTTGGAGTATTTATAGCCGAAGGTAGGTTTCCAAGCAGGTACAGCCAGCTGTATAATATTCTTGTTCTACCAACTGTGGGCTACGCACGTGCCATGCTGGTGGTTGGTGGGTAGGCAGCGGCTGATAGTGACCAGGCCGGCTGTATACTATTCCTTTTCCACCAACTGCAGGCTATGTACGTGCCACGACAGGGGTTGGTGAGTAGGCAACGGCTGATAGTGACATTAAGTACTAGAGCGTGCTGCTCGTCGTACTGTTGTCAGTGAGCTGTCGCAGCTTTGGTCAGATCTTTTGTCCATACCTTGGCAGGTATAGTACAAAAGGTCCTCCAGTAGCGTACGGACTGGCTCATTTGGGCGGGAGAATTCCCGGCTTTGGGCGGGAGTAGTCCCGGCTTGCTCATTCCCTCTTCAGGTGACATTACTGAATTATTTGAGAGTTAGTGCCTTGTGCGTGTAGCCTTCCCTGATGGCTAGTATCCGTAGCTGCGGGAACAGGCGGAGTACGTCACCATTGGGAGGCTTTTCCTGCGGGAACAGCTTGCGTACTGCGCGTAAGGACGTCGCGTCTCTGAGCATGGTTGGTCCTGCGGATCCAGTTGGTCTTTGCGCAGACGTCCCTCGAGTCTTGCGAGTTCAACTGCGCAGACGTCTCTCTTCGAGGTGAGTCTTGCGGGTCCAACTGCGCAGACGTCCCTGTTTAAGGTGAGTCTTGCGGGTCCAACCGCGCAGACGTCCCTGTTCAAGGTGAGTCTTGCGGGTCCAACTGGGCTCTGCTGGGACCTACCTCTTCAATTACATTAGCCAAGTCATTTAATGTTGAGGGTGGACGGGTCACAAGCAGATTTTATTATTATTATTATTATTATTATTATTACATAAGATAAAATGTCAAATATTGGTGTCACAGAAATTTAGAAAGCAAGTAAAGTCAATTGACCTTTTAGGGGACTAATACTTTGGAGGCTTTAAATTTCAATAGTTGTTATATGATGGTTGGACTAGTATTTGATATCTTTGAGAAAACATATCATATCCCATATCCATCCACCACTGCTGATTTGCCCAGGTTCCAATCTCAAGTCGCATGGTTTTTACTTTTTTTTTTAACACCAATTTTCTTTTTCCATATAAAGTTTTTGGCCTTCTATATTTCGATTTTGTAGGCCATTATTTGATTTTGTTTTTTATTTCATTATATTCATGAATGTTACTGCTTATGGTTTGCTCTATTGAGCATCGATAGCCTAGATAATTTTTTGTTATTCTTTATGTTTATTTTATTGTATGTTACCATATTTCGTTTTACAGCTCGAACGTGAATTTCCTTTGTTTTATTTCTTGTGACTGTTCTTGTGTTTAAGCTAGCTTTTAGCGTTCGTTAAATTGGTAAAACCCGGGTGTTGGTAAAACCCGAGCGTTAGGCGGAGTCTACGTTAATTTATCGATATTGGTTACGAACGCCAGGTTGAAAACTAGTTATTATTAATATAATAGATTTATGTGTGAAAAGGCGGATTTGTCCCTTATTTTAACGGTTTAAATCTAACGTCTGTTGACGGCCGGTTTCGATTGTAAAAAGGTGCAGACCACAGGTGGTCGTGTGCTAAATCTGCAAAATTAGAACGATATGGTGCAATCCTGCAAAATAGTATAGTGGTGTTTGTTTTTTTGTATTTAACTCCATATTTTGTAATACAGTATAGATACGTAATGACTTTTACAATGAGCTGAGTAGGTCCCAGACCTCCACATGTTTATTTTAAGTGCATTTAACAAGTGACGTACGGGGTGAGTCTCCATTAAAATTATCTTAATTTGTTTTATACATCAACCAAGTAATCTATAATATTAAGTTACGTTTATTCTAACTTCAGAAAACAGTCATAATAAATTTGTGTTATAAGCTTATTTAGAGCATATTAATAACTCAATAACTTCTATTATTTCATAAGCATTTACTTATGAACTTTGTAGACGTTTGTATCGTAAGTAAAAATAAAGTAAAACATATTTTTTTATTCTTTTTACCAATCCATTATCTTGTTAATCAGGAAATGATCTAGACCAGTTGATAACAAGTGTGCCAGGAACAAATCATATTATTCGGAAACGGGATCTTGCAAATTTTTGTCGCTCCAACGACATGTCAAACCCAGATATCAAAGACATCATCAAAGAAGCTAAAACAATTTCTCAAGCTCAAGGTCTCATACTCAACACGTTTGAAAAGTTGGATAGTCTCGTACTCCCACATATGCGAAAGTTTTGTCCAAATATTTATACCGTGGGCCCACTACACGCTCTTCACAAGACCCGACTTACGGTTAACACAACATCATCGCAAGAATCCATCTTTTCAAATAGTGTTTGGAAAGAAGATAGAACTTGCATGTCTTGGCTTGATGTGCACGATCCAAAAACCGTCGTCTATGTTAGCATAGGGAGTCTTGCGACCATGACAGTTGAAGAACTGCTAGAATTATGGTATGGTATAGTTAATAGTGGAAAACCTTTTCTGTGGGTGAGACGGCCCGGGTCAATCAATGGTGGGTATAATGAGTCCCAAGTTCCGTCTGAGCTAATAGAGCGCACAAAAGAAATCGGGTGTATAGTAGAATGGGCTCCACAAGAAGATGTACTTGCTCATCCGGCCATTGGTGGGTTTTTGACACATAGCGGATGGAACTCCATTATGGAGAGTATAGTAGAGGGTGTTCCTATGGTTTGTTGGCCATACTCTGTGGACCAACAAGTTAATAGTCGATTTGTGGGAGAGGTATGGAAAATTGGAGTAGACATTAAAGATACTTGTGACCGAGTGCGAGTTGAAAAGGCAGTGAGGTACATTATGGACTCCAAACCAAATGCATTTATACAGAGTGCTAATATTTGGGCAAATTGGGCTAAAGAGTCAATAACTAAGATGGGTTCGTCATCGATTCATTTGAGCCGGTTGATTGATGATATTTTAGCAATGAGCTCAACTCGAAGCTGAAGTTGTCGAAATTTATTTTTGTATGATGCCATGTACTGGTGTCGAATTGTGAAATAAGTATGCAATATGTTGTGTACCGTTCAACTTCAACGTCATTATACATGCATGCAATATTTTGTGTACAGTTGCCTTCGGTAGTTTATATCACTCCAAATCTCTAATCAAAATCGAACAACACAATTAGCAAAACCAATGTTGAAGTTCGGTGAGAAATAATAAATAGAAATCAAATTAAACTAAATGAAAAGATATTTGTTGCAAGGTACGTATCGGATTTTTTTTTCAAAATGGGAAAAATTAAGTGGGTGAATAGTTTGTTGGAGAGATTTTTTTAGGTGACTCGCCATTTGAAATGACGTTGTGTTAGTGTTTACAGATCTTGTCAAGTGACATGGAAGTTTTATTTGAGATCCTTTATTTGAAATAGCGGAATCTATAAAAGCAATATGTGATCCGTCATTTGAAATGATAGATCTCTGAAAAAGATGTAACATCATATCTAATACTTCATGTATACTTCATAAAAGAAAAAAAGAGAAGAAAAAAAAGGCCTTGTTGGCTGGTGGTTTTTGCTGAAACTATAAGGCGCATACAATGGTACGTATCTCATGATGCAAGATTTGAATTACGATGCAACGGGGTATAAATTAAGAGAGAGAAATGAACTAGGCAGGCGTGATAATTATGAAAAACCAAAAAAGAAAAAACGATATTAATCAAACTTATACAATACTGGTTCTTTTAGAATGGCAGCTTACACTCAATTTTACTTCTAAATTACATTTTTTTTATTCGGGTTTCGGTTGTTTGGATTGAACGGACTGGGTTAAAAATTATTAAAGCCATAATTCAAATGTTCATAAAACCAAAATCAAATCAAATTCAATATACAACCATATTTAACAATAATAAAATGCAAAACATTCATAATACTAATTATAATTAATAGTTCGTTTCAACAAACTACCTATACGAACTCTCACTAGTTAATATCAACCAACTATTAGTTTCAACAAGTTTTAAGAAATTAATGGTTTGATTATGGTCATTACCTCCTTATTTGCCCAAGAAACACAAGGATTAATTTGTTTTAGAAATCCGATACAGACCCTGCTTTGAATCCTATTCAGAGTGGTCGAAGCTTCAAACATAAAAAATAAACAACAGTAGCAACTTGATCAAATAATGATTACATGCCTACTCTAATTGAAGAATGGATATTGAACAGAATGAAATGCGCATGCAGCTGAGACACTTCGTTACCCTAAACTTATAAAACATCTGATGTGCTTTTGAGTTATTCGGGTTGTTCGGGTCAACACAATTATGGGTATCTCAACCCAAATACCAACGCAACTATTTTTTGGTTCGGCATAGGAGTTTAATCGGGCCTCAAGTCACTTCAGGCGGGTTTGGTATTCAAGTACGATTATAAAGGACACCCCTCAATTTATCCAACACCTTGGTACCACTAGGCAAAAATAACTATAAAGTTATAAGTTTTAGGGTGTAAAATGAGACTTTTATGAACTTTAACATCCTATATATTTTGTCATGGTCATGAAAAACTAAGCTACTTGTTTATGGTAAGAAAGATGGCGTAAGTAGTGGTGGGGATGCCACGATAGGAATTGGCCTGTGGACGAGTCGTCATAGCATGTAACCATTAAAATTGGTGGGATAGCCAAGAAAAAGACATATTGTTGAATGAGTGTGTAGCTTGTGTGGTTGAGTGGCAAGATTGTTTGCGTAGCGCACACAAACACCCAAACACACGTAAATGATCATATGTTGGCTGACAACGGTAGAGGGCAAATGTTGGAGTTGAAAAGTGGAGTCTTTTGGTTAGTAGGATGTTGTGGAGCTATGTGGCAGCGTAGAGGGCTTTAACCCCTCTTAAAAACGGGAAATCCCCCAAACTTTAAAGCAAACATGTAAAAGGCTCTAACTAGTATCTTTAATGTTCACATACCTGAAATACAAAAACGAACTTGAAGTACCACATTTCACACCAAATACTTAATAAAAATAAACAGCGAACAAAATATACACGATTTATATCCAACCATCAATAGGCGTGGATGGGTAATTTTCAAATGGTGTCTTCTAGTTGACGAATCATTCGCTAGGCTCGTCTGTTTTACTGTGATATTGGGGCAAGAGTATTGGGAAACAAGATCGTATGTGTAAGCAAAAAAAATTGAATTTGTTGTTATCGAATTAACAAGATGCATTTGTTATCGAATTTGTTATTATTATATTGAATAACTGGTCAACAAGATGCACTTGTTGCAACTTGCAATTGCATTGTTGTATGGGTGGGCTAAAGCATTATAACCTACATATATGTTCAAATACATAAAGTAGAGTTTACGAGAAACCTACCTTTACGAGAAAATCAAATAAAACCAATATCAATCTTTAATCATGTTAAGCAAAGTAACTTATATAAATTAATGCATAGTATAAAAGATTTAAAAAAGATAAAAATTATCGACTGAGTTTTAGATTAGTCGATTCGTATCATTCTTCCGATTAAAAGCTTTAAAACATCTGTTTAAAATTCAATAATTGTTTTAAAAGATGTAGAATGAGAGAAAAAATTCTAAAAGATAGGACCACTAGCGGAAATATATTCTCAATTATGATTATTATCGACGAAATGACATAAAGATAAGATTTGTAAAATCTAATATTCCTCAAAAATAGAATGGTATATATTTCTTTTATCTAATTATGATAGTTAGAAAATTTTAAATTAAAATAAAAGTGAGAAACAAACATATCAGTATATCAGATCACTCACAACGGTACAGTTTAAGGTAGGGTCATTTCATTTGTTACGGCGTCAATATTCAACTCCTAGCAAGCAAAATTCAATCCGCAACTAGTTTTTCCACACTTGATTGCTACACAACAGTTTCTTTTTTGTATTAATTAAATAAACATTATCTTGAATCTTGATCATCCTTGTTCACAACATCAATATATAACTGGTTCAATCTCCACAACTTCATACAACTCCATAACACAACAATCATATTAGTTAAAAATGGATCACACCCTTGAACCTCATGTCCTAATATTTCCCATACCATTTCAAGGTCCAGTTAACTGTGCTCTTAAGTTAGCCGAGCTCCTATGTCTTTCGGGTCTCCATGTCACCTTCCTCAACACCGAACACATCCACCGCCCACTCCTCCGCCACACCCAGGTGCTGTCCCGGTTCAACCGCTATCCTAACTTCAAGTTCCAGACCATCCCTGATGGCGTTGAGCATGAAAAACCGGTCTCTGGAGACCGGTTCATGGAGGTGATGGCTGCAGTTGATGCAGTGACTAAACCTCTTTTCCGGGAGATGATGGTTTCTGGAGGGCTGAGTAGGAAATCGGATAGGCCAGTGACGGTGATGATACCCGATGCTTGCTTCAGTTTTGCCATTGATATTGGGATCGATGCGTCGATCCCAGTGATTTGCTTCGAGACAGTAAGTCCATGTTGCTTGTGGACTTCATACTTGAATCTCCCTACGCTTATTGAAGCAGGGGATGTCCCATTCAAAGGTTGGTATTCTTGTTTTCAACATGTTGAACATAAGTTTTTGATTAATATTGTTATGATTTTCTTTGGGGAAAATGATTAAAATGGCTTATTTGACCACATAGATTACTTAACTAACCTTTCGAACTAAAAGACCTTTTTTTTAAATGGAAGGATCCATCATTCTAAAGCTGGCATCTGACAGATCTATCTTATACAATTCAATTTTTTAACCAAACACATCTTGACACGTATACACTTAAATGGTTGGGCCCGACCGTTTAAAAAAAACGATTGTTTAGTTTTGACGCCGACCGTTTAGTTTTGCATATACGTTTCTTACTAATATTGTTATTATGATTTTAAATCTTTCACTAAGTTTTTGACTTTTTTCAATATCTAATATCAATATGCCAAAAGTTGTATAAAATTATTGTCTAACGCGTGTCTGTTTACATTTTAGGATTAACTAAAGTTTTAGATTTTTCAAAACACTTTATAATTGAATCAAAATTGACCAAAAATATAAGCGATAAAACAAAATATACCATAATCAAGCTTGATATTGAATCGTAATTGACCCGTAATTA
The DNA here is from genome assembly GCF_021521415.1 of Bidens hawaiensis. NCBI lineage: Eukaryota > Viridiplantae > Streptophyta > Magnoliopsida > Asterales > Asteraceae > Bidens > Bidens hawaiensis. The sequence continues at coordinate 96,691 of NW_027492705.1, read as the reverse complement.
GACCTGTCGATTGAAAATCATAATCAAAACCATAATTATAAAATAAACATTTAAGCCATAAATCAATCGAACATACTACTACTACTAGGTCACTATCGTGAACCTGCTATTTGATTGGTCTTGGGTCATTATTAGTCATAATCGTGAAGTTAATTTAATAAATAATAAACAGTGATTCCATTATAGGAGGAATAGGAACCGTTAATTTGGGTTAGATTCTGATAACCTTAGCGTATTATACCTAAAAGTATATTTGATTTTAAAATTAAAGTTTATTCGGGTTTTTCGGGTATACCCGAAACCCAAAGATCAGACGCAAGAACAAATAGGAATTGCTTCAATTTGTGTTCAATTAGTCTTTTCTCGAGATCAGATTTTTCGAGTCAGGTTAGGGTTTTTTAGGGTCGGGTTTCAAGTTTCAGATAAAAGTGACAGCCCTAATATCAACCAAGTAATTTAATATTAATTTACTTTTATATATTAACAAAAATAGTAATTTTAAAATGTTTTTATTGGTTTTATTGACGCAAGTTTTTTTTCCCTTATTTCTTAGGGAATGATCTTGATCAGATGATAACCAGTGTTCCAGGAACAGAACATATTACTCGACGACGGGATCTTGCCAGCTTTTGTCGTTCTGATGATTTGTCAAACCCTGTCATCGAACTCATCGTCAAAGAAGCTCACGCGGTTCCTCGAGCTCATGGTCTCATACTCAACACATTTGAAGAGTTGGATAGTCTCATACTCCCACACATGCGAAAGCTTTGTCCAAATATTTACACCATAGGTCCGCTACACACTCTTCACAAAACTCAACTTACAGCCAAAATAACATCATCGCAAGAAACCACATTTTCTAACAGTGTTTGGAAAGAAGATAGATCCTGCATTTCATGGCTCGATAATCAAGATCCAAAAACCGTTGTTTATGTTAGCATAGGGAGTCTTGCAACAATGACAGTTGAACAACTTCTCGAAATATGGCATGGTGTGGTTAATAGTGGGAAACCCTTTTTGTGGGTGAGACGACCAGGGTCGATCACCGGTGGGTATGACGAGTCTCAAATCCCAGCTAAGCTACTAGCACGCACAAAAGAAATAGGGTGTATAGTAGAATGGGCTCCACAAGAAGATGTACTCGCCCATTCAGCCATTGGTGGGTTTTTGACACATAGCGGATGGAACTCAACTATAGAGAGCATAATGGAGGGTGTTCCCATGGTTTGCTGGCCGTACTTTGTGGACCAACAAGTGAATAGTCGTTTTGTGGAAGAGGTGTGGAAACTGGGAGTAGACATGAAAGACACTTGTGATCGGCTGCTAATTGAAAAGGCAGTGAGAGACATTATGGACCAAAAGCATAATGGATTTACGAAAAGTGCAAATACATGGGCAAACTTGGCTAAAGATTCGATAACTAAAATGGGTTCATCATCTATTCAATTGGGTCGATTGATTGATGATATTTTAGTCATAAGTTCTACCCCATTTGACCCTAAATAGAATGTTCAAGCTAGGCTGGTAGTAAAATCGTATTTGTTGGAAGTGTAAGATAACTAAATAACTTTATATATGTTATGTACTTTGGATAAGTTATGAAATCAACTTATTATTAAATGTTTCATAAAAGTTAAACCCTATTATTTAAACTTTTTATTAAATGCTAAAATTGGACCGGAGTTTGGTACCGTCCAAAGCTTTTAAGCAAATCATCTTTCTCTTACACACAAACTAAGCCTAGAAACCATGCAGCCAGTCCATGCCCAATTATGTTAAACCCTCCCAGAGTCATAACATGCATGCCAAGGAACTTATGCCTGATATGGTCTAAAATATACATATTATTATATAAATATTTCTTACACTTTTAAGTACTTTGAAACTAGATTTTTAATGAATATTATTCGTAGTTGTTTCATATGTGTTTTTTTAGGTTCTAAGATGTAATGAGCTAAAATTGTTTACTTTTACTCAACTTGAGACAACGAGCTAAAATTGAGTATGCATATTAAATTTGAGACCAACGAGTGGACATTTGAGTATATTTTACTTATATTTGTATTATTACTGAAGAAACGTGGATCGACTCTCTGGTAGACGATCAACTTTCCTCGGGTGTGATTATGCTATTTCACCGATGGTTCTCTGGGATCTGGGTTCTTCCACCTACAAAATGAACAGCACCGTAAACTTACCCCTCAGAAAGGGACAGAGGGGTCCTCTTTGGGGTAACCCTCCGGTGTGAGAATAAGAGTTTGTAGGAGAAGATAATAATATGAGAGTAAGGAAAATGGAGTGTATTGCTTAATATAGCTGAATACTGTGTAATTGGGTGTCCTCTCCTTGTGGAGTTGATGTGGTATTTATAGTGCTAGGGTTTCCAATGATTGGGCTCAGACCCAATTAGGGCCTTTTTGGCCTCCTCCTATAGCTTCGCGCCACGTGTCCTTGGGACACCTGGTGCTTTTTCATTGGTTAGTTGCACATAGGTTTTGCTGAGTTGTCCACCTTTCATTGGCAGCTGTCAACATCAGCATATTCTTATTCCTTAAAAAGATACCTTCTGGAAGGTTGTCTGACGTGCACAATCAAGGTTGCCCTAATCCTGATTTGGATAAGGACGAGGTTGATTATGTGCATGTGTGATATGCGCCTATCCTGAGGATGCGCGAGGTCTTCTCTTTATTCTCACGCGCAGATGTTTCATGCGCAGATGTGATATGCACAAGCATGTGATATGCGTCACGCGCGGATACGTCTCGCGCAGATGTGATATGCGTGAGCATATATGGTGCGTGAGCATGTGGTACGCGTGAGCATATGTGATGCGTGAGCATATGTGATGCTTGAGCATATGTGATGCATGAGCATATGTGATGCCTGAGCATGTGATGCATGAGCATATGTGATATGCGTGAGCATATGTGATATGCGCCATGCGCATAGGTTTTGGCTTTGTGCCTTCATAATATCTTGATTTCAAGCGTCTTGTCTATATCTTGTGGGTTGACCCGCCTCGCTCGGTGTTGAGGCGGGTACATACCTCTTCAAGCCCCCCCAGTCTAATGTGTGTCTTGTCTCGCGCGAGCGAGGTAAGATAGATATTAGACTTAATAGTTTGCTCTTTTAGTAGGGTTTGTCTTTTCTTCTTATTACTCATCGGTGCGCGAAATTCTATCCTTTTGTTTGAAAGCGAATCGTCCCTGTACGTGGTTGGTTGTTGCTGACATGCATCAGTGATGGGGACGTGTCAGACCTTTCGTGTGCTCGAGGTGCTACAGTTGCCTTTCATGTCCCCTCACATAGTGTCAGGAACACGTGTCGCGCTCGCGTTGGTCCGTACCTGCGAGTGGTGGCGCGTGAACTCTGGCAGCACCTGTATAGTTTCTTTTCGTGTCCCCTCACACAGTGTCAGGGACACGTGTCGCGCTCGCGTTGGCTTACACCTGCGAGTGGGGGCGCGTGAAGTCCGATCCGTACCAATTTTTCTCTCTCCTGAGCCTATAAAAGCAAGCCCTTTCGAGTTTTTTATCCTTCATCTTCTTTGTTGTTTATTCAGAGCTTTTTTCTTTCATTCTATTCCGATTGCCTGTCTTCTGCTTCCAGATCTCTGTTCTTCAGAAGGTACCTTTGTCCGATTTTACAGTTGTATGTCTGATAGCTCAGACAACACAATCTCCCCCAGCCATCGCCGTGTGAAATCGTTAGTAATGTCTACGTTGAAGAAGACCGGCAAGGGGAAGAGGGCTGCTGAGGCCTCATCGGAGGAGGTAGGGAAAACCAAGGCAGTGAAGAAGTGGGATGAGATCCCCTGTAAGCTGAGGCAGTCCGATTTTGACAGCCTTATCGATACTCAGGGTTTTCTCCCTGAGTATGGCTGCATGTTGCCGGCGGCCGGGCAAACGGCGGCGGACCCGCCTACCGGCTATATTTCCCTTTATTGCCATTTTTTCACCCACTGCAACCTTCGTCTCCCGATGACAAGGTTTGTGGGTGCGCTGCTTAGGTTTTATGGGATTCATATATCCCAAGTCCATCCGTTTGGACTCGTGCGCATGACTCACTTTGAGTTCATGTGCAAATCTCAGCGCGAGGAGCCCACCCCTCGGCGCTTTCAGTTTTTTTATAAGCCCAAGATCCAAGATTCTTGGTTCTCATTTATTCCTCGCAGTCAGAAGGTCAAGTGCTGCACTGTTTCATTCAAAAGCCTTCATGACTGGTCCGAGAGATTTTTCTATATCAGGGCTGGTGTGATCCCCATCCGCATGACCATGCGCGCGATCTCTTCTGCGCCTGCGGATGTGGGTGTCTTCAAGAACCCAACTGGCGCCTGGGTAAAAAAGTTGACTGCCGAACCATCCCCCGCCAAGAAAATTTGCGAGGAGGCGCTGGTGGGGGTTGGTATGAGCAGGAGGTGGGCTGACAGCGCGACTGAGCCCGTTATCCAAGTTGACGGCTTATGTAAGTTAACTCATTGCATTACTTCTGCGCGAATATAATTCGTTTTGCTGATATCATTTGACTTGTTTTGTGCAGTCAGCAAGGAGTATGTCCACGCCGCCTATGATGAGCATATGGAGGGTGGCTCCGTCGCGCTGGGCGCTGGGGAGGTTGGTTTCCCCGATCGCTTCGATGACATGTTCATCCCTGTTGATCTGGGATTTCTCTTTGACAGCGATGCGCCTGGTAAGCCTTTGTACTTATGCTTACGCCTTTATAATACCACATTTGGCTAACATTTCTGTTGCACGTATTGTAGACGCGCTTGAGAACTACGAGCTTGAGCTCGCGGAAGAGGAGGAGGAGGCTGAGTTACCCCAACTAAAGCGTAGCTAAGGGGAAAACTGGCGCAGGGGCCAGTAAGAAACAGAAGAAAGATGTTGCCCCTGTTGCTCAGGATCCTCCTACTCAGGCGAGGGAACTTGAGAAAACCCAGGAGTTTACCTCCAAGTTTTCCTTTTCTTCCCTGCCTCAAAAAGTGGGCAGACCTCCTGTCCACACGAGGTATGATGCCACAACCTCCTCCCTTCGCGCGGCGGAAAATGGGAGCGGCGTTGCGCCTGCCGTTTCCTCTTCGACAGGTATACTTTGCTTATCCTTTATGGTTCTATGAGCGCGATTCTGATAGAGTTACTAATGAATCTTTGGTCACTCAAATGTTTGTAGAGCCGGCGATCTTGGTGGAACAACCTCAGGGGCAACCGGGTGCCGAGCCTGCGCCGGAGGTCGCTTCGAAGTCCCCTGTTTTACCCTCGAAAAAGGGGAGAATGGACTTCATGGCGATGTTTGACTCGCGAACGGAGTTGCGCCAAGGTACGGATTGCGCTTTTATTTTCTGACTTATTTCTTTTAGATCAAGTCATGAACCATTTCTTTTTGTTGGATATTTCATAGGAGTCATAGCTGGCGTACAAGCTGCTGGCGGCACTCCTGGCGCCGGTGCCAGCGCCGTTGGTTCTGCTCCTGCTCCTGCAAGCGCTGAATCTCCCCTCATCGGGATTACTAAGGAGCAGGAGGCCGTTTTACGCGCCGATCTGGCGGCGTCGAGACCTCCCTCACCTCCTCCTGCGCGCAGCCCTCCTCGCGAGACTGACTTTGGTTCTAGGTCGCAGGAGAAAAGGCCTGCTTCAGAGGAGGATGAGGAGGTTCAAGCTGAAGGCTCCGACAGCGGCCGCGCCAGCCCTGCAGCGCCACGAGGTTTCGTGGCGCAGTCTTCTCGTGGGGCCGGCGCTGACTTTTCTGCTTCATCCCCGCAGGTATTGGTTCGTTTTTGCTCCGCTGCGCGGACTTCCATATTAGTGTTTTGATGACTTAGATCATTACTTTGTGTTTGCAGGAAGCCGATCACATTTACCGCCCGAGATGGAATATTACTGAGGACAGCTCATTTCAGTCCATGGGTGTGTGTGCGGACTTCTGGGCTCATTCTGTGCCTCCAGCTGAAAGGAGGTTTCAGGAGGACCGCGCTCGCGATGACTTGCTCAACGATCATCTGTTTGCTGGGTCGGCTTTCTTTGCTGCCTCCCAAGAGCTTCGCTATGATTACGTAAAGGTACGTGATGCTCTTGCGGAAGCCAAGCAAGAGGCTAAAGTGTCTGCTTGGCATCTTTCTGATGCTCGAGAGAGAGCTGAGAAACTCCAAGCAGAGCTCAGCGAGAACAGAGCAAGTGCCAACACCGCCTTCGTGAAGCGCGGGCATGAGCTACAGGCTGCGCGGGAGAAGCTACAGGCGGCCGAGGAGGACGCGGCCAAGTACGCGCGTAAAGTGCGCGACTTGGAGCTGGACGCGGAGGCGCGTGACCAAGCTCTTGTCCAGTCTATAAGTGACAAATCATCATTGGAGAGTGAGGTTGCGCGCCTGAAGAAGGAGCTGGCGGCCGCGCGGGCTGAGAAAGATGAAGCTTTGGCAACGGCAGCGTCTAGCCAGAAAGCACTCGAGCTTGCGCGAGCGGAAAAGGAAGAAGCCTTGGCGGCAGCAGCGTCCGACAAAGAGGAGCTGAAACAGACTAAGGAAACTGTTGAGTTGTTAAACTCTCAGATTCCTGCTCTTGAGACGTCTGTTGCTTCCCTCGCGCAGGATCGCCAATGGCTAATCTCACAGGGTATGACTCGTTGCGCTTACGCGATGAAATACTCAGACGAGTTTCAGGCCCTTGTGATGGATTGCAACGCTGCCGCGCGCTTGGTGGGTCGAGCTGAAGGGTTTAAGGATGGCTATGAATATGGCATGCTGAAGAAGAACCCATCCGACTACCCTTATCAGAGCGACGTTGCCTGCGGGACATGGCCGCGATGGGGGAGAAGCATTTGAATACTCCCATTCCCATCCTTGCGCAGGTATTTTAACCTTAATGAGATTACATTGACTTATTTTCCAAGTCTTTTTGTACTCATATTTTTCCTTATGATTTGCAGATATCCGCGCTTGCTGACCAGCCCGATCTCGGCGCGCTAAAGGAATTACTTGACGAGTGCGAAGGGGCTGGTGGCGGCGATGATGGCGCGGGGAATGCTGCCCCTGCTAGCGGCTCTGGCGTGGCCAAAGGACCCGCTCCTGACACTATTGTGACAGAAGGCGACTCCATTCAGGACGAACATCTTGACTATGGTCAGTTTGGAGATGACGAGGAGTGGGCTGCGCTAGATGCTGAGGGCGGTGATGAGGATGATGAAGAGGTTGACGTCGACGTGGAGACTTGAGAAACCCTTCATGTTTTTTGTTTTTTATTTGTAGTTTTGTATCTCATCATCTTGTAAACTTGTAAATTTCAATGCTTTGGAATGAAATTTTGTTTTTCCCTTATTCGCATCTTGCGCATTCCCCATTCATCTCTTTATATTGCATGTTTGCTTGTTGAATATAAGATATGCTTGCACGTTGAAATAAGAACAAGGTTGTAAGAAAATTATTATACTTAATCCTTGTCATATTGTAAGTGATTTTGCAATATCCTGACTATGTTGACACGTGCTTTGGCGCTTCATTATTCCTCTTTTGCGCGACGTTATCGCGCATTTATTATAGGTAATTATGAGTTTTTTAGCCTTTACGTGTCAGTATGTTACTCTGATATCCATTACAATTTCATGCACGACCTCGACCTGAGACCTTAACAACTATGTTTTGGCATTTGCTTTGCCTTAGTTGTGCTTAGGTATTTTTATGGTCAGGCTACGCAGTATGTAGGATGGATGTTGTGAGTGATTTGAGCTAAGGCTCACATTATTGGGCTAAGGCCCTGAGCTAAGGCTCATATTATTGGGCAAAGGCCCTGACGTTTTAGAGTTAAGACTCGTTAACGCGTTTGCGCTTGAAGCTCGCGCATGTATGTTTTACTTCGTTTTATTTTTGTTTTGATGTCAATACAATGTTGTCATATTGCTCAAAATTAATAAAGGGAAGTGTGAAACATGTATGCAAAAGGTAATAGAATCCACATTAAGAGAAGATAGCGCGTATCATTATTCATAATGGCTTAAAGAGCCTTGATTACAAATTTGACAATTTTTACATGAAACATTTTCTAAGCTGTGCCGCGTTCCATGCGCGCGGGATCTTCTTTCCATTCAATTCTTTCAAAGCGTATGCGCCTTTTCCCAATTCTTCCGAGACTTGATAAGGTCCCTCCCAATTGGGGGACATCTTTCCCGGGGGTATCGCGCGGCTAGCTTCATTATTTCGAAGGACAAAATCATTCTTCTTGAAGTGGCATTCTTTCACGCGCTGATTGTAATATTTTTCCAGTTTTTTCTTGTACTTGGCTTCACTGATGATAGCCGCCTCTCTGCGCCCTTCAAGTAAGTTGAGATCCAACCTCCTTTCGCGCTCGTTATCAATCTTGTTCATCATGAGCACTCTATGGGATGGGCATCCAATTTCTGCTGGAATCATAGCCTCCGTTCCATAGGTTAGGCTAAACGGGGATTCGCCATTGCTGGTTTTGCTTAATGTCCTGTGTGCCCACAGGACATTGGGTAGCTCTTCGACCCAAGAATGGGATTCTCCCTCCAACCTTTTCTTCAGCCCATTTAACAAGCTTTGATTCGCGCGCTCCACTTGGCCATTCCCCTGAGGGTGGTATACCGAAGTGAAGATTTGGTTGATGCGCAATTCCTTGAGCCAGTTGGATATCCTCCTGTCAGTGAATTGTTTGCCATTATCGCTCACAATTTCCATGGGCAAGCCAAAACGGCATATGATGTGGCTCCAGATAAACTGCTTTATCGCTTCGGCTGTGATTTTTGCTAGTGGCTTGGCTTCAACCCATTTTGTAAAATAGTCTACTGCCACTACCAAAAATTTTACTCGCCCTTGCGCTTGCGGTAGGGGACCCACAATATCGATTGCCCATTTGTGGAAAGGCCATGCGGAGGTCACCGGAATCAAGTTGTTCTTTGGCCGCATGGTGTTTGGCGCATAGCTCTGACATGCTTTGCATTTTTGGATCTCTTTTAAAGCGTCCAAGTACATGCCTGGCCAATAGTAACCTGCGCTCATTGCCTTGGCAACCACCATGCGCGGGCCAGCATGTATTCCACAGATTCCTTCGTGTATCTCTCTGATCACATAGCTTGCTTCCTCAGCATCTAGGCATTTCATGAGCGGTCCAAGATAAGAGCGTCGATATAATGTACCATCAAGCAGTTCATAGTTCTGCGACTTGTGTCTTATCTTCCTCGCCTGTGCGCGATCGTCCGGTACTTTTCCCTCCTTCAAGAATTCCATTACTGGAGTTATCCATGATGAAGGGGTTGTATGAGTTACAAGGACAGACTTCGCTCCCACCGACGGGTTGCTCATTACTTCTACCCTGACATCTTTGCCAAAGTGATCGAAGCTGGTTGATGCCATCTTGCTCAGCGCGTCAGCAGATTTGTTTTCACTGCGCGGAATATGAATGATTCTGAAGCAGTCAAATTGCTCGATGAGCTTTTTCGCCTGCTCTAGATACAGAGGCATGGTGTTCTCCTTGGCATCATAAAGGCCATTGACCTGTGCTGCTACCAAGTATGAATCAACATGGGCCTCTAGCTTTTTAACTCCGAATTTGTGCGCGATGCGCAGGCCAGCCAGTAGGGCTTCATACTCAGCTTCATTGTTGGTGCTCTTGAAGTCCAACCTGATGGCGTAAGTATATTCATGATTCTCTGGATCCACCAGTTTGAGGCCTGCGCCGGACCCTTCGTTGTTTGAAGCTCCGTCAGTGAATAATCTCCAAACATTTTCTTCATCATTGGCTCGCGGAGGGTCTACCTCGCGCTGAGCCTCTTCGATTTTTCCTTCGGGGATTTCTGCGATGAAATCAGCTAAGACTTGTCCCTTTATTGCTGGACGGGGCTTATAGGCGATCGTGTGTTCTCCTAATTCCAGCGCCCATTTTGTCAGCCTTCCTGAGAGCGCAGGGCGCCGCAAGACTTGCTGGATGTTGTAACCAGTCAGAACTTCAATGGGATGACCATTGAAATATCTATGAAGCTTGCGCGACGCGTGTGTTAGTGACAAAACCAACTTTTCCATGATGGAGTAGCGCGTCTCAGGATCTGTCAGCACCCGACTCACATAGTATATTGGCGTTTGGATTCCCTTGCGATCCACCAACAATACTGCGCCGATGGCGCGCTCTCCTGCTGATAGGTACAATGTCAAAGTTTCACCAGGAAGTGGGGCTGTGAGCGCGGGCAGATTTATCAAACATTCTTTTATCTCACTGAAAGCTTGCTCGGCCTCAGGAGTCCATTTGAATTGGCTTTTCTTTAAGCAATTTCTCAATGTGTTGACAAATGGGGTAGATTTGCTTGCATGGTTCGCTAGGAACCTGTTGATTGATACCAATCTCCCATTCAACTTTTGGACTTCTTTCATGGTGGATGGCGAGGGCATGTCAAGGATGGCCTCCACCTTTTCTGGGTTCACCTTGAAACCATCCTTGGTGACCATTACACCTAGAAATTTTCCCTCTTGTACGCCGAAAGTGCATTTGCTCGGATTGAGCTTCATGTTAACTTCCTTTAGGCGCCCAAGGGTTTCTTCGATGTCTTTGAGCATTTGTTTTTCCTCCCTGCTTTTGATCACCAAATCATCCACGTAGACTTCTAGGTTTCTTCCAATTTGCTTCTTGAAAACAGCATCCATAAGTCTCTGGTAGGTGGCTCCCGCATTCTTCAAACCAAAGGGCATTTTTGTGTAACAAAAAACACCCTTGTCGGTTCTGAAGGCAGTCTTGTCCTCGTCTTGTGGTGCCATTTGAATCTGGTGATAGCCCTTGTAGGCATCCAGGAAACATTTGAGCTTGAATGGCGCCACGGAGTCCACCTTTGCATCGATGTTTGGGAGGGGGTAACAATCTTTTGGGCATGCTTTGTTGAGGTCCTTGAAGTCAATGCACATCCTCCACGACCCGTTACTTTTCTTTACCATCACAGGATTGGCTACCCATGTCTGGTATCGTATCGGGCGGATGATGTTTGCGCTCAGTAGATCCTCAACTTGCTCATTCATGGCCCTCGCCTTCTCATCCCCCATGACTCTCTTCTTTTGAGCAATTGGCTCTACAGACTTGAACGTGTTGAGAGAATGTTGCGCCAAGTCTAGCGGAACCCCAGTCATATCAGAGTGTTGCCACGCGAAGACCGACATATATGCTGTGAGCAATCTTTTCATTCTCAACCTCGTGTCGTCTGATATCGTAGCGCCAATTGTGATTGTTTGCTCCGGGAATTTTGGGTTGAGAATCCATTCCTCTGGCGCGTTGTCTGCCATTGGAAGTTTCATTCTCCCTTCCCGCGGAGTACTTGTCATTGCACACAAATGATCTCGGTATACAAAAGTTACACCTGTTGGTGTTGGGAACCCCAATGCGCCGTGCGCTGGCGACGGTATGGCGTTGAATTGGGCAATCGTTCCCCTACCCAAGATCATATTGTGGCATGAAGTGGTGGGCAAGACCAAGAAGTTGACAACTTCGGCTCGCTTGTGTTTTTCATCCCCCATGGTTAGTTCAAATTGTATTTGACCTAGGGGATGAATGATTTCATTTGAAACACCAGAGATTGGTGCATTCACAATTTCAAGCCTTGCTTGGTCTGCCGGATCCAGTTTCCTGAAACATTGCTCATACATGATGTCTGATTCGCTGCCAGTGTCCACCAGGACTTTTGACACTTCATAATGAGCAATGTGTGTAGTGATGACAAGAGGACTGCTGATAGAAGGGCCTCCCCTGATTCTTGGGAAGATTACTTGTTGCTCACGCCAATCTCCTTGGATTTGCGCGCTTCTCTTTCTTGATATTTGCCCTTGCCTTCCTCCCTCGGCTACACAGATTCTTTTGTACTTTTTGCTGGCTGAGGCTCCTTCTGGTTGTTCATTTTCTGGTTTTGAGTTTTTCACCAGGTGAGCCAGCTTGCCTGATTTCACATCTTTTTCAATTGCATCCTTCAAGTGGTGGCATGCATCAGTGTTGTGTCCGGTGGACTTGTGAAACTCACAGTACTTGCCACTGTTTGATGGTCCCTTGTAGTGTAGTGGCTTGGGGCTTTTGAACTGGACATTCTCAGTGCTTAACACTTGTGAAGGCGTTTTAGTGAGGGGAGTCCATATTCTTGGCAGAGGTCTGTTAGGATCTCTGCCGCCTTCCCTCTTGTCACCCTCCCCGCGATTACGAACGTCTTTTTGGGGCTGGGGTGAGCTTGGTTGCGCCTGCTTTTCTGCGGAAGAAAAACTGGTTGGTTGCAACCTGGACCATACAGAGTTCTGTTTGCCCCTTCTTTCGTTGCTGCGCGGTGTCTCAGCTTGATGCCCTCTTTCTCTCGCTCTATCTTGGGCAATTTGTTTTTCATTTCTCGCGAAGACTCGCGATGCTTCCATTAGCTTGGCCCAAGTGGTTGGCATGCCATCTCTGCTTACGAGAGCTCGGTGGAGTTGATCACTGCGCGCCGCCTTGTATAAAGGCCACGCGTAAGAGTTGCTCAGTGATACCTCTGATTACCAGAGATTCCTGATTGAAACGAGTTATGTAGTCTTCAATCGTTTCATCATTCCTGCGCACGCAGTGCATGATGTCGTCAGGGTCGCGCGTGTGTCTGCGCTGCTGTACGAAGTGGGCTTGGAACTTTTCCAATAGTTCCTCGAACCCATCGATTTGCCCAGTCGGCAAGCTCTCGAACCAGACACGCGCCGCGCTCGTGAGGCAGCGAGCAAACATGTGACACCATGTTGGCATCGTCCAGCTTTCTAGGTTTCCAGTGTTGTAAAAACCTTGTAAGAAATCGTCTGGATCTGTTGTGCCGTCATATTTGCCCAAACCACTTGGCATCTTGGTTTTGTGCTGAATGGGGGCCTTCGCGATACGCTCAGTGAATTTTGAATGTTTCACCAAGATGGCTGGCCTGTACGGTGTGGTTACGTCCACTTGCCCTCTAACTGGTGGGCTGTACGGTATGTGCAGATCCAGATCGGCTTTGGCTCCAGGCGCCATGTTCACGTGCGCACGGAGCTGTGAGCCTCCTGCATGAGTATCTCGCGTCTTCCTCATGCTGTGCACTTCATCACTAAACTCAGTGTGTGCAGTGTGAACAGAATGACCATCTTCCGGCGCGCGCGCCCTTTTTGTTCCATGAACGTTTTGCTTGTCAAACGCTAGCCTTTGTGTTAAGTCGACTGACTTTTTGTGTTTGACCAGGTCATTGTACTTGTCCATTAGACGTCGTTGCTCGTTTATGAGCCATTCTTTGGGGTCATTGGTTTCATCTTCTGGACCCATTGGTCCTTTTTGTTTCGCGCCGGTAAGATTTTGGAACGTGAGATCGTCTGGAGGAGTTTCAGTCTGGCCATGAGGAGTTGTGATGAAAGGATGGTTACTGGTGGTGCGCGTAGAGTCACGCGGCACCCTCAGAAACTGCTGTCCCCCATTAACATCCTCACGCTCAATATCCTCCAGAACTTGATCGACGTTACGAACACCAGAAACCATGGTGAAAATTTTTTTTTTAGAGAACTGATGAGATTTTGTTGCCGTTGTAACAGGTGATGGCGCCAATGAAGAAACGTGGATCGACTCTCTGGTAGACGATCAACTTTCCTCGGGTGTGATTATGCTATTTCACCGATGGTTCTCTGGGATCTGGGTTCTTCCACCTACAAAATGAACAGCACCGTAAACTTACCCCTCAGAAAGGGACAGAGGGGTCCTCTTTGGGGTAACCCTTCGGTGTGAGAATAAGAGTTTGTAGGAGAAGATAATAATATGAGAGTAAGGAAAATGGAGTGTATTGCTTAATATAGCTGAATACTGTGTAATTGGGTGTCCTCTCCTTGTGGAGTTGATGTGGTATTTATAGTGCTAGGGTTTCCAATGATTGGGCTCAGACCCAATTAGGGCCTTTTTGGCCTCCTCCTATAGCTTCGCGCCACGTGTCCTTGGGACACCTGGTGCTTTTTCATTGGTTAGTTGCACATAGGTTTTGCTGAGTTGTCCACCTTTCATTGGCAGCTGTCAACATCAGCATATTCTTATTCCTTAAAAAGATACCTTCTGGAAGGTTGTCTGACGTGCACAATCAAGGTTGCCCTAATCCTGATTTGGATAAGGACGAGGTTGATTATGTGCATGTGTGATATGCGCCTATCCTGAGGATGCGCGAGGTCTTCTCTTTATTCTCACGCTCAGATGTTTCATGCGCAGATGTGATATGCACAAGCATGTGATATGCGTCACGCGCGGATACGTCACGCGCAGATGTGATATGCGTGAGCATATATGGTGCGTGAGCATGTGGTACGCGTGAGCATATGTGATGCCTGAGCATGTGACGCATGAGCATATGTGATATGCGTGAGCATATGTGATATGCGCCATGCGCATAGGTTTTGGCTTTGTGCCTTCATAATATCTTTTTTTTTCAAGCGTCTTGTCTATATCTTGTGGGTTGACCCGCCTCGCTCGGTGTTGAGGCGGGTACATACCTCTTCAATTACTAAAGGGTGCACTCTAATATAAATTAAAGCAATATGATTAAACATGAATATAGTTATTTGTTTTGTTTGTTATTCAAATTCATATCTTAAAGAAACGTTTTTTATATGTGATACAGTAAGTGGCATCTAAAAGACTAAAATAAATGGTATGAATTATTTGCCAAGATTTCGTGATTGTGAAGTAAAAGGTGGGCCAGCGTTTTGGGCCTATTAACAAGAATAGGGTCGGTGAAATTTTAAGAAAATATATATTTATGGAATCAATTAATAAAGAAAGAGGAGGCAGAGGTGAGAACCAAAAAAAAAACCACTTCCCTTGTTCGACATATTTGAACATTCGCAAAGAAGGTGTTTTGGAAGGACGAAAGTGTTGGTTCGAGCCAAGATCGTTTGGGTTCAACACCTACTCAATCAAGCATCATCAATATTCGGTTTCAATTTATTATTTTAATTATGAGCTTGGTTGTTGAACTTAATTACTTTGGTTTCTTTTGATTTTAAGATGTTAGGCTAAACTTTTTAGACTGCCTAGGTCGTGATGAAGCTTAGTTCGGTTTGATTTTTATTTGGATTTCGTTTCGTTACGGATTTTATGTTCTAAGCGGTTGAGTTTTGATTGAATTAATGCGTATGATTGCTTGGTTTTGTTTACTTGAATTTATTGTTTCACATTGTCCTTGTTGATTGTTTCATAGGATAGGGTTTTGTTAGGTCATTTACTGTGTGTTCTTGGCTAGTTTGTGATTAATATGCATTAAAATCATAGAAACAATAAAATCAAGTAAATAAATAAAAGTGAACTGCCAGCCTAGAAAGCTGTAAGGTGATAGGTTGTTGATAGATCTTTGCTTGTCGGGATTGCTAGATTTAGTTCTTCGTAAGAAGTCTGTCTAGATTTGATTGTCAGCTTAGTCTATTAAATTTATTGAGTCTGCTTTGCTATCTTTTGAATTCCGCGCTGTAAGGTAGGTTTTCGTCATAAAAGATACTTAGACATAAGCAATTAAATAACTGTAAGGAAGTTTATTATAAAACTGGTGAGTCTTAAAACTTGTTAGAAATCCATATGCGTCTTCTTGAAGTTCAAGGGTCCTGTTCGGGTTTTCTGTCAAGGGTCTATTTTATGATCCCGGTTCCATAACTTGCGTTTTTCCATTTAAATTAATAACCGTAACTTTGGGGATTCTGGCCTGGGTAGTTATTTTAATCATCTGAATTAATCCAAGTTTTCTTAATTGTTTATTAGTTAAATTAATTAGGTTTAAGTTTTATTAATTAATTAGTTTAAAGTAATGATTATGTTTTATTCTTATTTTATTAATTAGGGTTTGTTTTATTATTTTATTAATTAGTTTATTAATAGTTTAATTAAAGTAATCATTAGTTAATTATTATTATTAGAGTTTTAATTAATTAGTTTTAAAACCCCCCTCGAATATTATTAATAAATAGTCGTGTCTTGTAGTTGAGTCTAATTCGCTAGTTTCGTAATTTAAAGAATCTCGTGGGTTCGATATCCGGACTTACTTAGCTGTACTAGAGTCGACCGGTTCACTTGCCGGTTAGTAGTTTTAGTGACGTTTAAGGGTCTAGAGTATTACTTAGTGTCTAGATTAGTATAATTTTAGTTATTTATTATTTGACTACTTTTAGCACATCAAGTTTTTGGCGCCGTTGCCGGGGACTCTTGGCGATTGCATTATTAGTTTTGATTGGACTTACTTGCTATATACGTGCTATTGTGTTTTTGCTTTTGAGTTTTTAGGGTTTTAGTTAATTAGCTTTTTACGTGTTTATTTTTTTATTGAGAGTCGTAGGTGTCTAATTGTCCGTGTCTCTTTCTTGTTTAGATTCTTGTAATTATGTGTGATATTTGTAATGAACCTCACTTTACCATTAAATTTCCATATAATAGTAACATTAATTGTGATACATGTGGTGATCCTCATTTACACTATGATTGTCCATACAAGGGTTCTCACTTTATTTGTTATAGATGCGCTGGTTGTCATATGACTCGTGCATGTCCATATAATCGTACGAACCCTTCTGTGCAGCCGGTACAAAATTTTTCACAGGGACCTTTTCCGTATTATTTTGATAATTCGTATCAGCAACCTCAGCATAACCAGGAGCAGTGTTATGATCAATTTTCTAATAGTCTTTCTGATGAGGATGTAGCTGCTATGGGTAGGATAGAAAATATGTTGGTCAAATACATGGCTACAGATACCCAAAAGATGCTCGTTGAGCATGATACCATCTTCAAAAATCACCAGGATATTATTACAGATCTCCAACGTCAAGTAGAAGAAATTTCTAGGAGACTGGATGAAGAAGATGAAATGGAGAGGTTGAGATCCTTGGAATATGTTGAGCACTCATATGAGGAAATCATTCAAGTAACAGAGACAAAAATGGATGTTGAAGTCCCACCTCCGGTTTCACAGGTATGTGTTACTAATTGTACTGAGTTTTGTAGTGACTCCGATGATGATTGTGACGAGGAGGAGTGGGCTGCATATCTGAGATCAATTATGGTGAAACCTGTGTTTGATGAAGAGATAGAACTGGGAGAGTCGCTCGAGCTAATGTTTGGTGTTGAGGATATGGTTAAGGTTGATAATGAGCTTAATGAGGAAGATGATTTCTTGAATCTGGAGTTGGATGGATTGTCGGATTATGACGAGGGAGACACATTGGATGTTAATGGGGATGTTGCGTTCTTCGAGGCCCTACTTGTAGAGGACAGTGTAGATGAGGATGTGGTTTTAGAGGAAGAACACTATTGCCGGCCCGTGGACTGTGTTTTGAATGCTGATCAGGAATCAAAACCATGGGAGAAGGTCGAGGATGAGAAATTACCTGAAAACCGAAGTTGCGTATACTTTAGAAGATGGTTTACGGGAGTGAAAAAGCCATTAAAAGTCAAACACGACCAGTCTTCTCGATACTTACAACACATTCGGCTCTTGCCAGGTAAGTTTAAATATAGGTGGTCCTGTTACTGATTTTTAATTATAAGTTAATATCTTGCGGTTCCGTCATTGATATATTACTGTTTGATAAATTCCGGGTGGAACTAAATGGGTTAGATAGGGTCCAGATTAAGGAGAAACCTCCTGATTAAGTTCAAGTGTGGGGAGGTTCCGCGAAGTTTGTATAATTAATCGAGTCACTAACGTAGTTTTTTGTAGTTTTTTTTGTTTTTGTATTTTTGAGTTTTGCTAGGTAAAAGAAAGATTGAGTGAACTAGAGAGATGATGCCCAATGAAGATTATAGTGCAAAAGATAAGTGTGGGGATGATGGAGCAGCTGAAACGTATAATTTATATTTATTATTTGCTGCTAATTATTCATTATTTATTTGTCGGTTGATGTGAAACACTTTAATATTAATCTATCATTATGATAAGATACATTTTTAGATATGTTTGTTTTGTTTTGCCGCTTGCGTTTGTGTGAGAGAGAAGGAGTTACTATTTGCTGAGCACGTTCGTGGTTGGAGGGCATTCATGGAAGAAGACTTTGGCATCATATTTCATGCACATATTATCAGCTAAGTCTTTTCCTTTATCTAGCTTGTTAATTTTTTTTATTTTGTTTTCTGTTTTTAATTTTTAGTTTTTAATTTTTTGTAGTCCGACTTTATTTTAGTTTTATTTTTATTTTAAGTCGTCCTTATCATTTCATTGAGGACAATGCAAAATTTAAGTGTGGGGATGTGATACATGTCCTTTAACTAATTTTAGTTTTGTTTTTCCTTTTTATACTTCAGTTTGAGTTAAAAAGAAAAATATAAAAAAAATAAAAAAATCAAAAAAATGAAAAAAAAATAAAAAAAAATGTTTTAAAAATGTCCCTTGAATCTAGTTTTTGCGTTAAAGTGGGAGATGATGATATTTATCGGAAATTGTTTTTCCAAACTACTAATAATATGAGATAAATAAAAGAAAACACACTTAACTTGGGATGTGTCGGTAGGCTCAGCCTTGAAAATGAAAGGGCAATTTGATAAAATGGGTCGGAAATCTCTTGTGGGTAAAGCATTTTGTCCGTGGAAGATAACTAATGAAAGGTCAGCCATACTCAAGCCTCAATTTTTGGTATGAAAAGTGAAAATATTATAATGTTTGAAAAGTTTAAAAATATTGAATACGTTATCATATGATGCTTAGGTAGGTTTAACGTTAGAGTATGCCGTGTAGCCTGTGATATAAATCTTAAACTGTTAGTTTTAGTGATTTGCACATCATTGGCGTATGGTTTTATAACCTTAAATCTTGTATTGATGGGATGCCCCGGGTCCGGAGACCATGGGTCTGTAAGCCGATTATTCATCTGGGTATTCACAATTCCAAATGGGGTTGTGAATATTTAAAATTAAGCTAAAAAAAAGAGCAAACCCGCAGTTATTTGCCACTTAAGTCTATAAACATGATCACAAAAAGTACAAAAGTACAATTGCATTACAGACTTGATCATCCACGCTTTTAGCAATGTGGGGTCCCCTTGCTCGCGTCTCATTACCATTAAGAAACGGACCACAAGGGACACGCTACATGTAAGCCCTACAGATGAAATTTTGCATACTCACCTATGGTAATGGTTCGGTGTATTGCTTGATAACGGGGGTATGTCATGTTGTGGGGAACACTAGCTATAAAATAATTGTACCTTAATAATATCTAATGGCTGCTTGGTAGACTTTGATGCTTAAGCTTAGGTGGATAAACAATACCCTTGATCGTCTTAACTACTCATGAAAAAAATAGAGCAACAAAAAGTTTTAAATCTGCTAATTTTGAGGTTTAAGTCAAGTTGGGGTGGTTTGGTCCGGTAAAAGCTGAAAATAAGCGGGTCTTAATTGTGTAAACCACTGAGTAAAAAATTGTCGGATCATATTTGTCCTGGTAAAGATTAAGACATGGGTTTAAGTGGACAACAATATCGGTGATCGCGGTTTTTGCGTTTTTCTGAGCTTTAAAAATTAACCTATATGTTTTTAAGACTATATTTTCCGATTCTGATCCAACTGCATTAGACTTTTTCAGGGACGAAAAAAGAGTAAGTGTGGGGATATTGATATGGTCTAAAATATACATATTATTATATAAATATTTCTTACACTTTTAAGTACTTTGAAACTAGATTTTTAATGAATATTATTCTTAGTTGTTTCATATGTGTTTTTTTAGGTTCTAAGATGTAATGAGCTAAACTTGTTTACTTTTACTCAACTTGAGACAACGAGCTAAAATTGAGTATGCATATTAAATTTGAGACCAACGAGTGGACATTTGAGTATATTTTACTTATATTTGTATTATTACTAAAGGGTGAACTCTAATATAAATTAAAGCAATATGCTTAAACATGAATATAGTTATTTGTTTTGTTTGTTATTCAAATTCATATCTTATTAATTAGGGTTTGTTTTATTATTTTATTAATTAGTTTATTAATAGTCTAATTAAAGTAATCATTAGTTAATTATTATTATTAGAGTTTTAATTAATTAGTTTTAAAACCCCCCTCGAATATTATTAATAAATAGTCGTGTCTTGTAGTTGAGTCTAATTCGCTGTTTCGTAATTTAAAGAATCTCGTAGGTTCGATATCCGGACTTACTTAGTTGTACTAGAGTCGATCGGTTCACTTGCCGGTTAGTAGTTTTAGTGACGTTTAAGGGTCTAGAGTATTACTTAGTGTCTAGATTAGTATAATTTTTGTTATTTATTATTTGACTACTTTTAGCACATCAATGCCTTTCAAGCTCTACCGTACAGTTACTAATCATCAACTTTTTCGGTTTGTTGATCTTTATCTTTAAACTTTGGGGCGTCGATCCTGGTGATTTGCTTCGAAATAGTAAGTCCATGTTGCTTGTGGACTTCATACTTGAATCTGCCTACTGTTATTGAAGCAAGGAAAGTCCCCTTCAAAGGTTGGTATTTTTTTTTTCCACATCTTGCATAAAAGTTTCTTATTAATATTGTTAGGGCAAATTATTGTACAAATGAAATTAACCGAAAGTTTCATTCGTTGGATATAGAGCCAATTTTTCAATTTTTTGTATTCTTTAGAATTTTGTTTTCCACCTCCTGGTGGTATCAATCGACATGCCTTATTTGTTTTTCCAGGAAAATGGATATCTTCAGAAAATATTATCAGTTTAATTTTTTCTGCTTTTTTCTTCACGCAGACCAATCCGTCTACTCGACTTCTTCTATTTAAAGTGATTTGTGTATCTACCCCAATAATACTATTGTGCCGTACCATTATGGAAGATGATTCGGCTAAAATGTGGACTTCCGCGGGAATAAAAAAGCATACAAATAACATAGTGTAGTTACGACTTTCAACTAGAGTAATTATGTTATAAAAAATAAATAATGTAATTATACTTACACTACTCATAAACATAATTACACTACTAACTGTAAGGCCCCGATCCCGGTGCCCTACTTTAGCGTCGGATTTACTCATAAACACAGTTCTTACAGATCAGAGTTAATTTAAACTTTTCACGGAAACTTTAACTTCAACTATTCACTACAAAACATTCAATCTTTTCTTTAAAACCATAACATAAAACATCATATTTAAAACATTATTTCATCCATCTTCAGATGCCAGCCGCTCAATCCATGCCATGTGCCATCCTCATGATAGCTTCTTAGTCTTCTCACCTGCGTGCATACTAAAAGTCAGCTACGCTGAGTGTGTTCTAGTTAATCAAGCAACTTACCATACAACCATTACATGCAATTATATATGTGTCCGAAGACACATAGTCCACTGTCTAACATGTTCACCTTACCGCTTAACCACTTAAATGTCCCCTACGTCTTAGCCACTTGTTTTACGGGAGCACATAGAGGCTTGCCCTCCCACTTACTCACGTTATGCCACTTAATAACGAAGGCACATATAGGTTTATCCTACAACGCACTCACGTTATGCCACTTTAATAACGAAGGCATGCATAGGCTTACCCTACCACGTACTATCGTCATGCCACTAACACCCTTACTAGACCCTTGCCACTTCTATCACACTCTACCTCTACTTGTCTACAACACACTTTCTATCATTACATCATTTACATTATAACCAGGTTACATCATAACATTTACACACACTAATAACCACTCGGATATCATTCCCATTGGTGATACATGCAATATCCGAAAATCGTTCACGCACCAACAAACATTCATTCATAATATCTACATGAGAACTAACTCGTACATCATTTATAGCATACACTTACCACCTAAGGTTAGTGTATTCACACTTCACATCGAGTATGCATACAACTCCGAAAACATAACAAGGAAATGGGGCTAGAAACCCACCTGATTTCTGTTACGTTCACCGTTAGTGGTTATCCTTTTCTTTAGCTGTGCGCGACTAACTGTTTAATGAACACAATATTAAATACCGCTCGAGCCATACCTAACTGTTTGCTTAATTAGTCTTAAGCGTCTAAGCCGGTTTTACTTCATTGATTCATTAACTGGTTAGTTAATCGTTACTCGTTAACTCTTAAAGGTATCTTTCATAAATTAATAAAGTCCAAGGGCTCTTATGTAATTAAATCATTCTTTCTAAGTCCATGGGCCTTTCTGTCCTCCTTTCAAGCATTAGTTCGTTATCCAATTCGTCATCCATTTCTCTAACGAATTAGCTCCTACGTTATTTCTTAACTCTCATGACAAATGGGCTCCTTCGTTATTCTTAACGAATGGACCTTATAACGAACTAGCTCTCTATAACGAATTGGATTTCCATAACGAACTACCTTTCTATAACGAACTGGGGGTCCATTCGTTGGTTCTCTGTTAACGAATTACTTAACGAACTGTTTCTATTTCGTTATCTCCTCTTAACGAATGACATAACGAATTGCCTCCTAATTCGTTAAGTCTCCGCTAACGAACTAGGGTTAGGTAAGAGAATTTCAGAAACATTCTCTGACATTCCCTACCTCGTATCCACCTTTTCCGGCGATGCCATCGCCGGAAAAACGAGCGGTGGCCGGAAAAACGTATTTTCTCACCGTTTTTCATCCCGTTCGATCCAGATCTGAGCTAGGGTGACCCCTAAGCTCATCTTTTGACCGGTTTATACCCGATTCCACCCGGATCTCGTGACTTTAACCGTTTAAGGGTGTCGGCTCGTCGTTTCGCGACTAGATCTAGCGGGTTTGGGTTCATACAATATCATACTATCATTACCTCGGGTCGGTGCTTGGTTTTTCCTCCTTAGTTTGGGTTAGAGAAAGAGAAATAAGGAGAGAGCTTAAGTGTGTGTTTTGGGTGGTGTATGGAATATGTGAAAGTGAATGGATTAATGGGTGATTATGGTTTATATACTATGGGTCACGGGCTTGAGCCCATGGTCTATCTTCCTTCCTTTCTAATCCAAGTAAACTTTCCTAACGTAAATAAATAATATGTTTACTATTAGTTTTAGAAATTTTGGGATGTTACAAGTCTTCCCTCCTTAAAGAGGTTTCGTCCTCGAAACCTAGCTTATTCCTTATAAAAGGAACACTTCTTATATTCACACATTTTATGGAATCGCCTTTGCTTTCTGGGTTATCCTTCTTACTCCTGAATCTGCAGTCATCGAGTGGTGTTCATGTGTTTTAGCTATTAAGATAGCTTGTCCATGAGGCCCTCGATGTACCAAGTCTCATCTCGTCCTTCCAAGGGGCTTCGTTTCGTACTTATTTAACACTATTGTCTAAAACAACATTTTATCATAACGTAAATAATCATTCATAACCAAAATCAATATATTATACGTCATAAATAAGCATAAGTTTTAAATCTTAACACAAAACAAGTCCTTAGGCAATCATACTTAAAACAAAATAAAACTATTATGTAAGCAATTATTCTTTCATCGAGCGCTTCCCTCTGCAGTTTTCCTTAGCCTATGCTCCTACCCCTTTCGCGCCTCCCGCCTCCGTTCCCTTGCACTCCCTTGCCATGTGATCTGTTTTACCGCATTTGAAGCATTTTGGGCGATCAGGACATTATCGAGAGTAATGTCCACTCTTTCCGCACCGATAGCACTTGTCCGACCCAGTCCTACATTCTCCCAGGTGCATTTTCCTGCACACTTTGCATGTTTCCTCGTCCGCAATCTTTGGTGTCTTCTTTCCCGCATACTCCACGACATCTGCAGGCCGTTTGGTTCCTTTCGATCCTCCCTTATTATCATCATCACCTTTCTTACCGTCTTCCCCTGCCTTCTCAGTGGTCCTTGCATGGCTTTCAGCAAACTTTCCAGTACGTAATTTCTTCACTGTAGCAGTTACAGCTTGAGCAATGGCGGCTTGAACAACAGGATCCAGTTGATACCCTCCATCGTTGCTTGGTCCTCGCAGAGTTTCACTTCTCTCCTCTCTTGCATTAGTAACTGGTTCTACAGAAGGTTCCCGGGTAATACGTGGCCTACCTTGACGCCCCGTGTGACCTTCTTGACCGACAACCCTTCTTGCTTTAGCCATACGTATTCTATAAGGGAACACAAACGTTATCATTCTAGAAATTATTTAGCAAATGATTCGTAAGGTAAGTAGTTAATGACAGTGGCCAAGTGAAATTAACTATTTGCATTACTCCTCAGGTTCTACATACTTCACTTTATGATTTCACTTGTGCTAGTATCTACTTTTAAACAGTTATCAATCAAACAATCGATAAATCCCATCCCTATCATTCACATGTTCTTTCTTTAACATTATCATACAATATTTAATCTTACACTTTACCTTTACCGGGCTTGCTTGAGTGACACATGGCTATCTTGAACTGACATCATTTTTTCATTTCTTACTTAAATCACATTCTATGTTCGAGTCTAAGCAAGTAGGGTGCTTAAATCTCTCGAACTTTGCTCTGATACCAACTTGTAAGGCCCCGATCCCGGTGCCCTACTTTAGCGTCGGATTTACTCATAAACACAGTTCTTACAAATCAGAGTTAATTTAAACTTTTCACGGAAACGTTAACTTCACCTATTGATTACAAAACATTCAATCTTTTCTTTAAAACCATAACATAAAACATTATATTTAAAACATCATTTCTTCCATCTTCAGATGCCAGCCGTTCAATCCATGCCATGTGCCATCCTCATGCTAGCTTCTTAGTCTTCTCACCTGCGTGCATACTAAAAGTCAGCTACACTGATTGAGTTCTAGTTAATCAAGCAACTTACCATACAACCATTACATGCAATTATATACGTGTCCGAAGATACATAGTCCACTGTCTAACCTGTTCACCTTACCGCTTAACCACTTAACTGTCCCCTACGTCTTAGACACTTGTTTTACGGGAGCACATAGAGGCTTGCCCTCCCACTTACTCACGTTATGCCACTTAATAACGAAGGCACATATAGGCTTATCCTACCACGCACTCACGTTATGCCACTTTAATAAAGAAGGCATGTATAGGCTTACCCTACCACGTACTATCGTCATGCCATTAACACCCTTACTAGACCCTTGCCACTTCTATCACATTATACCTCTACTTGTCAACAACACACTTTCTATCATTACATAATTTACATTGTAACCAGGTTACATCATAACATTTACACACACTAATAACCACTTGGAGATCATTCCCATTTGTGATACGTGCAATATCTGAAGACCGTTCACGCACCAATAAACATTCATTCATAATCTCTGCATGAGAACTAACTCGTACATCATTTATAGCATACACTTACCACCTAAGGTAAGCGTATTCACACTTCACATCGAGTATGCACACAGCCCCGAAAACTTAACTAGGAAATGGGGCTAGAAACTCACCTGATTTCTGTTACGTTCACCGTCAGTGGTTATCCGTTTCTTTAACTGTGCGCGACTAACTGTTTAATGAACACAATATTAAATACCGCTCGATCCATGCCTAACTGTTTGCTTAATTAATATAAAGCGTCTAAGTCGGTTTTACTTCATTGAATATTGAGCCGGTTAGTTAATCGTTACCATTAACCTTTAAAGGTATCTTTCGTT
This sequence comes from Bidens hawaiensis, assembly GCF_021521415.1. NCBI lineage: Eukaryota > Viridiplantae > Streptophyta > Magnoliopsida > Asterales > Asteraceae > Bidens > Bidens hawaiensis. The sequence goes on along the minus strand of NW_027492705.1, from coordinate 71,156 downwards.
AATTAACAAAGTCCAAGGACTATTATGTAATTAAAGCATTTATTCTAAGTCCAGGGACCTTTCTGTCATTCTTTCAAAATCTATTTCTTTATCCAATTCGTTAACGAAGGAGGCTCCTTCGTTATTTCTTAACGAATTGGCCTTTATAACGAACTGGTCTATATAACGAACTGTTATCTATAACGAACTGGCATTCATAACGAATGGTCATAACGAACTCAGGTTAGTTCGTCATTCTTTCCCTAACGAATTGCTTAACGGATGAAGCTGGTTCGTTATTCTTCATTAACGAATTACTGTTAGTTCGTCATTTCCCCTTAACGAACTACTGCTAGTTCGTCATTTCCCGCTAACTAATTAGGGTTAGGTCAGAGAATGTCAGAAACATTCTTTGACATCTTATTCTATGCACGCCGTCTTTCCGACGCCATCTTTCCGGCGCCGTCGTGCCGGAAAACCGGGCGGTGGTCGGAAAAGCGTATATTACCCCGTTTTACATCGTTTTTCGTCACATTCGATCCAGATATGAGCTAGGGTGACCCCTAAGCTCATCTTTTGATCGGTTTGTACCCCATTCCATCCTGATCTCGTGACTTTAATGGTCTAAGGTGTCGGCTTGTCGTTTCGAGACTAGATCTAGCGGGTTTGGGTCCATACAATATCATACTATCATTACCTCGGGTCGGAAATCAATTCTTCTTCTTGGTTTCGGCTAGAGAAGGAGAAATAGGGAGAGAGCTTAAGTGTATGTTTTGGGTGGTGTATGGAATATGTGAAAGTGAATGGATTAATGGGTGACTATGGTTTATATACTATGGGTCATGGGCTTGAGCCCATGGTCTATCTTCCTTCCTTTCTAATCCAAGTAAACTTTCCTAACGTAAATAAATAATATGTTTACTATTAGTTTTAGAAATTTTGGGATGTTACAAGTCTTCTCTCCTTAAAGAGGTTTCGTCCCCGAAACCTAGTTTATTCCTTATAAAAGGAACACTTCTTGTATTCACACATTTTATGGAATCGCCTTTGCTTTATGGGTTATCCTTCTTACTCCTGAATCTGCAGTCATCGAGTGGTGTTCATGTGTTTTAGCTATTAAGATAGCTTGTCCATGAGGCCCTCGATGTACCAAGTCTCATCTCGTCCTTCCAAGGGGCTTCGTTTCGTACTTATTTAACACTATTGTCTAAAACAACATTTTATCATAACGTAAATAATCATTCATAACCAAAATCAATATATTATACGTCATAAATAAGCATAAGTTTTAAATCTTAACACAAAACAAGTCCTTAGGCAATCATACTTAAAACAAAATAAAACTATTATGTAAGCAATTATTCTTTCATCGAGCGCTTCCCTCTGCAGTTTTCCTTAGCCTATGCTCCTACCCCTTTCGCGCCTCCCGCCTCCGTTCCCTTGCACTCCCTTGCCATGTGATCTGTTTTACCGCATTTGAAGCATTTTGGGCGATCAGGACATTCTCGAGAGTAATGTCCACTCTTTCCGCACCGATAGCACTTGTCCGACCCAGTCCTACATTCTCCCAGGTGCATTTTCCTGCACACTTTGCATGTTTCCTCGTCCGCAATCTTTGGTGTCTTCTTTCCCGCATACTCCACGACATCTGCAGGCCGTTTGGTTCCTTTCGATCCTCCCTTATTATCATCATCACCTTTCTTACCGTCTTCCCCTGCCTTCTCAGTGGTCCTTGCATGGCTTTCAGCAAACTTTCCAGTACGTAATTTCTTCACTGTAATAGTTACAGCTTGAGCAATGGCGGCTTGAACAACAGGATCCAGTTGATACCCTCCATCGTTGCTTGGTCCTCGCAGAGTTTCACTTCTCTCCTCTCTTGCGTTAGTAACTGGTTCTACAGAAGGTTCCCGGGTAATACGTGGCCTACCTTGACGCCCCGTGTGACCTTCTTGACCGACAACCCTTCTTGCTTTAGCCATACGTATTCTATAAGGGAACACAAACGTTATCATTCTAGGAATTATTTAGCAAATGATTCGTAAGGTAAGTAGTTAATGACAGTGGCCAAGTGAAATTAACTATTTGCATTACTCCTCAGGTTCTACATACTTCCCTTTATGATTTCACTTGTGCTAGTTTCTACTTTTAAACAATTATCAATCAAACAATCGATAAATCCCATCCCTATCATTCACATGTTTTTTCTTTAACATTATCATACACTATTTAATCTTACACTTTACCTTTACCGGGCTTGCTTGAGTGACACATGGCTATCTTGAACTGACATCTTTTTTTTTTCTTTTCTTACTTAAATCACATTCTCTGTTCGAGTCTAAGCATGTAGGGTGCTTAAATATCTCGAACTTTGCTCTGATACCAACTTGTAAGGCCCTGATCCCGGTGCCTACTTTAGCGTCGGATTTACTCATAAACACAGTTCTTACAAATCAGAGTTAATTTAAACTTTTCACGGAAACGTTAACTTCACCTATTGATTACAAAACATTCAATCTTTTCTTTAAAACCATAACATAAAACATTATATTTAAAACATCATTTCTTCCATCTTCAGATGCCAGCCGTTCAATCCATGCCATGTGCCATCCTCATGCTAGCTTCTTAGTCTTCTCACCTTCGTGCATACTAAAAGTCAGCTACGCTGATTGAGTTCTAGTTAATCAAGCAACTTACCATACAACCATTACATGCAATTATATACGTGTTCGAAGATACATAGTCCACTGTCTAACCTGTTCACCTTACCGCTTAACCACTTAACTGTCCCCTACTTCTTAGACACTTGTTTTACGGGAGCACATAGAGGCTTGCCCTCCCACTTACTCACGTTATGCCACTTAATAACGAAGGCACATATAGGCTTATCCTACCACGCACTCACGTTATGCCAGTTTAATAATGAAGGCATGTATAGGCTTACCCTACCACGTACTATCGTCATGCCATTAACACCCTTACTAGACCCTTGCCACTTCTATCACACTATACCTCTAATTGTCTACAACACACTTTCTATCATTACATAATTTACATTGTAACCAGGTTACATCATAACATTTACACACACTAATAACCACTTGGAGATCATTCCCATTTGTGATACGTGCAATATCTGAAAACCGTTCACGCACCAATAAACATTCATTCATAATCTCTGCATGAGAACTAACTCGTACATCATTTATAGCATACACTTACCACCTAAGGTAAGTGTATTCACACTTCACATCGAGTATGCACACAGCCCCGAAAACTTAACAAGGAAACGCGGCTAGAAACTCACCTGATTTCTGTTACGTTCACCGTCAGTGGTTATCCGTTTCTTTAACTGTGCGCGACTAACTGTTTAATGAACACAATATTAAATACCGCTCGATCCATGCCTAACTGTTTGCTTAATTAATATAAAGCGTCTAAGTCGGTTTTACTTCATTGAATATTGACCCCGTTAGTTAATCGTTACTCATTAACCTTTAAAGGTATATTTCGTTAATTAACAAAGTCCAAGGGCTATTATGTAATTAAAGCATTTATTCTAAGTCCAGGGACCTTTCTGTCATTCTTTCAAAATCTATTTCTTTATCCAATTCGTTAACGAAGGAGGCTCCTTCGTTATTTCTTAACGAATTGGCCTTTATAACGAACTGGTCTATATAACGAACTGATCTCTATAACGAACTGGCATTCATAACGAATGGTCATAACGAACTGAGGTTAGTTCGTCATTCTTTCCCTAACGAATTGCTTAACGGATGAAGCTGGTTCGTTATTCTTCATTAACAAATTACTGTTAGTTCGTCATTTCCCCTTAACAAACTACTGGTAGTTCGTCATTTCCCGCTAACTAATTAGGGTTAGGTCAGAGAATGTCAGAAACATTCTTTGACATCTTATTCTATGCACGCCGTCTTTCCGACGCCGTCTTTCCGGCGTCGTCGTGCCGGAAAACCGGGCGGTGGTCGGAAAAGCGTATATTACCCCGTTTTACACCGTTTTTCGTCACATTCGATCCAGATATGAGCTAGGGTGACCCCTAAGCTCATCTTTTGATCGATTTGTACCCCATTCCATCCGGATCTCGTGACTTTAATGGTCTAAGGTGTCGGCTTGTCGTTTCGCGACTAGATCTAGCGGGTTTGGGTCCATACATTATCATACTATCATTACCTCGGGTCGGAAATCAATTCTTCTTCTTGGTTTCGGCTAGAGAAGGAGAAATTGGGAGAAAGCTTAAGTGTGTGTTTTGGGTGGTGTATGGAATATGTGAAAGTGAATGGATTAATGGGTGATTATGGTTTATATACTATGGGTCATGGGCTTGAGCCCATGATATATCTTCCTTCCTTTCTAATCCAAGTAAACTTTCTTACCGTAAATAAATAATCATCATCATCGTACTCAGTAAATCCCACCAATAGCAAAGCTATGGTAGGGTCTGAGGAGGGTAAGATGTAGACAGTCTTACCTCTACCCCATTGGAATAGAGAGGCTGTTTCCGGTGAGACCCCCGGCCCGATAGTAGTTTTACATCAAGCCTTGAACATAAGGCACATAACACTCAATCATCGGCACACCGGCCGATTGATGCATGTGCCCTTGTCTTTCGGCTATCAACGCCACCACATGATGCTTGATTAACCTTCTGACATTTTTAACGTTATTTTCATGCGATTAGTCTAATAACGTCAAAATTAGTGCAATTTCAATTTTGCCCACCCGAGGTTCACACATATATACATTATATGTGCGCCGCAAGCAGGGCGTACCGTAAATAAATAATATGTTTACTATTATTTTTAGAAATTTTGGGATGTTACACTAACACATATAATTACGCTACACTATTACACCAAATTACACTACTTGTTTCAATTAGAGTAATTATTATGCAAGTAGTGTAATTATTGTATTTACTACTTCTTCCACAAATGGTCTACTTCAAAATCATGATGCTTCAAAAATTACCCAGTAACTACAAAATTGGTTGGCAAATCGCACATTTTATTGTTACAATATGTTGTAAAAAGCTTCAAATCGATGAAATTGTAAACATATATATTCTCTAATATGATCACAGTAAGATGGTCTCGCCAGAGACGTACAAATTTAACTTCTGATCGGAATGATACATTGGCTCTAGTGGTCTCCCGTCACCGCCGAATAGAGCGGGTATGTTGCAGCGGAAAACAACGGTGATGTCGCCACGGTAGTCAAAGTCTTGCAGGAATATTTGTCACAGTTGTAGATACGGAAGTTACGGCTCCTGTCGGTGGCGAAGCAGTGGAGCCTTGGTTGAAGGTGAGGTGGCGGAGGTTGGCGGTGGAGTGATCGGAGTCCGCTGATTTGGTGGTGTATAACATCCGGCCCCTCGCACCATCAATATTGTCCGCGTTGCCCACGAAGAGCTCACGGATTTGTATTTGGTTGACCAGATGGAGACTTCACAGGAGGTCACCCATCCTGCTACTACTTCCAGTTGAGCACGCTTAACTGTGGAGTTTTCCTCTCGTCCACTACCGTTAAGACCAAAATGTGTTGGTGATTTAAGAGGCAGAGCATTTACTTATGAACCCAGGATCTCTCTTGTCCACGGTCGATGTGGGATTTGCCTAGGATGTTACATGGTGGATGAGGAAGAATATGAAGATGGGGTCCGGCGGTTGGTGATTAGTGTTATTAGATGAGGAGGGAAGATTATTCAGTTCGTATGTTAAGCCCAATTTTTTTTTATTATTTGTGTTTGATTTATACCTATATTGTTATCTAATCTTTCACTAACTTTTTGGCTTTTTTCTATATCTAATATCAGTATGCCAAAAGTTGTATAAATTTATTGTCTTGACGCGCGCGTCTGCTTACATTTTAGGATTAACCTAAGTTTTAGATTTTTCAAACACTTTATAATTGAATCACAAATTGAACAAAAATATAATCGACAAACAAAATATACCATAATCAAACTTGATATTGAATCATAATCGAACCATAATTAAACCTACTGCCTAAATAATATTATAAATATTTAAGCCATAAATCAATTGAACCGACTACTAGTAGGAAATTGTTGTGAACATACTACTGCTAGGTTACTGCTATTATAAGGTTTGTTCGATTAAGTTCGTGATCAATCATAAATCAAAAACATAAATAAAAAAATAAATAATAGATCCGTTATTGGTGGAATGGGAAAGGTTTATTTTGGCCAGATTCTAATAACCTTGACGTATTATACCTAAATTATATTTGGTTTTACTACTAAAAGTTTATTCGGGTTTTTTGGGTTAACCCGAAAGCCAAAAATCAGACCCAAAATCAATCGAAATTACTACGATTTGAAGTCGATTAGTCTTTTCTTAAGATCAGGTTTTTAAGTTGAGGTTAGGGTTTTTTCGGATCCTTTCAAGTTTCGATTAAAATTTAAAAGTAACAACACTAAGATCAACAAAGTAATTTAATATTAGTTTACTTTTTAGTATTAAAATTTTAAAACATGTTTTAAAATATACCAATAACTTAATCTTAATATTTCATAAGAATTATATTATATTATTATTAATGGGCAACTTACAAAGTTTAATTCTTTGTAATTTGACCACTATTTTTTTTTTATATTTTAGTCATAGTTTGGTTTTTTGTATTTTAACCATCAAATATTTGTTCTTTGTATCGTAGTCAAAGTTTATTTTTTTTATATGTTAGTTATCACAAGTTTGTTCTTTGTACTTTGGTCACCACAAGTTTATTGTTCAAACTCTTGTGATCAAAATTTTGTCACAAAACTTTTGGACTTTTCAAATTGGTCATAAACTATTTTTGCACTTCTAACCCAACACTTTTTCACTATAACGAACCCATATTGACCATGTTACTGTTGTGTTGTGGCAACAATGCGACAGTTTAAAGCAAATACAAAGATTGGGTTTGGATCCGTTTAGGTTTCCAGCAAGGTAAACGACGAAAACTCTATGGTTCTTTTACGAATCAAGTTCGAGCAGCTGCAACTCGCTGGTTCTCTAACATGTGTACTTTAATATGTATAAGTATAAACAATATTATAGTATAAGGTCTTTATTCGTTTTATTGACACGAGCTTATTTTTTATTTTTCAGGGAATCATCTTGACCCAATGATAATCAATGTTCCAGAAAGAAAACATATTTTTCGACGACAGGATTTTGTTAGCTTTTTGCCGCTCTGACGACTTGTCAAACCCCGTAATTGAACTCATCGTCAAAGAAACTCACGCGGTTCCTCAAGCTCAAGGTCTCATATTCAACACATTTGAAGAGTTGGATAGTCTCATGCTCCCACACATGAAAGCTTTGTCCAATTATTTACACCATAGGCCCGCTACACACTCTTCACAAAACTCAACTTATAGACAACAAAACATCCTCACAATAAACCACATATTCTAATAGTCTTTGGAAGTAGATAGAACCTGTGCATATGGCTCGATAAACACGATCCAAGAACCGTTGTATATGTTAACATAGGGAGTCTTGCACAATAACAGTTGAACAACTTCTCGAAATATGGTGTGGTGTGGTTAATAGTGGGAAACCTTTTTTTCGGGTGAGACTACCCGGGTCTCACTGGTGGGTATGACAAGTCTCGAATTCCAGCTGAGCTGATAGCACGTAAAAGAGAAATAGGGTCTATAGTAGAATGGGATCAATAAGAAGATGTACTTTGGCAAATTTGGCTAAAGATTCGACAACAAAAAGGGGGTTCATCATATATTCAATTGGGCCGATTGATTGATGATATTTTAGCAATGAGTTCAACCCCATTTGACCTTAAATAGAAATTTCAAGCTATGCAACTAGTAAAATTGTATTTGTTAGAAGTGAATATGCGTAAATGATCGGCTTCATAATAAACTTGTTATGAGAACTCATAACAAGTTTATTATATGAGAACTCATACTTAATAAAAGAATTTGAAAACTATATTTAGCCACACATACTTATCTCTCTATAATAATATATATAAAAGAAAACTAAAAAATCATAGGTGTCGTGATGTGGTCGCTCCCCCTTTTTTTGGAGTCACCAGATTTGCTTGATTTTAAAATGGAGGCTTATCATTTATTTGACCCGAATTCATGGGTATGTGTGTTACCAAACCCAGATATTCCTTAAACGGGTTATAACATCTCATTAAATTAAAAATTGTTCTCACCAAATTATTGATGTAAAAATCCTATAAAATAGGATATACTAAAAATTCATATCTTATTTATTTTAAAAAAGATATATATATTATTTAAATTAAAAAAACCAATTTGATTGTAAAAAAAATAAACGGGTCTTGGTTCTCATCAAACCATAAGTATATTATTAAATTTCATAAATATATTTATAATTAAAAAACCAATTTTATAGTAAAAGAAATAAACGGGTCTTGGGTCTCATTAAAACCATATAGCTTTTAAATTGGGTTATAACATCTCATTTATTTGTGAAAAAATTTATCACAAAACCACAAGTATATTATTAACTTTCATACAAAAAAAAATATAAATTCAAAAAATAAATAAATATTAGAACAAACAATATAAAACAACCCCCCCCCCCGGTAATACTGGGGATAAAAACTAAAATAGTTATATTTAGGGAGAATTCCAAAATAGTTCAATGCATGAGAGAGAAGATAAAAATAGTCCAAAAATTGTTGAAATTACAATTTTAGTCCAACAAAATCCATCTCTGTCTTGAAATTTAGATTCCCGTCGATAGTTTTCGTCTATTAATAAAACTGTGCCATGTGTTTTTTTGAAATTCGTCCGAGTAGATGAATTTCAGGTGAATTTCGTCTTTTGAGATGATTTTCAAAAAAACATGCACCACCATCATCACCATCATCATGATCTTCATTTTCCGGCCACCACCACCATTGTTGTTGCAGACACACAACACCCATTTTTCTTCTTCAATAACCCACCACATTTGGAGACGATTCTTCTTCAACACCTACCTTTCTTCTTTACCTTTAACAAAATCAAGATCTGAAAGTTTGACCTTTTTGGTTGCTTGGTGACTTTGGTTTTGGGATTAAATTAAGTCATCAAACACATTTTGTGGTGGTGCCGGTGGAGATGATGAAGGTGGTGGTGGTGTCGGCGGCGGAAAATAAAGATCATGATGGTGGTGGTGGTGGTGCATGTTTTTTTAAAAATTGTTTTCGAAGACGAAATTCACTTAAAATTCATATGCTCAGATTAATTTCGAAAAAAACACAAATTTCAATGATATTTTGAGATGGTTTTCGTGGAGATGATTTTCATATCGGTCCAAATGGATTTCATTTGAAAACCATCGATGTGCGTCAGTAGTCTCAGTACCTTTACACATGGCACAATTTCATTGGTAGATGAAAACTATCGGCGACAATCCAAATGTCACGACGGAGATGGATTTTGTTGGACTAAAATTGTAATTTCAATAACATTTGAACTATTTTGATCTTCTCTCTCATCCATTGGACTATTTTGAGAATTTTCCAATATATTTAACTAGACGTTGACTTTTACGTAAAAGATTGAAATAAGATGAAAATAAATTTGTGACAAAAATTTGGTATTTTAATATAACTAGACGTTGACTTTACGTAAAAAAAAAGATAAAATAAGATGAAAATAAATATGTGATAAGAATTGGTATTTTTTTTAAATTTGAGTATGCAAAGCACCCATTCTTTAATATCCTACTATACTATTAAAACAAATTAGTTTGTCTTCACATGTCTTTTTCCTATTGGAAGATTACCTTTATTTTCAAATATATCTTGCACTTCCCTATTTTTCTTACCAATTAAATAAATCAAAAATACTAATAATTAAAATACTTAATTAAAATAGTTATTGTAACCATTTAACTAAAACCCGGTTTCCAAGTTTCTTTTCTTTCATCTTCAATTCAATACACGCTCTCCTTCATACAAAACCTTTTAACCTAATCAACTAAATCTTCCATTCAATCGGCCATTATTAGAAATCAATCGGATAATGATTTCATTAGGTTCTTCATATAAAATCAACACCGGATATTGGATTATAAATTGGGCCATCGACGGTAAAAGGAACTGTTCGTTATTTGATAACAACGATTCATTTGATTACATCCGGGAAACGATTTTAGTAGATCCATGACGATTGTTAATAATATCTTCACATCGATGGTTAGTATTTTACATTCTTAGGTTGGTATCTTCACATCGATGGTTAGTATTACATTTACATATTAATCTAGGTTATTATGTTTAATGTTTAATTTATATGTTTCCTATGTTTAATGGTTAATGTTTAATTGATTCCAAATTTCAATTACCTTCTATGTAATTTTTTTTAACCTATATTTTAGATTATTAACCTAGGTTAGTATTTTACATTCTTATGTTATTATGTGAATTGTTAATTGTTTATGTTAATTGATATGTTTCCTATGTTTAATGTGTAATGTTTAATGTTTAATGTGTAATTGTTTTCAAATTTCAATTATGGTGTTTGTTAAATTTTTAATGTATAATTGATTCCAAATTTCATTTACATTAATTAATTTTTATTGATTCATATCATTACTATAAGTTAACAACTTTTTAATGATTTCAATTTGAATTCAAAGCCAACTTAATGTGTCTAATTTTGTTAACATGAATCGACCATTTAATTTAATTGATTGATATTTATCATATTGATATGTTTCCTATGTTTATTGTGTAATTGATTCCAAATTTCAATTATAGTATTTGTTAAATGTTAAATGTTAAATTTTTAATGTGTAATATATTCCAAACTTCATTTAATAACAGTACTTTGATATGTTATGAGTCATCAGTTATTATTATTATTGTGTTATAAATAAATCCCTATTTACATTCTCTAAATTGACAATATTTAATATTCGGTTATTACTACCAAATTAAGTAAATATCAATTATCAATTATATCTTTGAAATCCCTAATTGTATTCCCTAAATTTACTATATTTACACATTTCCTTTTAATCTAACAATTCAAATTTTCTAACAAAATATGTTTATCTATATATACTATAACCCGAATAAAGCAAATCTCACTTTTCAAAATACTGTTACTGAACATTCATATTTGTGTCATTCTCAAGGTTTTTTAGTTTTCTTCAAAGTATAAATATGAATTATTGAATCTTTAATCTTTGTTTTAATCTTATTTTTTTCTCACACAGCAACATGGAAGCATCAAACATTACCATGTTCAAGGATTTGGATGTTTCCAACAACGACTGTGTACCAACAAGAACCATGGAGTCACAACATCAGAATCGAAGAACCATGGAGTTTGCTGACTCGAGGTATTATTAATATTATAAATTATCATGTATAATAAAATAATTCAGTTGTGTTAACTTATGATTTTCTTGGCCAGTGGCAATAAGATTTATCTCACTTTATGGGATGACTATCTGAAGCAACTTACCAAATATGTTGCTGACAACCCACATGAGGAGTATCTCATTATCGTTCTCCAATTCACAAGAGTAAGTATTGTGGAGGTATTAACAATTATAACTTTTATATTTTACCCATTAAATTCTTTATACTTAATAATTTTAAACTAACATATCTAAATATGATTTTGGCAGAAAATGTATATGTCAACAAATCTTATGGTAAAGTTGTTTCAAGGTTGCTGATCAATGATTACTTGTATGAAGTGCTTGATTACAAGAAGAGGTATTTTCTTATAACTATAAAATTATAATGTAATTTTATTCTTTAAAAACATTATTATTTATGTTAAACACCTTATTATTTTTCCAGAACCCTCCAGGTTTGCGATAAATTTTAGCTTACTTCCGAAGATTTATCAGGTGGAGCGCGGTAGCAGTTGTTGCTATACAAAATGCTGATGTTTATATGTTTGATGAGCTCTCAAGTTTTGTTGATGTCAAACAAAGAATTAAAGTTGCTCAAGTTATCAGATCGTTGCTTAGACCTGACAGGTTTTGTTTACAATTGTTCTCTTGATTTTTTGGTTTGGATAAAAGTCAAAACAGGTTCAGGTTGGCGCGCGTCAAAATGGGTCATGTTTACGATTGCCACACAAATTTTTTGTCTGTTTTAACAATTTTTACACATTAAGTAATGCCGCGGGTGTGTGCATGGGTTGGTTTGGATTAAAACGAGACAAACAAGTGGAAAGTCAGTTTTGAGTTTTTGAAAAGTGTTTAGTTTGGGTTTTTTTGGATTTACCATTTGGGCTTAAATATTTTGGGTTGTAAAAAATAATCGCCCAAAAATAATTAATTTGGGCCTAAATCGTGTGACAAGTTAATGGTTAGTTCATTATTATCCATTTGGACTAAATTAACTGGATACACTATTTATTAAGTTCTTTTAAATTACTTAACACTCAAAATTAAATACAAAATTCCATACATTTGGTTTGTTTTTTGTTACATGCAAACCGAACCGTTGGTTGTTGTTCATGGTCAGTTATGTTGGTTATAGATCTGTCTTTTCGGTTTCATACACCCCTATAATGTGGAATATGATAACACAATATACAATAATAATCCAAAGCTTTGAATAAAATTTGCCCACGGTACTGTATGCATTTAAATCAGACTTTGGGTGACACTCTCTCTTTTTAGTCAAAAGTTTTCGGTTTGACCCTTTTGAGATAGAATGCAACTTGAATCGTCCATTTATAAGATAATAGTTTAATAATCATCTTTGTTTATGACCTTAATACTCTTGATACTAATGATATAATTCCATTTCAATTTCAGCTTGTGCGTGATTATCTATTAGAAAACATTTGTTTTTTTTTTCATTCCACGGATGTTAAGCCTGTCAACAGGGACGATCTTACTGGTATAGTTTTTAAATTTACACTCAATTTAGTACAAGGATCATTTCTATAGTGTGTGCGGTGCTATTTTTTTACCTTGACTGTGAATCAATTGTAACTGCAGATACATTTGTTTGAGTTTCATCCTACTCATTGTAGATCACACTAGCTTATAACAGGTCAAAAGGATCCACTGGTCTCACTGAATGCATCAGTTGCCATTATTTGATATACATTCTAAATAGTAAGGTTTTTGTCACATTTATACTTCTTTTTAACCTTTTTACAGTTTTGTAGAACATGAAGCACTTGGTTGTAAATCATTTTTAACTACAGATAATAGCCTTTGCTTTTGATATAAAATTTGGAAGGGATTAAAGATATATATTATTGGTGATTACATGACCTATAACATTTGTGATATTTCCCTTTTTTGCCATGTTTTGATGATTTTGTTTTTCATCTATTGCACTTTTGAACAAAAATATTGAATTAAAAAAACTTGACCGGCATATTTCATTTGACTTTTAAAATTGCTTATTAGCTTCATATATCTTATAAAAAGTTTTACAATTACCGAGGGTATATTAGGCATTTAATTAATAGTATTCTGGTAATGAGCAATTACATTTTTTGAAATTAGATGAGTTTTGCAGCTATGGGACATCATCTCAGGCCTGTTTCAATCTATGTGGGGTATTGCAGCTCAAGTTTAGCTATGTGATCATATGAAATATTCAATCTTCGATAGATTTGAATGTTGTTTGAGTGGTGATGCCAGTTCTTTGTATAGATAGAAGTAATATGTATTGTATGTTTTCGAAGTACATTTTGTACTTATTGCTTAATTTTTTTTACCATCTCGTCTATTAGCTTAATATATCTTCTTTTTTTTTTCATTTCAAGGGTGAAGGGTAGGGTTTTTGCATATGGTCAAATGCATATAGTTTTATTAAGAGTGAAGAGTGTAGACGTTAAAATGCTTATTTTAGATAGACAATGTAAATATACAAACAAAAAACGTATATGGTTAATAAAAAAAAATAGTTGCTTATGAAAGAATGTTTAAACTTTTAAATTTTGTTTGTAAATATTCTACCATGCAACGCCATGTTTGTAACCTTTTGTCTTTTATTCCTTTCTTTATGTATTAATATGAATTGTTTTTACAAATCATATTGTCGTTTGAAAAACATATTAAAATTTTTTTCTATCGTTTGAAATTATATATCAGTTTGCTTGACTATTTCTATATTTTCACCCGTGTCGTACACAGGTCAATAACCTAGTATATATATATACAAGTATTAATTGTTGTATCTATATCCATCATCATCTTTAAATTTTAGAGTTTTTGCAATAGTGATTCTATTCACTGTTATCTATTTTCTTAAGTGTCTAAAAAGTGAAAATATAATACGAATAAATGTACACTAGTAAGATAAAGATAGATATGAAATGAACCTAAAAAACATTTTTGAAATAAACCTAATCCTATATATAGGGGAAGGTTAACGTACAAATGAAATTAACGTGCTAAACTTGATAATCAAGTAGAGTAATTATATATACAAGTAAAGTAATTATGTGATTATATCATAGAGTAATTATCATAGAGTAATTACATAACTACTATACTTGTATATATAATTACTCTTCTTTTTACTCACGTTTAGCACGTTAATTTCATTTGTATCTGATCCAAACCCTATATATATATATATATATATATATATATATATATATATATATATATATATATATATATATATATGCTTAAGTTCATGCATACTTGGCAAACATCCTACACTATAATACACAAACTACATGTAAGAATAAAACCAGAAATAATTGTTACTTGATAGAATATAACATATCAAAGTTTACTTATAGAGCCTACACATGCATGCATAAACCCTACACAGTAATATACAAACAAACACGTGTAAGAGAAAACATAAAATAATTGCTACATAGTAGACGATAACATACTCAAGTTTACATATGCACTGCACAACTTGTTTCACTTATTTTAGTTATGTAGGATTGGAACCAAATTTGTGTAGGATGTTATCAATCTTTTTGTAGGATTCGTAACTAGACACAAATGACTGATAAAAAAATGTAAGAGAAAACAATAAATAAATGCTACATAGTATACCATAACATACTAAAGTTTACATAAGGCCTACACAATGGTTTTTGCTTATTTCCTATTGTGTAGGCTTGGAATCAAATTTGTGTACAATGCTATTAGTCTTGATGTAGGATGTTATTAATCTTTGTGTAGGCCGGATTCTTAACTGCAATCAACCTTTCTATTCCTTGTTGAATTGTCTTAAATATTTATATGTTTTTCAACAGTCAAATGTATTGAGAAAAAATTAATGCAAATTAAGTATTTTCGAATATAAGGGAAATTTGTTTTGGTAATTGAGAGGACTTAAGTATAAAGAAAGGGATTCTAGTTGACAAAAGTTAGGTTTCCTTATTTAACATACTAAGAAAATTACCTCACCGTCCTTTTTCATTAAAAGTAATTAAAATCAATTACAAATAATTACAAATATGCCACAACCAACGTAGGCCATTGATCAATCTTAATCAATGGTAAGAAATTACTTCTCGCACTTCTCTCCTGAACCATCTCCTATATATGTGTGTATGTGTAATATAAATATTAAGGTGCACCAATGGGTAGCGTCAGTCAATAAAACCCGGGCAATGAGGCAGTGAGCAGTGGCGGATCTAGACATAAATCTCAGGGGCAGGGCAGGCTCCGAGAAGACGAAATTCTTTTTAGGCCAAAGGCAAAAAAATTTTGGGCCTTAGATAAAAGGAACATTTTTTGGGGTTTAAAAAATTTAATTCTAAATGGGCTAACTTAATTATGATTTCAATTGTGCAAAAAACTTTTGTATAAATATAAGTTTAAAAATATCTTAGATAACACTAGAACTCACAACCTTTTGATTATATGGCATACCCCTTTGCCACTAGACCAAGCTAGTGGTTATGTAATTGTGTTAAAACATTGATTATACATATTTTTTTCATAAAAATACATATATTTTTTTTAAAAAAAAATCGGGCCTAGTGGGGTGTCGGGTGTTACACCCGGGTTTTTCGTATTTGAATTTGTATTCGTTTACCCGACTCATGAATATATTTCGGATCTTTCAAATTATTAAAATCTTATATTTATTAATATTTAACTTTGTTAGACTTATTTTATATTCATAGAACTTTCAGACTCGTTAAACTATGCTTAAAAACCTTTATAATCGCTTAAAACGGCTAAAAATCGCATTTATGGAAGTACAAGGACTAGTTTTGCATATTTACGACTAACTTAACGAAACTTAAGCTCCAAGATATCTAAATTAATGTTGTAAAATATACTAATTCGTTTTCTTGGTGTCCAAACCGAATTTGGCTAGTTATTATACCATATTTTCTCATTAATAGCTTATTTTGTTTCCTAACCGAGTGGATTTCTTCATAAATGCATTATAACACTCAATATTTAATAAAAAAAAAACACCTCTAAACCATAAAAATTATTGAAGTCCAGCCATCCTCCCCCTATCCCTCGAAAGTTCTCTTCTCCATTGTTGGTTTCTTCAAGATTAATCAAGTTCTTCAAGCCGTCGTTGACTTTCAAACTTCAAGACCTCGTTGACCATGAATTTCTCTTAGTTCCAATCCTCGTTTAGGTAAGTTGTCTTCTTCAATATTGTAGGTTTTTATATCTTTTACAAAAGCCATCAATAAATATATATGATTGAGGGGATTTACCGTGTCAATTGGACTCCGACCCGTTTAAGGGCAAAATAGTCAACAAGATTGACTATTTGATTTCTCTATCTTCTGATCAAAATTAGCTTTCGGGCCAGAATACTTTTTTTTTTGTTTTGAAATTCTGAGTGTACTGACCAAACCCGACCCCCAACTCGCTTTTCAGATTATGGTCAGTGCCAGCTCGCTTATTTGCTACAAATCTCATATCTGGAGTCCTATACATTCGTTTGGATTGATTCCAACGGATATGTTTTCGATTTTGACTATGTTTTCTTATGTATAAGTATTAGGTCTATTTGGGTCAGATCACTCATCGCGTGAACTTTACTCGTTTAATCATTCTCTCGGTTTACTCGCTTAATCATCTAGGTGAGTAATCACTCCCATTTTTACTTATTTTAAATACTTTTGGGAACATATGTGTAACATCCCTAAAATTTCGATCCAAATTTGACAACTTAGGAAAGTTGAGGGATCAAAAATAATCTCAAAATAAGTAATGCGGAAATATTAAATAAGGAAATATAAGAAAAATAAGGAAATAAAAATATTTCCTAAAGTTAAGTTTACTTGCATGAAAGTAAACTCCATTCCACATTGGAAGATGTAAGAAAGTGAAAGCATTCCACTAAGGTATAAATAAGGAAGATGGAATCCATCCCACATGGAAAGTGGTAAAGAAATAGAAGCTCTTTATAAGAAAGAAATTTTCCATAGTAATATTTTTTTATGAATATCATGCACCAAGTGGTCCTAGTGGAGGGTGCGTAGAACCCGATGCGCACAAGCTCGGGCTCGGGCTCGGGCGAGGACGATGGCGATGGCGAATGCGACGGCGACGGGCGTTGGGCGCAATGTGGCGCTTTGATGGCGCACTTTGCACTTCGCATGCTCGCATCGCCGCGAGCCGCCTTAGTATTTTTGGACAACGAGAAATACACCAGAAGTGTAAAGCTATAAAAGACGAGGGACTAAAACTGAAAAATAATATATATGGACCCATCGTGCTACGCGATGAGTCCAAGGAGACGGCCATCGCGTATCGCGATGGGCCGTGATGAGTCAGCAACACGTGTCGCACTCCGGCGACACGTGGCAACACACCATGACACGTGGCAGAACATGTCAGACCAAGTGGCGACACGTGGCAGACGTGTCAGGCCACATGGCGTGACCTAAGAAAAGAAGCCGTTGCGGTACGCGACGGCGGGAGAAGTAGGACCCATCGCGTACCGCGATGGGATCCAAAATTTGCTATAAATAGGGGGAGGATCGGCTCATTTGCACACACCTCCCATACTCTCTCTCTAAGTTATTTTCTCCCTCTACCTCGGTTTGCGTGCCGAACATCGTTTTACGTGCCGCGACCCGACAAATAAAACATCGTAATCCGTGCCACACAAGAAACCCGACATTCCGTCTCGAAGTACGTGCACGAACCGACGACCAAACATTGCCTCGATTTGCGTGTTAAGAGGAGTTGATCAAGAACGCCTCGATAGACGTGCATAGAGTAGAAGTGCAAGCCGTATAAACTTTGGAACATCTAACTCCGAATACCGGTGCGAGGTAGGGGTTCTGCCTAAGTTATTATTTTATTATTATAAATGGCTTAGACCATAGTCGGAGATATAGCCAAACCTTGATTATGATTAAGAATAATATAACTTTTCTTAAGTGAAGTTTATAGTTAAAATAATATTCCTTTATGTTTAAGATATATAATATTTAAGAAAGTAATGTTTCTTCTTGAAGAAGAAACTCAGTATAGATGTTTCTTCCTGAAGAAGAAACGAAGCATATAAATTGATAAATAAATAAAGGGACTAAAGGTCCAAATGTTTTATATAAACAAATGTTTTTATCAAGGTTAAAGCTATACATGTGTCTGGATCCATTCATACATGGTGACTCGGCATTTCCCCGAGGCCATGCATATCATCAACATGCCTCTGAAGGTCTACGGGACTGTTCAGGGAAATTATATTGTGTATATAATTAATTGTACAAGGTACTTAGGGTAATTTGATCCCAATTTAGTTGGGTGCCTAATGAGTAGTCACAAAGGTATTATTGTTGGTTTCGCAAAGGTATTAAGGATAAGTTTTGAAAACTTATTATATGAATATTGATTCAAGTAAACAAGATACTTAGTTGAAAAGTATCAAGAAATCATTCATAACTAATACAGATAAGATATAACAAATAAGATAGGAGCGTATACCTATCCCTAAAATTAAACCTCGCGCAGATGTCCGATCGTCAATCTAGCGAAGAATCCGTTGAGCTTCGATCTGGTAAAGGAAAAGGATTTATGGGAACGTCTTTTCTCCCAATTCCTATATCTAGCGATGAAAGTACATGTCAAACAAAAACGGAGGAAGATTCAGAGTCCTATGATTCTGACATTCCGCTAGCTCAGATAATTCCAAACACATATGGAGCAGGATCAAGTAGATCCAAGAAATCATTAATGCCAAAGGAAAAAGAAGTAAAGACTTATCCGGAAGAATATCCTCACGGAAAAGAGTATTTCAATTTTCCGGCAACTCAAGATCCTTACTTTGCTCACATTCGAAGGGAAGAAACAATGAAAGAAATGGAGATTATCAAGAAAGATAGCAAGATTAAGAAATTAGTCATTCGCTGGAAGAAATAAAACCTTAGTAATTGTAGAGAGTATAATTGTAACAAATAATATGCACTCTTGTAACTATAATAAGATGAATAAAAGATATGTTGTGAATTCTTCGAATATTGGACTTATCTTTTAAAATTTATTGTAGTATGTCAAAAGAAGAAAGTGCAAAATCGCACAATAGTCCTCCCAAGAAATCGGGAAATGAAAACATTAAAAATGTTGAGAATAAAGATAATGAAATTCCCGCCCAATACAAAGAAGAAATTCAAAAGATGATTAAGGAAGCTATGAAGGACTTTTCTACGGGTCAAAGTCAACCAAAATCTAACAAGAGGAGTCGAAGTAAATCCGTTCCTTCGAAAAAGGAAGAAGTTTATGATAGCTCTAAAGTTGATAATCATTCAAGGAACAAGAAACGAAAGAAACGAAAGAAACTCAAAATCGGTGGATGTTCGTTCAAAGACTTCAAGTATTATAGACCAAAAGGAGTTTCACGGAGATAAAGGAGCCATCACAACCGTGAGGTGGCTTGAGGAGATGGAAACAATAGTGATAACAAGTAAGTGTACTAATGAAGAGAAGATTCAGTATTCCTCCTTAATGTTTAAAGGAGAGGCGCATGAGGGGTGGAATGCTCTATTGATGAGCAAAGGGAGAGAAGTGATGTATAACTTAAGTTGGGAAACATTTAAAAGTCTGATATTAAAGAAATTTTGCCCAACTCATGAAATGGATCAAATTCAAACTGAGTTATGGAATCACAAGGTTGTTGGCACAAATCTTAGGGAATATAATACTAAATTCCTAGAATACTGCTGACTGGTTCTACATATAGTAACTCCGGAATATAACAAAGTAACTCGTTATATATATGGACTACCAAGAGAAATAAGAGACATGCTACGATCCCATATGCCAGAAACAGTTGTTTCGGCGATGGAATTGGCCGGTTACTTAATCAACAGCATGATAAGGAATCAAGAAGAAGAAAAGAAGAATGATAAAGAAACTTAGAAACCGAAAGATTCCGAGAAATTAGGAAAAGAAGAAAGTTGTAACATCCTACTTTTGGTTATAATAATAAAATAAATTTCGTCTATTTTATAGTGGGTCGTTATCGGTTTAGGTAAATAGAATACGAGTTGGGCTAGTGTTGGGTAAATGGATATGGGTTATGGACTTGGGTTAGGAAAGAAAGATTGAAAGACCATGGGCTTAAGCCCATGATCCATAAATATATAAACCCTTAATAACCATTTAACTCCTCATTTACACATATTCCATACACCACCAAAACACACGCTTAAGATCTCACTCTAGTTCTCTCCTCCTCTAGCCGAAATCAAGAAGGAAACCGAGCACCGACCCGAGGTAACGGTAGTTTAATATTGTATGAGCTTAACCCGTTAGATATAGTTGCGAAACGACGAGCCGACACCGTTAAACCGTTTAAATCACGAGATCCGGGTGGAATCGGGTATAAACCGAACCTATGATGAGCTTAGGGATCACCCTAGCTCAGATCTGGATTGAACGGGGCGAAAAAACGGTGAAAAACGAGTTAAAACTCGTTTTTTACGGTGAGTTTGCGGTTTTCCGGCGGCTTTCCGGTAATGACGGCGCCGGAAAATTTAGTACTAGGAATGTCATGTCAGGGAATGTTCTGACATTCCCTGACCTAACCCTAGTTCGCTAGCGGGGATTAACGAATCAAAGGTGTTTCGTTAAGACGTTTCGCTGAGGAAAGAATAACGAACTAGCCTTAGTTCGTTTCCAGATTCGTTAAGGAAAAGATAGTGAATTACCTTTGATTCGCTGTAGTTAGAAGATAACGAATTAGAATGTCCAATTCGTTACATAGACTAATTCGCTACATGAACTGATACGTTAAAGGACCAGTTCGTTATAAGGTCCAGTTCGCTTAATAACCAGTTCGTTATGATAACCCAATTCGTTAATAACCAAGTAACGAACTAGAAGTTTGATAAATGTCAGAACAGTCCCTTGACTTAGAAAAAGAATGAATTAATTACTATTGAGCTCGACCCCAGCCAGGGGCTCTGCCCCTTGGACCCTGCTAGGGGCTGCCTCCCCTAGACCCCGCTGCCAGGGGCGCTGCCCCCCGGACCCCCATACGTTGAGGGTTATAATTAGAATAGAAACGTGATATGGATAATGATAGATAACTGATACGAGTAATTGTTATACAGTTAGTCGCGCACAGCTAAAGAAGGGAATAACTATTAACGACGAACGTAACCGACTTCAGGTGAGTTTCTAGCCCCATTCCTTGTTATGTTTTCGGGGCTGTGTGCATACTCGATGTGATTAGTTAATACACTTATCCTAAGTCATAAGTGTATGCCATATATGTATTATGTGAAATGTATGAATGGTTTCTTGTCGATACATGAACGATCTTCGGAATTGCATGTATTGCCAGGAAATGGTTGATGTATATGTATGTTGTAAGATGAAGAATGAATGATGTATGTATGAAACTTACGATTATGTATATAGAAAAGTATGTTAAAAGGGTATGGAAGAAAGGGTACCGGACCCTAATAATATCCGAGGATGGAGGGTACCGGACCCTAATAATAACCGAGGATAAAGGGTACCGGACCCTAATAATATCCGAGGATGGAGGGCACCGGACCCTAATAATATCCGAGGATGGAGGGTACCGGACCCTAATAATATCCGAGGTATGTAGGGCGAATGCTCTTTATAACGTAAGGTTAGATATGTATGTGTATGAAAGATTGATGGACAGGTTAAGTATGTAATCCGTACCTACGGGCACGTGTATGTGTATGTAAAGTAAGTTATGTGATTAACTAGAACTCACTCAGCGTAGCTGACTTTTAGTATGCACGCAGGCAAATAGGTTGAGGCAGCTAGCATGATTGAAGATACATGGTATGGAATCGAAGAGACTGGCATCTCGAAGAAATGTTGTGATGTTTGAAAGACTATGTTTGATGTTTAAATAAACTTGAATGTTTGTTAAGACAAGATTTGAAAGTTTTGAAATATGTTATGGTCGAAGTTATATTCCGCGTAAAGTTTTAATTAACTCTGATATTTAGAACTGCGTTTATGAGTAAATCCAACACCAAAGTAGGGCTACCGGTAACGGGGCCTTACAAGTTGGTATTAGAGCAAAGTTCGAGAGATTTAAGCATCCTATATGCTTAGACTCGAACAGAGAATGAGATTAAAGTAAGAAAAGAAAGAAGATGCCAGTTCGAGATAGCCATGTGTCACTCAAGCAAGCTCAGTAACGGTAAAGTGTATGATTAAATATGTATGTAAATGTTAGCTTAATTGCTAAAGAAAGGATATGCGAATGTTAGGGATAGGATTACTTGATTGATTAACTGTTAGGATAGAACCGGCACAAATAGACTCATAAGGGGAAGCGTGTAGGACACGGAAGGTAACGTGATCAGCTAATCACAACTGGCCACTATTATTACCTGTTAGCCTTACTATCCTTGTACTAAATAGTTCCTTGAGTGATGACGTTTGTGTTTTCCCTTTTTAGAATACGATGGCTGGAACGGGAGGCGATGTAGGAGTTGGAGTAATTGCGAGAACTGAGGGCCCCACTAGACGTCGTGGCAGGCCTCGTCGTGCCCAACAACCTTCGGTTGAGACCGCTTCCAACACCGGAGATGAAGGAAGCACAGCTAAGAGAGACCCGAACAACAACGAAGGGTTTCAACTGGATCCTGCAATTCAGGCAGCTATTGTTCAAGCGGTAGCCACTGCTGTGAAGAACCTGAATCCCGAGAGATCTGCTGGGAGCCGTGAAAGAACTGCTGAAAGGGCGGAAGGAGGTGGTAGGAAAGATGATGAAGGAGAAAGAGAAGCCTCGAGTGAGGTTAAGTCTGTGAAAGTTGACGATAGGAAGAGAGGCCGAGGCGGTTGCAACTATAAGTCCTTCAAAGGTTGTGACCCGCCGAAACTGACTGGTTTGGGAGACGCAACCGCCATGGATAAAATTATCTGCATTAGCGAGTGTAGTCCCGATCAAGCTGTCGGTTATGCCGCCCAATCGTTTGAAGAAGAGGCGATGTACTGGTGGGAGTCGGTTGAGCAGATGAAGAGTCGGAAGGAGATTAAGGCTATGAGGTGTGATGATCTGAAGGAGCTGGTTATGAAGAAATTCTGTGCTGACGCCGAGGTTGAGAGGACGGAGATGAAGTTCCTGAACTTGAAAGCTGGGACGATGACACATCGTGAGTACACCACAGAGTTCAACCGAATGTCTAGGTTGGTACCCGATATGGTCAACACTGAGGCTAAAAGGATCAAGTTCTATGTGAGAGGATTTCCATAGAGAGTCCGCACGCTAGTCAGGACAAGTAAACCTGCTACCTTTGACTCTGCTGTCGAACTCGCAGAGTTGGTTTATGCGGACCTGGTTGCAGATGATGTTGTGGTAGAAGAAGTGAAGAAAGATAAGAAGTGGGTCAATCATGTCAAGCGACCGGGTACTCAGTTATGGAACTCTAAGGACAAGAGGCAGAAGGTGTGGGAGATAAGGACGTGCAAGACATGTGGAAAGGTGCACAGTGGCGAGTGCAAGTGGGGTACTGGTTCGGATGTGTGTCACAAGTGCGGAAAGGCTCATGGTGGAGAGTGTAGGCTTGGTACAAATGCCTGTTATAAGTGTGGGAAGGTGGGGCACTATGCTAATGAGTGTGATGTAAACCCGCATGCTACAAGTGTGGTAAGACGGGTCATATGGCAAGGGAGTGTACTGATGGTGGAGCTGGAGGTAGTGGAAAGAAAGATGCCGATCAAGCTAGGCCAAGGACTAGGTCCTACATGCTGACCAGGAACAGGCCAAACAGATTCCGGATGTTGTGACTGGTACGTTTTTAGTAAACGGTATTTCTGCTTCAGTATTATTTGATTCGGGTGCGAATAAGAGTTTCGTAGCTACACCGTTTAGTAAATTAGATAAAATGGAATGTTGCCGAGTGTCTGAAACTTTTATAGTAGAAACCGCTAGTGACGCTTCTGTTAAAATAATGAAAATGGTTAAGGACTGTAAGATAGAGATAGAGGGACATGAGTTCCCTGTTACCTTGTATGTTATGACCTTAGGAGGATTCGATGTGGTTTTGGGAATGGATTGGTTGTCTGAGTACGAAGCTCAGATAGTGTGTAAAAGTAGGATAATAAGGTTAAAATACTTGGATGGTAGTGCGGTGACGGTTTATGGTGATAAGGAAAGTTCTGGGCTTAATGTCATTTCGATGATAAAAGATGAGGGATTGTTAAGGCGAGGGTGCGGTGCCTACCTGGCGTATGTTGTCAACGCTACGGCCGAGACGAAAGAGATGAAAGATGTTCCTATCGTGTGCGACTACCCAGAAGTATTCCGTGAGGATATTCCGGGGTTTCCACCGGAGCGCGAGATAGAATTTCAGATAGATTTAGTACCAGGAGCCCAACCTGTCGATAAAGCGCCTTACCATCTAGCACCGTCCGAGATGAAAGAATTGATGTCCCAACTGCAAGAACTTCTCGACAAGGGTTTTATTAGACCAAGTGTTTCCCCGTGGGGCGCACCAGTGTTGTTCGTGAAGAAGAAGGATGGAAGTATGAGAATGTGCATAGACTATCGCGAGTTGAACAAGCTTACGGTAAAGAATAGATATCCTTTGCCAAGGATTGATGATCTGTTTGACCAACTGCAAGGTTCAAGTTGGTTCTCACGAATAGATCTCAGATCAGGCTATCATCAGCTGAAGGTGAAAGAGGCAGACATCCCTAAGACAGCGTTTCGGACGCGGTATGGACACTACGAGTTCCTCGTGATGTCATTTGGTCTAACGAATGCTCCCACAACATTTATGGACATTATGAATAGGGTGTGTCGGCCAATATTGGATAAGTCAGTAATCCTCTTTATCGACGATATATTGATCTATTCCAAGAGCGAGTCCGATCATGCTGAGCATCTGAGAGAAGTATTGGAGACTCTGGAGAAAGAGAAGTTGTACGCTAAATTCTCGAAATGCGCGTTCTGGTTGCGAGAAGTGCAATTTCTAGGTCACGTGATCAATCCTGAAGGGATTACTGTGGACCCAGCCAAGATTGAGGCGATAACAAACTGGAAGACACCATAGAATCCGACTGATATACGAAGCTTCCTAGGGTTAGCTGGCTACTATAGGAGATTCATCGAAGGTTTCTCCAAGACAGCCGCACCATTGACCGGTATGACCCGAAAGTCGATACTATTCAGTTGGGGTAAGTTTCAAGAAGAAGCTTTTCAGGAGTTAAAGAAGAGACTCACACAAGCTCCAATCCTTGCTTTACCCGATGGTGACGAGGACTTGGTTGTTTGTACTGATGCTTCGCATTGTGGGTTAGGTTGCGTGTTGATGCAACGAGGAAAGGTGATAGCTTACGCGTCTAGACAGTTGAAAGTCCACGAGAGTACTTATCCGACGCATGATTTAGAGCTAGCAGTAGTAGTACATGCCCTAAAGATATGGAGGCATTACCTGTACGGTACTAAGTGTACCATCTACACAGATCATAAGAGTTTAAAATACTTCTTCGAGCAGAAAGAATTGAACATGAGGCAAAGAAGGTGGTTAGAATTGATTAAGGATTACGACTGCGACATTAAGTACTATCCTGGTAAAGCTAACGTGGTCGCCGAAGCGCTAAGTCGAAAGAATGAGGAAGTCCTTGCAACATTGAAGTCATACCAGCTGATTATGAACTCAAGCCTTTTCGAAGAAATCATCAAAGTGCAGTCAGAGGTGCTAGTAGACGAGAAGTTTGTAAAGAAGGAAAGGATTTTCAGTCAGAAAGACGAGTTGATGGAAAACACTCATGGTGTTAAGACTAGGTTTGACCGTATGTGGATTCCACGCCATGGAGATCTCAGAGTTCGAATCTTAGATGAAGCTCGTAAGTCAAGGTATTCGATTCATCCAGGAACTACGAAGATGTACCCAGATTTGAAAAGAGATTACTGGTGGCCAGGCATGAAGAATGATGTAGTAGATTATGTCAGTAAGTGCCTAACTTGCTTGCAAGTCAAGGCAGAGCACCAGAAACCTTATGGAAAGATGCAGCCTCTAGAGATACCAGAATGGAAGTGGGAACACATCACCATGGATTTCATAACTAAGCTACCTCGTACAGCTAAGCAACATAATACCATCTGGGTGATAGTGGACCGTTTGACTAAAAGTGCTCACTTTCTGCCCATACGAGAGGCCATCTCGTCAGAAACGTTAGCAAATTTGTTCATAAAAGAGGTTGTAGCCAAGCATGGAGTGCCGTTATCGATCGTGTCGGATAGAGACACTCGATTCACTTCGAGGTTTTGGAAGAAGTTCCATGAAGCCATGGGAACGAGATTGAACATCAGTACGGCGTATCATCCTCAAACCAATGGACAGTCTGAAAGGACGATCCAAACCCTTGAGGATATGCTACGTGCTTGTGTTTTAGACTTTAGAGGAAGTTGGGATGATCATCTGCATCTAGCGGAGTTCTCCCATAACAACAGCTACCATTCAAGTATTGGTATGCCACCGTTTGAGATGCTTTATGGTAGACGACGTAGGACCCCGGTGTGTTGGGGAGAGATTGGTCAGAAAGAGATGGGAAGCCTAGAAGTTGTGCAAGAAACCTCTTCGAAGTTCGATCAGATCAAGGCAAGAATGAAAGCTGCCCAAGACAAACAGAATCGTATGCTGATAAGCGGCGAAGACCGATTGAGTTTAACGTCGGTGACAATGTGATGCTCAAGGTCTCGCTTTGGAATGGAATCATTCGTTTCCGGAAGATGGGAAAAGGAATCCAGCGGCTCTGCCCCTTGGACCCTGCTAGGGGCTGCCGCCCCTAGACCCCGCTGCCAGGGGCGCTGCCCCCGGAACCCCATACGTTGAGGGTTATAATTAGAATAGAAACGTGATATGGATAGTGATAGATAACTGATACGAGTAATTGTTATACAGTTAGTCGCGCACAGCTAACGAAGGGAATAACTATCAACGACGAACGTAACCGACTTCAGGTGAGTTTCTAGCCCCATTCCTTGTTATATTTTCGGGACTGTGTGCATACTCGATGTGATTAGTTAATACACTTATCCTAAGTGATAAGTGTATGCCATATATGTATTATGTGAAATGTATGAATGGTTTCTTGTCGATACATGAACGATCTTCGGAATTGCATGTATTGCCAGGAAATGGTTGATGTATATGTATGTTGTAAGATGAAGAATGAATGATGTATGTATGAAACTTACGATTATGTATATAGAAAAGTATGTTAAAAGGGTATGGAAGAAAGGGTACCGGACCCTAATAATATCCGAGAATGGAGGGTACCGGACCCTAATAATAACCGAGGATAAAGGGTACCGGACGCTAATAATATCCGAGGATGGAGGGCACCGGACCCTAATAATATCCGAGGATGGAGGGTACCGGACCCTAATAATATCCGAGGTATGTAGATATGTATGTGTATGAAAGATTGATGGACAGGTTAAGTATGTAATCCGTACCTACGGGCACGTGTATGTGTATGTAAAGTAAGTTATGTGATTAACTAGAACTCACTCAGCGTAGCTGACTTTTAGTATGCACGCAGGCAAATAGGTTGAGGCAGCTAGCATGAGTGAAGATACATGGCATGGAATCGAAGAGACTGGCATCTCGAAGAAATGTTGTGATGTTTGAAAGACTATGTTTTATGTTTAAATAAACTTGAATGTTTGTTAAGACAAGATTTGAAAGTTTTGAAATAATCTCAAAATAAGTAATGAGGAAATATTAAATAAGGAAATATAAGAAAAATAAGGAAATAAAAATATTTCCTAAAGTTAAGTTTACTTGCATGAAAGAAAACTCCATCCCACATTGGAAGATGTAAGAAAGTGGAAACATTCCACTAAGGTATAAATAAGGAAGATGGAATCCATCCCACATGGAAAGTGGTAAAGAAATAGAAGCTCTTTATAAGAAAGAAATTTTCCATAGTAATATTCTTTTATGAATATCATGCACCAAGTGGTCCTAGAGGAGGGTGCGTAGCACCCGACGCGCACATGCTCGTGCTCAGGCGAGGACGATGGCGATGGCGAAGGCGACGGCGACGGGCGTTAGGTGCAATGTGGCACTTTGATGGCGCACTTTGCACTTCGCACGCTCGCATCACCGCGAGCCGCCGTAGTATTTTTGGACAACGAGAAATAGACCAGAAGTGTAAAGCTATAAAAGACGAGGGACTAACACGGAAAAATAATATATATATGGACTCAATGCGCTACGCGATGAGTCCAAGGAGACGGCCATCGCGTACCGCGATGGGCCGTGATGAGTCAGCAACACGTGTCGCACTCCGGCGACACGTGGCAACACACCATGACACGTGGCAGAACGTGTCAGACCACGTGGCGACACGTGGCAGACGTGTCAGGCCACGTGGCGTGACCTCAGAGACGGCGGGAGAAGTAGGACCCATCGCGTACCGCGATGGGATCCAAAATTTGCTATAAATAGGGGGAGGATCGGCTCATTTGCACACACCTCCCATACTCTCTCTCTAAGTTATTTTCTCTCTCTACCTCAGTTTGCGCGCCGAACATCGTTTTGCGTGCCGCGACCCGACAAATAAAACATCGTAATTCGTGCAAAATATCTTATGTTTTCTCGTAGTGCGTGCCACTCAAGAAACCCGACATTCCGTCTCGAAGTACGTGCACGACCCGGCGACCAAACATTGCCTCGATTTGCGTGTCAAGAGGAGTTGATCAAGAACGCCTCGATAGACGTGCATAGAGTAGAAGTGCAAGCCGTATAAACTTTGGAACATCTAACTCCGAATACCGGTGCTAGGTAGGGGTTCTGCCTAAGTTATTATTTTATTATTATAAATGGCTTAGACCATAGTCGGAGATATAGCCAAACCTTGATTATGATTAAGAATAATATAACTTTTCTTAAGCGAAGGTTATAGTTAAAATAATATTTCTTTATGTTTAAGAAATATAATATTTAAGAAAGTAATGTTTCTTCTTGAAGAAGAAACTCAGTATAGATGTTTCTTCCTGAAGAAGAAACGAAGCATATAAATTGATAAATAAATAAAGGGACTAAAGGTCCAAATGTTTTATATAAACAAATGCTTTTATCAAGGTTAAAGCTATACAAAATGGACTAAAGGTCTGAAGCTAGATCGCTGATCTAGTTATTTATACAAAGGTTATTCTCGTACTATAGGTCTGAGGTAACAAAACAAGACGAAGGAATCAGAAAACAGGAATCAGTAACAGAAACTGATTATAAACAGAAAGGTGAATACACCCCAAACCTTTTATATTGAGTCAGAATGTTTGCATAGGATTTACGAATCCCTAAAACTTTGTGTTACAATAATAAGAAACGGACACTCTGATTAAGAGTATACATGTGTCTGGATCCATTCATACACGGTGACTCGGCATTTCCCAGAGGCCATGCATATCATCAACATGCC
The DNA here is from genome assembly GCF_021521415.1 of Bidens hawaiensis. Taxonomy (NCBI): domain Eukaryota; kingdom Viridiplantae; phylum Streptophyta; class Magnoliopsida; order Asterales; family Asteraceae; genus Bidens; species Bidens hawaiensis. The sequence goes on along the minus strand of NW_027492705.1, from coordinate 41,346 downwards.
TCTGAAGGTCTACGGGACTGTTCAGGGAAATGATATTGTGTATATAATTAATTGTACAAGGTACTTAGGGTAATTTGATCCCAATTTAGTTGGGTGCCTAATGAGTAGTCACAAAGGTATTATTGTTGGTTTCACAAAGGTATTGAAAAAGAGATTTTAGAGTCAACGTTATTCACCAGCTTTGTGCTGACGTATTTTCCCCCCATGTTGCAGGGAAAACAAGAAAGGTTATAACATACAAGCAAGAAGGAATAAAAGATTGGAGTTATAGTCATTAGATGCTATCTGGTGGCTCAGATATTTTATTGCAAAATATTACAAAGAGTTATGTTTTCTAAAGAAACGTATTGTAAACATTGAACGGGTTTTTAAACCCTACTTTTTAATAAGTTTTCAAAGTAATAATATTTTATTAAAGACTTCCGCTAAATTTAAACCACAACTCTGATGTATTTACAAAACAGGTACCAACTTGTGGTCACACGCCTAGGCCCTAAGTTGGGGTGTGACAATATGCATATTTACAGTATTTATCTATTATCTAGTATTCAAAACTACAATTGTTTAATCATTGTGTGTATATCAGTTTATGCCTAACTTGCTATTTGCTTACTTTCTTTATTTGAATACATTTCGGAGAGGTCCAACATATTCTCATTATAGTATGATCATACGACTGTCGTAGTAGCCATCGCACAGTTCATCTGGCATCGAGCTTACTGACAACTCATATTTGGTAACCAATGCCCGACACATGGCAACGGTTTAGCCCTATCTTTATATTTGTGTGATTTGTTTATATGCTTTGGTTAAATTGCATATCTCACATGAATAGTTTGCATCTTTATTTATTATATATTATTATTGCAGTGCCTTAAACTAGTGTTTTACTCACTCAGCATGTGTTGTTGACAAACATTTCTATTTTATACGCATATGCAGATTATTGGTTGAACTAGTTACAAGATTTGATGAAAAATTTAGTTAGAAGAATTATAATCAAGACTTAGATTTGTATTCATTGTTTATCTAAATGAGTTGTACTATGTATTTGAATTTATTTGGATATTTAATTAAATTAAATGGATATTGTCACCTTTAAATTATTGCATTATAGTCCTTGAGAGCTGTGAGCAATCAACTCATGCCCCGGCATTTCCGCCTTAGGTTGGGGTGTGACATCGGGCCTGTGGCCGTTGACTACCCTGCCATACCCTATGGCCGACCCTGCTCAGGGGTAACGTTCATTTTTTTTAACGTATTTCATAGGGAAAATTCCCAAAATAAGCGTTTATGAATACGTTTTTAAGATTTTAGGTGTCATTTCCAACAAATTCTCAAAATAGGTATTATAAACTAGTCGTGACGAATAGTTTATGATTACCCACGAGTAGTTTGTATAACCAATTAAAACTTGTCATGTGTCTATAAACTAACCGTAATGACCAGTTTCGCTAATCATCTACTCGTAAAGATTAAATAAGTTTAAAGCCTCGTAATCAACGCCCACGAGTAAATAAAATATCATTTAGTCGCGACAAGCAGATTCTAAAACCTTAAAAGTCGCGAGTGGTTTATCAAACTAACCACGACGACGAGTTTGATTACCAAATGCATCAAACCGGTATGTTTTACAAAACACTAACCAAAATGGTTAGTTTGATTGGTCAACTAGTTGTTACGAGTAGATATTGGTCAACGACTACTTTACATTCATCATACGAGTATTTTATTGGTAATTAACTCGTATCGATAAGTTTACCTGGTAAACATTACGCATAGAGTAGTTTATATGTAGTTAACTCGTCGTGACTAGTTTACTTTGTTTACATTCCTGATACGAGTATTTTATTAATAATTAACTTGTTATGATAAGTTTACCTGATTTACATTACCTATACGAGTAATTTATTGGTAGTTAACTCATCATGTCTAGTTTACCCATACGAGCAATTTATGGGTAATGTAAATCAGGTAAACTTATCAGCACCAGTTAATTACTAATAAAATACTCATATTTGGAATGTAAACAAGGTAAACTAGTCACGACGAGTTAACTACATATAAACTACTCGTATGCGTAATGTTTACCAGGTAAACTTATCGAGACGAGTTGATTACAAATAAAATACTCGTATGATGAATGTAAAGTAGTCGTTGACCAATATCTACTTGTAACGACTAGTTGACCAATCAAACTAACCATTCCGGTTAGTGTTTTGTAAAACAAACCGGTTAGATGCATTTGGTAATCAAACTCATCGTCGTGGTTAGTTTGATAAACTACTTGCGACTCTTAGGTTTTAGAATCTGCTCGTCGCGACTAAAGGATATCTTATTTACTCGTGGGCGTTAATTAAGAGGATTGAAACTTATTTGATCTTTACGAGTAGATGATTAGTGAAACTGCTCGTTACGGTTAGTTTATTGACACGTGGCAAGTTTTAATTTGTTTACAAACTACTTGTGGGTAATCATAAACTATTCGTCACGACTAATTTATAATACCTATTTTGAGAATTTGTTGGAAATGACACCTAAAACCTGAAAAACGTATTCATAAACGCTTATTTTGGGAATTTCCCTATTTCATATAATGTAAACGAAAAAAAAGAAACACGATACTTGGAGTGCAAATTTCTCCTATTCGGTTTTCGAAAGCTTTAAATCGAGCCATTACACACTGTTCTTTTACTTTATCGAGTGTTTCTCTTTAGACTGCACAAATTAAAACATTGTTCAAATACTCATCACTCATTCTCTTACGCAAACCCGTATTGAAAACCTTCATTTTAGGAAAAAAAATTCAACGGTTGCGGTTGCAATCGGTAAAACTTTCACTAGCTTTAATATTAGACAAACCAAAGGAAAAGTGGTGTGCTTTACGGTTTCCACCATTACACGAACAAGGTCACACATTCATCCAATTTTGTAAATTTATCATCTTCCCTTAAATTCTGATAAAATGTCGTACGATCACCCGAAATACACCCTCTTTTTTCATTACCAAAATCATTCGAATACATTTCCGATATTGCCACTATCTTAGATATGTCAAACTTGGAAAACGAATCTCAAGATTTAAACCAGACATATTTTCTAACAATCTGTTTCCAAGTTCTTGAATTTACATATCCAAAGCTATATTACAAATTTCAACCTCAAAATGATGATTCTGTTGAGGTTATTTCTGTTTGATGTTTATCGTTCAAACAAAAGAAAAAAAAGGTTATTGGTTTCTATTTGCTTTGGGCTATAAATTTTGTTTGTGCTTTATTTGATTTGAACTTTTGAAAACCTGATGATTCTGTTGAGCATGTTTCTGTTTGAGTAAGTTTCTATTTAATATTTTTCGTTCAAACAAAAAAAAAAAGATTAGTTATTTATATTTTCTTTGGGCTATATATTTGTTTGGGTTTTATTTAATTTGAACTTTTAAATTGGTTGACCTTTAAACAATTATGGGTAACGTAATATTTTTTCAAGGGTAGCGAAATACGAAAATCAACCCAAAAGAAAAAAAAAAAATACACTGCTAATGAAAAGTTGATGGGTAGCGGATGCTACCCCTAACTATTAATTACATCCGCCACCGGCAATGAGTCTACATGAATTGGTTGGTTTCCGTTACGTTCGTTATGATACCGGAATTAGAAAAGGGAAATAAAATAAAGTTGGCGGAGAAAAAAACACGTTTTAGAAAGTAAAAAAAATCTTATAAATGTACTAAAAAGTTGTCCAAGTGGAACAATAGGAAGAATACTGAAAATAAAAAGAAAATAATAATGAAGATAATAATAGAATAAAAAAGTTGTCGATTACTTTTTATCAATTTAATCAACTTGGTTGATTTACTTTAATATAATTTTAGTTTTAGAGTAAAAAATTTCACGAAAACAGTTTTAGAAACATAGTTAATCTAGGTTTTTTCTTTTGTCTGAATTTAGTTTTTATTTTTAAAACATGTATTAAAAAAACTATTTGCTGAAGTAATGAGATTATGAGAGATAAAGTTGAATTTAAGATTATTTAAATAAATAATCTATTTTGATAAATACTTTTGAAAGTACTAATTTTGATACTTTTTGTAGCAACCTTGTTTTGGGTAAAAACTCAAAACCCAGATAATCATAAATAATTTAAACCTTGAAATTCAAACTTAGAGAGACACTATACAAAGGGGCTGTTCGGGATTCCTTAATTTATCTTCTTATAACTTTTTTCATAAAACATCTTTTAACTTTTTCAAAAGTTAATAAGTCATAAATTATTTAAAATAGCAATCACAACCACCCAAACAATTGGAGCCAAGAGGATAAAACCCAAAACTAAGAATAGACATGATCAAAATCTAAAAAAACTCTAAAACGAACATGAAATGAACATATGTCCTCAACCTATCATATTCTCATAATCTAACCCAACACACTCTCACCCAAGACACAATTTTGCACATTAATTAAGAACCATCATTACTCTCATCCTTGTTAAATCCGCATACTTCACTTTTACCATCTGTATCTGATTTTTGTAGTTCACCACCTTGATTATCGTCTCATTAAAAAACCACTGGATCTCATAATCATTTTCACGATCAGCAGCTACTGGTTCTGGCAACTTGACATGCGCCTTGAGTTCGCTCTTTCCTCCAGGTTTTTCATCAGGCGAAGCGCCACAAATTTCAATCCAACTGTCTTTGATGTAAAACGTCACGTCTTTTATTGGAATTTCAGCAAAGGGGACAAAGTAATACATCCCATAATCCAACTCCTTGACTCGGATTGTTCCACCTCTATCACACCCCGCTGAAGCAGAAATAGAGATGGCAATGGGTCGGGTTTAGGTATTCCCAAACCCATACCCGGTTATAAAAGTTCGTTCCAAACCCGTCGGGTTTCGGGTTTTCCCATCGGGTTTTGATAAAATACATGTCGAGTATGCCCGGCTCAAAACCCGCTAGGTTTCTACCGGGTTTTGACAAAATATAACTAATCGATTACAAAGGTTATTACCATAAAGATAAAATGTCTCAAATAATTGACATAAACAAGTTCCGACAAATAATATATTGAAATATAGTATATATATAATTTAATAAGCTATATGGGGTATATAATCGGGTGACGGGTGGTCCATGGGACAACCCTTAATTGATTTAAAAGCCGTAATAATCATGATTTGAACTTGTTTATTTTGTGGAATTAGATAACTACGGTTTGGTTGGTGAATTGTAGGCAAAAGGAGGTTCCGGAGCGATTAAGTTGTAAACGAAGAAACCTAAGGAACCGGAGACGCGAAAGAAGTCAAAAACGTGAAAAACAAGGATGTATGGCTGAAGTCCACCGTGGCCCACGGTCTAGACCGTGAGCCACGGTCCAAAAGGGTGATTCAAACAGAAGCCACCGTACCGTGGCTGGTACGGTGGCCATCGAGTACACCGTGACCCACGGTTACACCGTGGGCCACGGTCCTGAAGAACATGAAGACCACCGTGGCTCACGGTTCCAACCGTGAGCCACGGTCCAGAATTTCCAGAAAATTGCCGTGACCCACGGTGTGAACCGTGGGCCACGGTTCGTGTCGTAACTGCCGATTTGTTTTACTTTATTACTCGTTTTTTGGAGTCTTTTGGTGATCTTTTTCATTGAAAACAAGGGAGTGACGAATTTTGGAGATTGAGAACAAGACTTGGGTGATTCTAATCATTTGTTTGGGTTTATGATTCGTTCGATTACCCTAATTGATGTGATGTTGAATCAAACTATGTGTGGCTAATCATCTTTATGTTCTCTCCCGAGTTGTAACGTTTTCTAAATGGATATTGGTTAATTGTTTATGTTATTGATGAGATAGTATTTTGATCATATGATTATTTTGCTATGGTGATTGTGTGTTTGTTTTGTAATTGTTAGTATGGTATAAATTCGTGTTCTTGACTATCCGTTCTTGGTGCCATAGGCAATCGAGATTTAGTAGAAGAGAATTAGGGTTAACAATACTAAACTGATTTTTGAGTGACAACCTTGCGTTTTTGTAATCAAAGTACTTAGTCCTCTCTTATCACATCCAAACGCATTTTCACGAACTATAATTGTATAGTTCATCTCACAAGTAAACATTAACTTTATAAACATTGGAAACCTGAAATCGGGAGAGAGCATTGTTTCTCTATTGTTTAAAAATTGTTTAATTATTTCAGTTATTTTCATTAATCAAAACCAAACAACCAACTATTTGAATTTACCTTTTCATTTAGTTTAATTTAAACAAATAACAAAACTACTTGGTAACACTATTTCCACAAACTCCCTGTGTTCGATACCCACTAACCGCTGTCTAACTAGTTGTATTCGGTTTATTTTTGAGTGAGTCTTCGACCTCACGTCAAATTTTGGCGCCGTTGCCGGGGAGTAGTGTGCAACTTGTGTTAGATTTAGTAGTTTGTGTTTGTTATTTCGGGTTTACGCTGGTTGTGTTAGTGTGCAGGTACCTACAGGTGTATGCATACTAGAAGCTCTAACAGGTCATCACCGCTAGTTATTGATCCCGAGATTGATAGGACACTTAGAAGAAACCGAGTTCTACTTAGGGAGAACAGACTTATTAGTTCTCCAACTACATCAAACAACATAGATTCACCAGTTACCACTTCGGGTCAACCAGCCCCGACTACACCTCCACCAAATCCACCTCCATCAATCACTACTAATATATCTACAACATCAAGTGAACTTCAACCACCACCCACAACCGAACCCATAGCTGCCCAAGTCACCTACGCAACATCATCTACATTGCCACCTATTACCAACCTTTTTCCTCACTTTGGTGCGTCATCATCATCTCAACAATATCAACCACCACCTTTTCAACCATCACAATCAAGTTACCAATATCAACCCCACCCTTTCATGCAACATTCAAGATCACAAGTCGATGGATATGGATATAGGTTTGACAGTGAATTTGAGGGGTATGAAGTGGAAGGTAATTACATGGGAGGTGATGGAGGAAAAATGATAAATCCGGGAACTTTTGGTTATGGTCAATGGCAACAACCGCCGGTTATTCAAGAGCTTAATCGACAGCAACAACCGCCGGTTATTCAACAAGCTCCACCGCCGGTTATTCAACAACAAGCTCAACTACCAGTTCAACAAGTTCAACAACAACCACCGGTTGTTGTAAATCAGGTTCTGTAGGTTCCCTGGACGGATCACACGAGATATCGCGGTCTACTCAGGTGCGGAATCCCTGCGTAGATCGTTACGAGCGTAGAAAGCAAATCAAACAAACACGATACGATAAACGAACACGTTATATTGATTACCGAACACGTGATACGATATCACTATTACAGACTCATGTTACCGAACAAACTCGTTAACCAAAACTGCTAACTACTATCAACTCGATTCACATCTAATATAAATACACGACAACTTCGCCTGATATGTTCAGGCGAAGTTGTCCATAACTTTGCTTGTTCAACAAGTTCGCCTAGGCGAACTTGTTAACAACTCCGCTTAAACAAAAACATAAATAACATTACAGACTCGATTACAGACACTAGACTATGAACTACTGACATTCATGCACCAACAGACTCCCCCTTGGCAGTAGCTTCATATCTTGATCTTTAAGCACTTGTCTCGTAATCTTCACGCATGCACTCCTTCTCTAACACATACCGTGACTACTCGCTGATACTTCCTCGCTTCGTCTTTCCAAGCAGGAATATAGAATATCTTCTTTTCATTCAACACTTGCAGATCAGCTTTCGATAAGTTAACAAGATGCATCGGATCATACACCCTCAGCACTTCTTGTTCGTCTTCGTCTTCCATCACGGCTTCAGCAGTCTGGCAATCAACATACCACCATTTAAGATTCTTCAACACATCTTGAGGCATAATCTTCATTGGAACCTCCTTAATGCATCGAATCGGTTTATACTTCATTACCATCCATGGCTTGCCATCTGCTCTCATCCCCCTTTCTTTATCTTCCACTAGCTTTCCCTTCTGTGGCTTTAATAACTCAAACTTCTTCTCTTTTATGCTTTCTTTCCACACGATCTTCCCAATAACCCTTGCCATGTTATCGTCGCTTCTATTGATCAGCCCCAATCTAGCCAAATCCTTCACCTCACATTCCGGCAATGTATTGAGAGATCTCAACGTTCTTTTAAAATACTGAATCCCATCAAAACGTTTCACCACAAACAACTTTATCTGTTCATCATATAGCCAACAAATAATTCCTTTCTTCGACTCAGCATAGCCTTTGATATTATAACTCTTCTTGAACATGGTTGGAACAGCAGGCTTCTTAGTTTTAATAAACCAATGAGCACAGCCTTCCTTCCACCTAGGCTGCTCCTCCCACTCTGTCTCATCATTCTCCATCTCTGTACCAATATCGGCTTTCTCAACATCTGGAATCTCGTGTTCAACATTTTCTTCAACTATCTCACCCTCTTCAATCTCATCTTCAATTACAATTTGTGCGCCAATCTTCTCAATCTCCTCAATTGGCAGCACATCATCATCAAACATATCATCATCTTCTAGCATATCATCATTCAATTCTTTCAACGCATCTATCACATCATCATCATCATCAACCATCACCACCTCATCACCACCAACTGCACCTGCAGACTCCCCCTGAGCTGTGGAAGTCCCAAGAGCTTGAGTAGTTCTTGGCAACTCACCACCTGCACCTTTCGGTGCATTGGGATCATCGTCTCTGTCATTTCTCTTCTTCGTCCTTAACTCGTCGCCTCTACAGCCTGTCTCCCCCTGAGATGCCAAGAACTCCTTCATAGCATCTATAATTCGCCCATGTTCAACCAGGAGGGACGACTGTAGTTGATTCTCTGCTACAAGGCGCTGAATAGCCTGGGTCTGGATAAAGTTTATCCTTGATTGCTCTGTCACGACCCGTTCAAGTGCAGCTATTCTCTCCGAGTCTGAGAGGGTTGCATCGAAATCAAACCTCATGTTAGATGTGTCTTGAGTATACTGAGGAGGGATCTCGAATGTAACCGGGACTTCAGAAGCAGTTGTGGACGTAACCGCAGGTGGTATCGTGACCGACAACCCTGCAGTTGCGACGACCGTCGACTCTACAAACCGTGCCACCACCTCTGAAGGAGTAAGTGTTGGAGGTGGTAACGACACAATCTCCGGAGTCGTCGTCTGTAGTGTGATGGCTGGGATGCCGACAGCTGATGTAGCCACCACAGGAACATCTGCGGCGCTTGTAACCTGTACAGAAGTAGGAACAATCGACATACCTGACAGTGCGGATGGAGCAAAACGTATAACTCGTGAAGTCTCTCCAGCTCCCATACCAGCACCTGTCCTTTCACGTCTTGATCGTCTGATCAACTTGTGTATATCCTCCTCTTCTTCTTCTGACTCACTATCATCCACTGTCCTCTTCCTCTTCCCCAACGTCCTCTCTCTAGTCACAAACATCCTCCTCGCCTCATCCATAACGTCATCAAGATCTGAGTCAGCCACCGTCGTAGCTGCTCTAGTAACACGCACTTCCCGAACCTGTGCAGCAGAGACCTGCACCTCTTCTTGTGGATCAAAACGGTCCATGTCGAAGAATCCTTGGCCGCCAAATGCAGCATCAAGGTCAACATCCTCCTCAGCCGATACAACAGGCACAGTAGGTACATCTCGAGTTGCTCCTGCCTGTTGTGGTTGAGGGTCTCTGAACTCGTCCCCCCGAGCTGGCACATACCCCGGGTTTATCAAGTACCCGAAGAGTGGAGTATGCCTTGGACGCAGTTCAGGCTTGCTCCTCGCACTGGATGTACGGCATTGAGCAAAGATACGTTTGCTCACATTCTCCACGTATCTTATCGGGCGTCGTTGTGGCAAATTTGGAGCCACATGGTTCAAGATCATCTGGATGAATCTTGGATACATTATGAACCGCTCACGAGCTATCGCCCTCCTTTGTCTGTCGATCTCATAAAAGACCATCTGACTAAAGCTATAACGTTTGTTATAAGTCAGAGCAGTCATTGCTGACTGCATGGTCGCACCCATACCATCAGTGCCCGCCTTCCTCCCAGACATGCATACTATCATAACGTGCATGAGGAAGCGCCACTGATCAAGTAGGAACCCTTTCCGTCTCTGGGTATCGCCCAAGGGACCAGAATATCCCATTCGTAGGAATGCTCCATCACGAAACGGAGCCACAAAGTCAGTCGGGTCGTCCCGAGTCTCCTCTCCAAAACGTAACGCCACCCGAATTTGTTCAGATGAGAACTGAACTTCTTGATTATTGACTGTTGCTCTCATAACCGGGGGCTCAACACGAAAATCGTACTCCACCGTCTGCCAGAAGTCCTCGATATTGGGTAAGGATATCGGCAGTGTCGTCGTGATTGCGTGGAATATCCTCGAGCGTAGGAGGAATGTGATTATCTCGCGATAATCCTCCACACCACTCGCTTCCGGGTCTAAGGTGATGAACATGTTGTGACCCGGGAAGAATTGCCTCTGATTATCTCCTCCGTCATCTCCTCCAGCACCTCCAGCACCGGCAACAGCAGCCATCTCTGCAACAAACGAACCAAGTTAGATAAACATTAAGACATAACACAAGTTCGCTTGTTACCATGAGCGAAGTTGTGATAAAAACTGTATAGGCGAAGTTAAAGTTGGGGCGAAGTTGGGAACAACTTCGCTTCATCTTTAAGTTCGTCTAATAATTGTTAAGTTAAAAAGATCCAGGCGAAGTTAATGATAACTTCACCTCACCATAACATCGCCTCAGGCGAATTTAAGCTTCAGGCGAAGTTGAGCATCAGGCGAAGTTACGGATAACTTCGCCTAAACCTTAAGTTCGCCTGAATATGAATCGGCGACAGTGAGTTTGATTCAAACTCGAAAATCTGGTGTTTCGGCCAATTTTAACGATTTAGGAGACTAAAACACATTGTATTAAGGCAGTCCGGACGATCAGTTTGTTCATGAACACGTAAAACAAGTTTTGAAATCGGGTATAGGTTTCGAACGTCCGAGGTCGTTAACCGGGTGTCGAAACAACCTAGGATTAACAACATCGAACATCGAGTATAAGATATAGAACCCAAACACACCTTGAATACTGATTGAAATCGGAAAAAAGATAATCGGATGAAAAAACGGATATAAGTTCGCTGTGAAGTTCGAGGATAAGTTCGCTGTGATTTTCAAATAATGACTGATGACCTTTGAAAATCCTTATATAGGGGCGAAGTTATACAGGCGAAGTTACGGTTAACTTCGCCTAGGCGAAGTTATTCACAAGTTCGCCTGTTTAACAACATCGCCTATATTCACAAAATCAACCCTTATAATTTGAACATTTTGCAATTAACTTTTAAAACTTCCCTTTAAGAATTAAATAACACGATCAAGTCCAAGTAACCAGTTATAAAATCATAAACTACCTAAGTACGAAAAAACTTTTTAAAAAATTAAAGTATAAGGGATCAAATTTCAGTCTCGATAGGGACTACTACGTTTTAGAAAAGATCCGAACAGGAATCATACTAATTACGTGACTGTCACATAGATCCGTGTTTAGCTGTATTATGACATATAGAGACAGATTGTAAGCAGGTAAATAACTTAAGATGGTTTTCATCGTTTCTGTGATACGAGTTAAGTTCAATTAAGCCTCAAAATTTAAGTGGGCAACAACTCAGAGATTATGATGCCTCCTATCTATTCTCAAAGCGTATTTGGCTTTCCCCAAGTCACCCCGAATTGACTTCGACCCTTAGTGTCTGATTAAGTTTGTAGTTACTCTTCATCTGCTTCCCGTTCTCTTTCTTACTCCATGATTAAGAAGTCTTGATATGTTGAACTCTAGAATGTTTTAATAACTCATAAGTTTTTTTTTTTTTTTTTTTTATGATAAACATTTACATAGACTTCAGAGTAGTGACCAACTGCAAGTCCCGAATCTGGATCACTGCAGTTTCTTGAAACGCTATCTTCACGGGAATCAGAACACTTACGGGCTCGTGTATGACTGGGTAATCGCTTTTCTACCTATCATTCGGAAAGATATATATGAAGACATGCAAAACTCGTAAGGAGTTTCCACGTAAAATCAAGTAGTTTTAGTTTGTATCACATCTACTTTTACGCACCATAAAAAGTTACCATGACATACAATGACTGTCCTAAAGCCTTTTAAGCCTAATAACTTCACTAGTTAAGCACACAGAATCAGTATATATATCATTTTCCAAGGTTGGATCAATTTTCTGTTAAACATAGCTAACGAACTTCTTACGAAGTAGTAGACTTGAAAAATAATTTCATTTCACTTAAAAAAAATTTTAACATTAATCGCCCCGATCAAAACAAAGTCTTCAGGTAAACAGCTATCCCGAAGATCCAATGGATCAGTTGGACCGACCACATACTAGTATGTGTCCTTCTAACTAATTAATATGATCGACTAATTTTAAGCGAAAGAATGAAAACTCATCATAAACTGCCCCGGTCACTTTCAGTCATCTGGTTAATGGCTATCCTCAAAATCTACAAGTTGAAAATGAGGACCAAAACATATCCGAAGACATGTCCTTCAAACTGTGGTAACCGACATACTTTAAGCGATAGTGACGTTTTTTTTTTTTTTTTTTTTTAATATAACTTGAAAAGCATGGTTACTCGGGATTGATCATCCCATTCAACTCAATAAGGTTTTGAAATCTCGTTTTGTCAAACGCTTTAGTATATAAATCAGCGAAATTATCAAGCGTATCCACCTTTTCAAGCACAATCAGTTTCTTCTCAGCACAATCCCGTATAAAATGATGACGTATGTCAATATGTTTAGTTTTACTATGCTTCACGGGATTGTTAGTTACTGAGATAGCAGCTGTGTTATCAATGCAAATAGGTGTAAGTAAGAAATTCAGACCATAGTCGCGCAACTGTTGTTGAATGTTCCATTGTCACTCCTGATGAACTTAACCCTTTTATCCATAACGTTCTCAACTTTGGTAATCAAATTCTTCACCATCTGAGCCGTTTCGTCTTTTGATTTCAGGAAATACACCCACGAATATCGTGAGTAGTCATCAGTGATCACCAAGCAATAAGAAGTTCCTCCTAGACTTTTTGCATTCACGGGACCGAAGAGATCCATGTGAAGCAACTCCAGAGTACTGGCAATTGAATTGACTTTCTTGGTAAGATGGGATTTCTTGTGCTGCTTTCCCTTCTTGCACGCTATACATTTATCTTCAAAATTGAAATTCTTCAAGGGAACGCCCAGCACAAGTCCATTCCTGACAATGTGGTTCATCTTCCGAAGATGAATGTGCCCCATTCTCCTATGCCACAATTCGGACTCTGATTCACTCGCTTTTGTCATAAGGCATGATTCTGCCGTGGCCATTTCAGTTGATCTCATATCCATAATATATGTATTTCTTTCACGTGGAGCCTTCATCACAATCCACTCCTCTGGTATTTGAAAACCAGGTTTCAACACAATCGCCTCATTCTTTGTAAAGTGAACGGTATACTCCTTATCACATATCTGCGACACACTCAGCAGATTGTGCTTCAATTCTTCTACAAAGTTAACCTTCTCCAAAGTCATCTTTCCGTTTGACACCGTTCCCATTCCAGTAATCTTGCCACCACTTTCACCGGCAAAGCTCACTCTCCCTCCTTGAACAGGTTTCAAATCGTGTAACAAGTATTTGTTACCCGTCATGTGCCGGGAACAGCCGCTATCTACAACCCAAAGATTGTTGGCAGCCCTGTTCAACTGTTCCTGCACAATAAAGCAAAAGATTAGAATTTAGGGACCCAAGACCAATTGGTCTTGGATCTATACATCCCAAACTTTGGCTTTCCAAAGTTAGTATCTCGGTAATTCCTGTAAGTCCCATTAGGATATCTCATTGAAGATTGATAGTGAGGCCTTCCAAACCTTTGTGAATTGAAAGAATTATAGCTGGTGGTTTGGGTATTAGCAGTGTTAAACTGAGATTTGTTTTTATGAAAACCTAAATTAGTCACATTTTTGAATTTTGAATGGTTTTCATATTTAGCAGTATGATAATTACCATTAGGCTTATTCTCAGTTTTAGTAGGCCTTACACCTCTAAATCGCTGCTTTAGAGGGCAATTTGCAACAAGATGTCCTAATTGATTACATCTAAAACAACACCTATGCTCAACCTTTTTATCAACCGGTGTTTTAGATGTCGAGGCTATATTACCGCCCGTTCGTCTCACATATGGTGGGACGTACGGGTTTAGTGGAGTACTCCTTTTATTTGTTTTATCTTTTTCTCCACTCTTGGGTAACACAACCTCCTCTTTTGCCTTACCAGACTCGGATGACTTATCCGAATCTGACGAGACTGGACTTTGATCAGAAATTTCAACACTAGAAACAGGCGAACTTGTTTCGCCTCTCCTAACATTTGGTTCTTTAACAGTTACTTTAATCGGCACTGTCTGAGCTACCTCAAAATCAACAGATTTCTGAACACTAGGGTTAAAAGTGTAATTGTGATTATAAGGTGGTGGAACCTCATGATAACCGATTCCTCCTCTCTTAGCAGAGGAACCTTGATCACTAACAAGGTGATCAAGAATAGCAGAAGAATTTCTGAACTGCTCCAGTTTTCGATTCAGTTCCACCACTTTCACCTGGTGGTCAGCAATCTGTTTTTCTCTCTCAGCAATTAGTTTGGTCTTTTCTTCCAAAACTTCATAACTTAAATCAATCACTTCAATTTTTTCAGCAAGTTTTGTTTTTAAACTTTTAACATCTTTTTCACAAGCTTTTATTTTAATTTTATAATTATTTTCTCTTGATTTAATAAAGTGATGATCTTCTTTTAAGGTTTTAAATTCAGCATCCAAACTAACATACTGATCAGTTATCGTTGCTAGTTGCTCAGACAAGTTCTCACATTTAGAGCATGTAAGTTTAGAACATACCTCGAAGAGCTGGTCATTGACATCTGCCATAAGAGCTTTTTCTTCTTTGGTAAACTTCTTACTTTCTTCAGTGTCAACCTTCGCCAGATTTGCCTGCTCAAAAGTTTCTGTAGAATGCAGGTTCCAGTTGTATTCTCCATCTCCTCTGGAAATCATGGCACTATAATCTTTAGAACCTCCACTTTGCTGTGTAGACCGGCCCTGACTTCGTTCCACACGCTCATTCCTGCATTCCTTTGCAAAGTGACCGTTTTGTTGACAATTGTAGCACCTTACCTTTGACTTGTCGAACCCTGGTCTTCCTCCGACAAACTTTCTACCAGTCTTATTCATAAACCTTTTCACCCTCCTCACAATCATGGTCATCTGCCATTGTAGATCCATTTCTTCCATATCGTCAGCATCAATCTGATCGTAATCTTCATCCAACATAGCTGGATCAACAATCTTCCCTTGAATATAGTTCTCATAGGAAGCAATAAAAGAAGCATAGAGACCAAACTGCTCTTCAGCAGACTTGACACTCATAGGCA
The DNA here is from genome assembly GCF_021521415.1 of Bidens hawaiensis. NCBI lineage: Eukaryota > Viridiplantae > Streptophyta > Magnoliopsida > Asterales > Asteraceae > Bidens > Bidens hawaiensis. Next base: position 25,814 of record NW_027492705.1, on the reverse strand, counting down.
TCTTGGAGTAGTTGTTGCTGGGAACACTTGAAGAGCAACTACTCTTGCTTACCTGGGATTGAGAACCACTCGATCCAGCTGCTACATAGCAAACATCACCATTTGTGTTGACTGACACATGACCCTCATGTGATGAGTTTGCGCCCGACTCTCCCTTCGAGTAGTAGGCAGCCGATTCAGTCTTCGATCCTGAGCTAGTGTTGACTTTAGCTCCATACATACCTGGATCTTGAACCTGATCTATAGGTGTCTCTTTTCTGACCATGTTAAGCTCAAAGGTTCTGAGCTTGTTGACTGCCGTTTCTAGATCATATGTGGGAAAGTCTTTGTCTTCCCTCATCAGCACAGTGTACATCTCCCATTTTCGTGGGAGAGCATCTAGAAGCTTCTCAACTATTTCTTCTTCTCGGTAGGAAATGGAATAGTTGCTCAATTCAGTCATCAGATGGTAGTATCGAGTGATAATATCATCTAAAGATTCATTCTTCAAATACTTGAAGACTGAAAACTGGGTTTTGAGCAATTTTATTTTTGAAGCCCGGATTCCTACATTCCCTTCAAATCTGCTCTCAAGAGCTTCCCAAAGCTCTCTTGCTGATGTGTACTTTCTAAACGTATGAAGGATCTCTTGTGGAAGAGCCATAGTAATAGCAGCATGAGCCTTGCTCTCAGCCTCATACATCTTTTTCTCTTCTTCTTCCATTTTACTATACTTCTTGATTTGGTCACGATCTTCATACTCCATAATTGGTGGAATATAACCATCCTGGATGCATACCCACATCTTCGCACCCTGGTATTTGACGTACTGTATGAACCGATCCTTCCATGCAACGAAATCGGTTCCCTTCAGCAATCTTGGGGCCTTAGTAGCTGACCCTGCTTCAACTTCCATCTTCACTAACTCAGAGATGTTGATCGACGACATCTTTCCCGAAAAGTAAGAAACCTGAAAAGTTAAATTTTTTTTTTTTTTAAAGTACTGTAGGCGAAGTTACGGATAACTTCGCTTGAAGTAGGCGAAGTTGTAGAGAACTTCGCTGAAGAACTTCGCTGATAACACTGCTGATTAACTTCGCTGATTCTTAACTTCGCTTGAGGTAAGCGAACTTAAGAGGTAGGCGAAGTTGTAGAGAACTTCGCTTGAGTTAGGCGAACTTTAGAAGGTAGGCGAAGTTGTGGATAACTTCGCTTAACCTTATATCTTCGCTGAAACCCTACGAACAGTGACGGAAACTTCGCCTGATGAACACGAAGTTTCTGCAGATCTGTAAATCGGATTTTAACGAGGTTTTTGACGGTGTAAAGGCTTGAACACGATGGTAGGAGGTAAGAATGATCAAAAACACAGAAAACACGTCCCGCGAATAGTCGAAACGGGACGATTTCTACACCCGCGTGAATATCCCGAACCACACAATCGAGCAAATCCTCCTAGACTCGTTAATGGTGTTTAAGATGAAGAACACAAACACGTACACGAACAAATACACGAACAAATACAAGAACGGGATAAACAAATCTGCAGATTCTTTATAATAATAATTAAACAAACACGTTACATACCGTAACATAAACAGAAACACGTCCGACCCGAGGTGAGCTCTACCTCGGGTCGTCCCTAACGACACTCTCTCTCTGTTTGTTCTCTCTCGACACTCAAACTGTAACACACAACTCTCTGAATTACTGGATTACTTACCCTAAACACGACACACATATATATATATAAACTTCATGGGCTTGGGCCTGTAGGCGAAGTTGTTACAACTTCGCCTATGGCGAAGTTGATATAACTTCGCCTATGGCAGAAGTTGTGCTAACTTCGCCTATGGCGAAGTTGTTCTAACTTCGCCTGTGGCGTTCCGCTGGTCAGAATTGCATAGCGACGGTCACAAAATGCACCAACAGACTCCCCTTTGACCGTTGCTCTCAATTCTAACAAACACGAAAGATCATCTGTTACAAAAACATGCACCAACAGACTCCCTCTTAACTGATGATCTTCTGTTTGCCCTTCAACCAGCCGTGTCTGAAACTGTCATGTAGCTTCACAAATCTACCAATCACCTAGCGTCTTCCATATCAGATCTCCCCTTCAGTGTAAGCTTCTCCGACTATAACGATTGAGGTCTTTGAAATGCATGCATCCTCGTGCCAATAGATCATCTCAACCAATCACGTGAGTCCATCTGACTTCACCAACACGTGAAGTTGGGATTCCTCCACAACTTCACCAACTCGTCGGCATACGATAAGGTTTAATATTCAACTACTCAACATTAAGTGATCAATTTCATCACAAAACCACCTTGACAGAATCTAACACATGACCATTAATTAATCCGAAGCATCTTCAATCACCAGGGATAACGATCAAGAACATAAACACTTTAGTTCCCGATTAAATCCAACTTGTTCCAGAATTTTCACTCTAATAAATAAGCATCACGTTTCAGGATCCAATTCTCGAACGCCTTGAAAATAACATAAATAATATGCTCTGACCGCAATCCAGTAATGACAAAAACCTTCATTTCAATTTGACTTTCTTCAGTTGGTCAACCTCGAACAACAACAATTTCATTGCCCACAAACACCCAAATATGTGTCAATATCCAGTTTCAATCAATATCCCATTCTCAAACTCAACTCCATATCCAGAGTTGACACGTATTTGTTCACACGTAAGACCCAGAGATAACAAGTTTCACTCGTTGACGGAACAACATCCCCGGTCTCACAATAATCGTGTACACCTGGCCATACAGACGAAAACACCAAAATACTCCTTTTTTTTTTTAACTTCGCCGAGAAGTCAACTTCGCCTAAAGTCAACTTCGCCTGTTCATAACTTCGCCTGGCTATAACTTCGCCTGTCCATAACTTCGCCAGACCTTATATCTTCGCTGAAACCCTACGAACAGTGACGGCAACTTCGCCTGATGAACAATAACTTCGCCTGCGGCGCTGTTCGGCCAGAAACGCACAGAAACGTGCCAGAAACACCAAAACGCAGATCTCGAACCATAGCATAAGAGCCTAAGGCTCTGATACCACATGTAGGTTCCCTGGACGGATCACACGAGATATCGCGGTCTACTCAGGTGCGGAATCCCTGCGTATATCGTTACGAGCGTAGAAAGCAAATCAAACAAACAAGATACGATAAACGAACACGTTATATTGATAACCGAACACGTGATACGATATCACTATTACAGACTCACGTTACCGAACAAACTCGTTAACCAAAACTGCTAACTACTATCAACTCGATTCACATCTAATATAAATACAAGACAACTTCGCCTGATATGTTCAGGCGAAGTTGTCCATAACTTCGCTTGTTCAACAAGTTCGCCTAGGCGAACTTGTTAACAACTTCGCTTAAACAAAAACATAAATAATATTACAGACTCGATTACAGACACTAGACTATGAACTACTGACATTCATGCACCAACAAGTTCAACCGCCACCAATTGTTCAACAACCACAAGGGCAACCTCAAGATCAACAATTCCAACCGCAAATGCCCCAACCACAGTTTCAACCACAGTTTGCGCAGCCAAGGCCCGTTTATAGGCAAATTGGTCAACCAAGAGTACCAATGGGGGTACCAAGAAGGCATGCAAGAGAAATGATAAGGGGGATTGAAGCCCATTTCCGACCAATAATTACTAATAATCCGTCTCCGGTGGTTATTCCTCACAATCAACAAGGGAGGACATTTGAAGTGAGAACTAATGCACTCCAAAGTCTACCAAAGTATAAAGGGTTAGCAACGGAGGAACCGTATTTTCATTTGGAGGCATATGATTCTATGTACAACACAATTGGGGGTCAAGGTTTTTCAGCGGATGAGGTGAAATTGGTTCTTTTTCAATTTTCGTTGGAAGATAAAGCAAAGAGATGGTTTTATACATTACCTTCCGCATCCATTTATACTTGGGCCGAGATGCAACAACGATTTTTAGAAGAATTTTACACGGACCAAAAGACTAACGATGCAAGAAGGAGCCTAAGATCTTTCCAACAAAAATCGGGCGAAATGTTTCACGATGCGTTTGAACGATTTAATATGATGATCAAGAATTGTCCTCATCATGGTATTGCTATTTGGGAGTTATTGAATGTGTTTCATGAGGAGTTGAGTAAAAAGATGAACAAAATCTGATGTCGATTACAAATGGGTCGTTTGGTACAAACTATGAACAAGATGATTGGGCATACTTGAAACAAATGGCGGTTACTTCAAAGAGAAAGGCTCAAACCGGTAGAAGAGCGAGACCGGAGATTGGTAGACCGCAAGTGCAAGCCGTGGAAGAAGGAAATGTACAAACTACTAATCAAGTAATCAATGTTTGTACAAATTGTAACGAGTTGGGTCATGCAATGGAGGTATGTACGGTAGGTCAAGTACCGGTGGAAGAGGTAAATGCACTCCAAGGGGGAGGTGGTAGAAACTACAACATGAACTCCAACACCTGCCACCCCGGGTTAAGAAATCACCCGAATTTTCGTTATGGAAATCCGGCCACTCAATCTAACCCAAATTTTCAAGGAAGTCAAAGCAATTATGTTCCTCGCCAACAATATAATAACCAAGGTAATTATCATGGCGGGAATAATCAAGGGTTTCAAGGTCAATGTGGGTCAATGGGTCAAAGTTCATCGAGTGGTAATGAGGTTATGGATATGTTGAAGTTGATGCAACAAGACATGCAACGAAGAAATCAACTTGATGAGGTTAGAATGCAAAAAGATGAAGTGAGAGATAAGGCCATCCAATCTTTGACTACACAAATGGGTCAACTCGCAACTGAAGTGTCCGAGTTGTAGAAGAATAAAGGTCAATTGCCTAGCGACACAAAGGTAAATCCTTCTCATAACTCTTCTCGTAATGTTCCTATTAACCACGTTAGTGTTTTAAGAAGTGGTAAAGAATACAAAAAAGATTTATCATCGGGTGTGGTTGATGGGGAAGTTGAGGATATTACGGGTAATGAAAGTGATGATGAAATCATAACAAATAAACCCACTAAACATGTCACTTTTGAAAAACCATTACAAAATCCGGGTCAAACTTCAAATTTAAACGATAAAAATAAGGAAGTAGAACCAAAAGTGGTTCCATTTCCTTCGGCTTTACTTGACCCAGGTAAGAAAAATATCATTTCAAGGAGGGGTCCTCAAAAAGAAGAGATGTGGGAATTTTTCAAACAAGTAAAGGTCAATTTACCTTTACTTGAGGAAATTAAGCAAGTACCCGCATATGAAAAGTTTTTGAAAGAATTATGCACTCAAAAGAGGCAAAAAAAAGTGCCTCTACGAGTGGATTTAACTGAGCGGGTAAGTGCGGTTTTAAAAGGAGATCTTCCTCCTAAGCTTCAAGATCCGGGAACGCTTTTAATTAACATTCAAATAGGCGATTTTCAAATGTCTAATGCGTTACAAGATCTTGGGGCCGGAGTAAGTATTCTTCCGGGGGGTTTATACGACCAATATGATTTTGGTCCTTTAAAACAAGTTGAGACAACGGTTGTGTTAGCCGATTTGTCCCATAAACTCCCCCGAGGAATTGTGCGGGATGTAATAGTAAAAGTTGAAGAATTTTACTATCCGGTTGATTTTTTGGTCTTGGACTACTCATCGGTTGATTCGACCCAACAACAAAATGTTATATTGGGTCGACCATTTTTAAACACCGCTCATGCTATTATTGACTGTCGATCGGGCACAGTTGATATGGCTTTTGGAAATAGAAAAATGAGATTAAATGTGTTCACTAACGGATCTAATGCTTTATGTGGTGATGAGTGTTTCATGGCAGATATTGTTGACACGTGTGAACCGCACGATTATGAGGACGATGCTTTGGAAGCATGTGTTTATGATTTTTCTGAACAGGTACATCTTTGTGCATTGAGGATGGAAGAGAAAAATCAGGACGTGTTGGCGGTAAAAGAAGGACGACCACCATGGACTCATCAAATTGAAAGTCTGCTAACTGTGATCGATTCGGGTACGAAACCGTCTTTGGAGTGTCCACCAAAGGTTGAATTGAAGGAACTCCCAAGTCACTTGAAGTATGCATTTTTAGGGGAGAATGAAACTCTTTCGGTTATCATTGCTTCTAACTTGGAGGAAGAACAAGATAGGGCGTTGGTAAAAGTGTTGGGAGCACATAAGGCTGCAATTGGATGGACATTGGTGGATTTAAAGGGTATTAGTTCCTCCATTGTTATGCATAAAATAATTACTGATAAGGAGGCTAAACCCACAAGGGAGACTCAAAGACGGTTGAACCCGAATTTGCGAGAAGTGGTGAAAAAGGAGGTTATCAAATGGTTGGATGCGGGGATCATTTATCCCATTTCAGACAGTGCATGGGTGAGCCCGACACAGGTAGTGCCTAAAAAAGCCGGCATCCAAGTAATAAAAGGTGATAATGGTGAACAAATCACCACTCGACCGGTAACTGGGTGGCGAGTGTGCATCAATTATAGAAAATTAAATAATGCAACCTCAAAAGACCATTTTCCACTACCATTCATTGACCAAATAGTTGAAAAACATTCGGGTCAAAAATATTATTGTTTTTTGGATGGGTATTCGGGTTACAATCAAATTGCAATTCATCTCGATGATCAACATAAGACCACCTTCACGTGTCCATATGGTACTTTTGCCTTTAGGCAAATGCCATTTGGACTGTGTAATGCCCCGGCTACCTTTCAAAGATGCATGATGAGCATTTTTTCTGACATGTTTGGGGAATCACTTGAAGTTTTTATGGACGATTTTTCTATTTTTGGCTCAACATTCGAGTCGAGTCTCGTTGATTTAGAAAAAGTTTTAAAACGATGTGTTGAGACAAACTTGGTGTTGAGTTGGGAAAAAAGTCATTTTGATGGTGCAAGAGGGCATTGTGTTGGGTCATGTGGTTTCAATTAGGGGAATGGAAGTAGACCAAGCTATAATAAAAGTAATTTCATCTTTACCACCCCCGAAAAATGTTAAAGGGGTGAGATCGTTTTTGGGACATGCTGGATTTTATAGGAGATTCATTAAAGGTTTTAGTGCAATTTCAAAACCTTTATGTAATCTCTTATTGAAGGATGTCCCCTTTGAGTTTACTAATGAATGTTTGCAAGCTTTTGACAGTTTGAAGGAGAAGTTGATACAAGCACCCATTCTACAATCACCGGATTGGTCAAGCCCGTTTGAGATCATGTGTGATGCTAGTGATAGCACGGTTGGAGCGGTATTGGGCCAACGAGTAGAGAAGAAACCGGTGGTAATATACTATGCAAGCAAAACTTTATCCGAGGCGCAATTAAATTACACCACTACCGAAAAAGAGTTACTTGCGATGGTGTACGCCTTGGATAAATTTCGGTTGTATATTTTGGGAAGTAAAGTTGTGGTGTACTCGAATCATAGTGCGGTCAGGTATTTGATGGAAAAGAAAGACGCGAATCCGGGACAAGAAAGGTTGTGAGAATGTAGTGGCGGATCACTTGTCTCTAATTCCACTTGAATGTATTGATGACCCGATGGAGATAAACGAACGGTTTCCCGATGAACAAATTTTAGCCGTGTCGACTACACCGTGGTATGCTCATTTTGTGAATTATTTAGCAACGGGGTCTATTCCAAGTCATTGGGTGAAGAAAAGAAGACAACGGTTCATGGCCCAAGTGAAACAATATGTTTGGGATGAACCAGATTTGTTCAAGATTGGTTCGGATCAAATGATAAGGAGGTGTATTCCCGATTCTGAAGTGTGGGAAGTTTTAACTCATGTGCATGCATCGGCGTGTGGAGGTCATTTTAGTGGTCAAAAGACGGGTTACCGGGTGCTTCAATGTGGTTTTTATTGGCCCACAATTTTTAAAGATGCAAGTGAGTATGCCCGACATTGTTTGAATTGTCAAAAGTTGGGTAGTATCTCGAAACGGGATGAAATGCCATTGCAACCAATTTTGGTGTTAGAGATTTTTGATGTATGGGGGATTGACTTCATGGGCCCGTTTCCAAACTCGAATGGATTTTTATATATCTTGGTTGAGTTTGATTATGTGTCTAAGTGGGTAGAAGCGGTAGCAACAAGAACAAATGACCATTCGGTAGTTTGTAAATTCGTTCAATCAAACATCATTGCTCGGTTTGGCGTTCCGCGGGTTATTATTAGTGATGGTGGGTCACATTTCAAGAATTTCAACTTTGGGAAGCTTCTAAAAAGGTACAACGTGAATCACCGAATTGCTACTCCTTATCATCCACAAACAAGTGGACAAGTGGAAGTATCCAATCGCCAAATTAAAGAAATTTTGATGAAGACGGTGCGAGTCGATAGGAAGGATTGGTCTTCTAAGTTGAATGATGCATTGTGGGCATACCGGACTGCCTACAAAACTCATATTGGCACAACTCCTTATCGGTTAGTTTATGGGAAATGGTGCCATTTACCAATGGAGTTGGCACATAAGGCATTTTGGGCGATCAAGAATGTTAACGTGGATTATAAGGAAGCGGGTGAATTGAGAAAGTTGAAATTAAATGAGATCGAGGAAATCCGGGATGAAGCGTATGAATGTGCTTCCGCGTACAAAGACAAACTAAAGAAAGTCCATGATGCAAAGTTGAGAAAACGGACTTTTGAAGTGGGTCAAAAGGTGTGGTTGTATAACTCAAGGTTAAAGTTATTTCCGGGTAAGTTAAAAAGCAAGTGGATGGGCCCATATGTCATCACAAAAGTGGGTCAATTTGGTGATTTGGAGATAGAAGATGTCCAAGAACAAACGAAACAAGTGGTGAACGGTCAACGACTCAAACCTTACTTGGAAGGAAAGGACATCAATATGCTCGATGTGGACCGGGTGAGTTATTTGTTACGCTCACCGGATGAGGAACGAACTAAAAGGCAAAGGTATGTTGTATATTTTAGTTTAGGTTAATTTAGTTCTTATTTAAAAGTGGTTTTAAAAATTACCTTCTCGTTTTGGAGTTTGTCCAAGCCAAGTGTGGGGAAGTTTTTATGATTTTCTTTACCGTGTTGAGGGCAACTCGGGTTTTTCATGGTGGGTAGGGTAATTTTTTTTGGTAATTTTTATTGTAGTTTTATTTAATTTTGTTTTTCTTGTTTAAAAAAATAAAAATTAAAAAATCAGAAAAACAGAAAAATTTAAAAAAAATGTGTTTAAAGAATCGGAAAGTGGTAAGATGGCGGGGTAAAGTTTTGGTCCCTTTTCATGGTCACAATTCCCTAAATAACATGTGCCTAGTTGTTTTTTTTTAAAAGGAGATTATGTAGTTTTCTAACCAAGGTTAGCATGCTTTCGGTGTAATAACTTGCATAACACGTTTGTTTACACTTGAGAATTGAGAAAGTATTGTTTGGTGAGACGGTTGATATTCTCCGATAGAACTTGTACAATTAGTGCATTTCGAGATCTTAGGTTGGCATGAGTGCAAAAGTGATAGAGGCACTTAGGTTTAGCCTCGTCTGGATGAGCGCGAGTGTGGGTACTGGGGGGTTGGGGCCTCATACATTATACATATGAGGATGGTCATGTGAGGGGTGGGGGGGGGAGTTGGTTCCTTTAGAAAACCTTATTGGGCCTATTCTTTTATTTGATCAACCCCGGTGTTATTTTGCGAAACGATCCGACTTAATAGGTTTCTATGTAATTGTTTTAGTAATTATCAGTTAGAGATGTAAAGCATTATGTTTATCATGCTAGTTTGTAATGTTCAAGTATTATATTAGTTCAAAAAAAAAGAAAGAAAAAAAAGAGAGAAAAGAAAAAGAGAAGTTCGTGATGTTTATAGTTGTTTATTTTATTTTTATTTTTCTTAGATTGTTTGTAATAAGTCGGATTGGATCGCTTGAGCTACTTTCACTATTCTCTTCCATACCCTTACACTTAGCCCCATTACAACCCGTTTTAAGACCTCTTGATTTGTATTCATGTCAATAAACATTTACATAGGTGGAGATTTGATGATTGTACAAGCGTATGTGAGGAGAATTGATGAAATATGAAATGTATGGATGATCACCAATAAAAAGGTTAATGTGTAAATGTGTTATGTATAGGTAAAAACCGAAAGCATGTTAGGTTTGGTTAGAAATCTACGGTTTAAATGGAAAGTCAAGTGAACTAGTGCAACAAATAAAAACAAGGGAATAGGGTATGACTTGGGACCTTAACTGAGCCGGTTTGTGGTAAGATTTGTGGAAACAAATTGAATGTACTAGGAAGTTTTTGTGTCGAGATGTTGCTTGGGGGCAAGCAACGTTTAAGTGTGGGAATGTGACGGGTGGTCCATGGGACAACCCTTAATTGATTTAAAAGCCGTAATAATCATGATTTGAACTTGTTTACTTTGTGGAATTAGATAACTACGGTTTGCTTGGTGAATTGTAGGCAAAAGGAGGTTCCGGAGCGATTAAGTTGTATAACGAAGAAACCTAAGGAACCGGAGACGCGAAAGAAGTCAAAAACGTGATAAACAAGGTTGTATGGCTGAAGTCCACCGTGGCCCACGGTCCAGACCGTGAGCCACGGTCCAAAAGGGTGATTCAAACAGAAGCCACCGTACCGTGGCTGGTACGGTGGCCATCGAGAACACCGTGACCCACGGTTACACCGTGGGCCACGGTCCTGAAGAACATGAAGACCACCGTGGCTCACGGTTCCAACCGTAAGCCACGGTCCAGAATTTCCAGAAAATTGCCGTGACCCACGGTTCGTGTCGTAACTGCCGATTTGTTTTACTTTATTACTCGTTTTTTGGAGTCTTTTGGTGATTTTTTCATTGAAAACAAGGGAGAGACGAATTTTGGAGATTGAGAACAAGACTTGGGTGATTCTAATCATTTGTTTGGGTTTATGATTCGTTCGATTACCCTAATTGATGTGATGTTGAATCAAACTATGTGTGGCTATTCATCTTTATGTTCTCTCCCGAGTTGTAAGGTTTTCTAATTGGATATTGGTTAATCGTTTATGTTATTGATGAGATAGTATTTTGATCATATGATTATTTTGCTATGGTGATTGTGTGTTTGTTTTGTAATTGTTAGTATGGTATAAATTCGTGTTCTTGACTATCCGTTCTTGGTGCCATAGGCAATCGAGATTTAGTAGAAGAGAATTAGGGTTAACAATATTAAACTGATTTTTGAGTGACAACCTTGCGTTTTTGTAATCAAAGTACTTAGTCCTCTCTTATCACATCCAAACGCATTTTCACGAACTATAATTGTATAGTTCATCTCACAAGTAAACATTAACTTTATAAACATTGGAAACCTGAAATCGGGAGAGAGCATTGTTTCTCTTTTGTTTAAAACTTGTTTAATTATTTCAGTTATTTTCATTAATCAAAACCAAACAACCAACTATTTGAATTTACTTTTTCATTTAGTTTAATTTAGACAAATAACAAAACTACTTGGTAACACTATTTCCACAAACTCCTTGTGTTCGATACCCGCTTACCGCTATCTAACTAGTTGTATTCGGTTTATTTTTGAGTGAGTCTTCGACCTCACGTCATCGGGTAAATGGGTTTATGTTATCAGGTAATTGGGTCGGGTAATCGGGTATATTAGAAATCCCAAACCCGACCCAAACCCGCAAAATATTTCAAAACCAATCCCAAACCCTAATGGGTCGGGTATTACCCGTCCCATTTATATCGGGTTTATCCATCAAGTTCGGGTTTCATTGTCATCCCAAAGCAGAAACGCGGGCGTGCGACCTTCATGGATAATCACAGCTATTGATTAACGTAGTGGTCCTACATGCGATGCGATGCATGTATATGCCCATTTCTTCCTGATTTTTATATCCTGAAAAACATACTTGAAAGTCAACATAACGTTGGTGAGTTCACATGTTTTAGTGCGTGATTAAACCCGTTGATTTATAAACGTTTTGTTTCAATGTTTAAAATGCATAAGACAAATAATGAGTTTGAAAATATATACTTTAATGATTAAAATGTTTATCAAAATCTTATGTTTTCATGGTCAAAAACGTACTTTAAAACGTGTTCATGTTTTCATAAATAAATTATAGTTTAAAAATTATTTATGTCTGCATGATTTAAATGTACATTGAAAACTTATTAACGAAGTTGAAAACTTTGTTTGTTACGATGCGTTTTCCGAATGAAAACATTGTCAAAAGGTTTATGTTTATGAATTTAAACGCCCTTTTTAGATATATAAGTGAATGTATGCAATACAATACGATATATACGATAACCTAAACAAGATCGATAACCCTCTGTAAACTAGCTAAGAATACAAATTAATATATGAGAATGAGCCTATAATCAAGCCTAAATCATGCTATTTCATTGCCCGGTACCGTCCCACGGTTAGAGAGACTAACCACGAGCGGGGGATCAATCCCGATAGTACTACCCACATATTCCTCGGCTAAATCCATAGTTAATGATTGTAGAATGTATTGATCTGAAGATCTTAAGGGCCTCGTGTAACTCATGCTCACATAAAAATTCTTTGTCTTGCTTACTAATTATCGTATTAAATAAGTTTATGTAAAATATCAAATAAGTTTATGCAATGTTACGAAATAAGTTTATACAAGGTTATCAAATATGTTTATGCAAAGTTTATGAAAAGTTATCAAATAAGTTTATGAAAAGTTACTAAATAAGTTTATGTAAAGTTACTAAGTTCATGGAAAGTTATCAAAATAAGTTTTGTATGTTTCTCCCCCTAATTTGTAAAACAATAAAAAAAGGGCCGTGAAACTCACCTTGGCGTCAACGAGTTATGTGTAGGAACTCTTGTTTGTCTTAGACTTATGTTCCTCCTAAGGGAAATTCGTGCTAACTTAGAGTCGGTTCGACATATTAATTAAGGTTGTCAGTTTATGCTATGCGTTCATCCAATACCTAGACTTATGTGATGATACGACCGTTAATGATACGTTCCAACTAATATGACCCTTTCCTAAGTATTAAATATATATATTCATATATGTATCCTTAAATTTAAGTAATTGTGAACAAATATATATAACAGTATATATTATTTTAAGAAACGGTATAACAATATATACTTTATAAATTGTTTAAGAACCATGAAAATAACTATTATAAATATTTTCATAAGTTGTTAAGTAAACATATATACATATTCCTTTGGAAATAACTAAGTATTCTTCTATCAATCTAATCATAAGTTTAACAATAATATTAACTATTATACCCATTAAACCATAGCGAACCCACATTTAAATAGATTAAGATTTGAGTTGTATATCATTAGATCTGTACCTTTATAGCATGATTCCAGTAAGATGTTTTAGTTATACAAGTTTAATAGTTCCATTATCACACTTTTAACATGTATCTTGTCATTTTTACTTGGGTGAACATGATTTTAACATAAACACTAGCATATTAGTATGTAAATGAAAGATTAGGTGAGATTACGCTTACTATTGAGGGATTATATGTCTATGATGAAGCTAAAGAAAGAATGTCTTGTGCAGTTCGGCAACGAAGCCATTCTGGAGGTCGAATTGTTGGCCAAATGATGTGAAACCAGTTGGAGATTTTAAGGGTGAAGTAGGAGCTTCATTTCCAAGTAGAAAAATCGTTATTTGGAGGTGTAGAGGTTGAGATATGATCGTACAAAGTAGTCTGATTAGTTTGGACAGAAGCTGAATATGATTTGTTTGCTTATTGTTGCACCAAATTAAAGTGAGCAAGTGTGGGCTGAATAATTTCGGTGAGTGTTGGAATATTTATGATGTTAAAGGATGAATAAGAGCTGAATATATAGAGGATGGTGAACCATCTGATGTGGTTATGATCCAAGGGCTGGAATTGTTTTAGAATGATCCTATGGTTGGGGTTAAAGGTTGCACATATTTTGTTCTTCTTTGTGCTTCTTAACACACACATATCAACCGTATATATGTGAGTACGTTTGTGTTATTCTTGTTTTTTTTTCTTCTATTTATTCTAGTGTTATAAGCCCATTAATTAATTGTGTGTAGTGAAGAAAAGTGGCACACGGTTTGGGTGAGGAGTAAAGATGTGGTTTGCAATTAATTTACACATTTGACTTGCTATCTTACTTAGAGCAATGGAAATGGGTGGGATGAAACAAGCTAGTGAAACCTTCTCTCTCTGCCATGTCTGCGCCACATCAGCTTTCACATACCCATTTCACATCCACATTTTTCACGGGTAATACCCTGTGTGAAACAGAGTATGTGAAACCTCAATTATTTTATTATTATTTTTTTAATTTTTTGTTTTTATATTAACTAATAAAAATTTAATTGATTAATAAAAATTACAATACATTCAAAGACTAATAAACATAAATAAAACATTACAAGAAAAGTTACAATAATTTTAAAATAAAAGCATCAATAAAAGTTACATAAATAAACTACCGATTGCTTGAACGAACGTGAATACATTCGATCAAGTTCGCCGTTAATGCGTCATGAATCTCTCGGCTTCGAATTTCTTGACGGTTTCTTCGTTTTTTTTATTCGTTGATTTCTTCGTACATAGGCGCATCCTCATTTGGGTTATGTTGACAAATCGCTAACCCGTTGTCCTCTAAAATCATATTATGAAGAATAACACAAGCGTACATAATGTTCCTCATTTTCACTTGAGAAAAACACTTGGATGGACGATCCACAATGTGCCACTTAGACTTCAACACCCCGAATGCACGTTCAATATCCTTTCTTGCCGCGTCATGAGCTTTTTTGTACGTTTGTCGTTTAACGCCGATGGGTTGCGAAAGCAACTTGACAATTGTCGAGTAATCCGGATATATTCCATCGGCAAGGTAATACCCACGCTTGTAAAGCGTCCCTGTAAGCTCAAAAGAGGAGTCCGGGCCCGTCTCGTTGATCCAATCGTCAAATACGGGAGATTGATCAAGTACATTTATGTCGTTGTTTGAGCTGGCAACACCAAAAAATGCATGCCAAAACCATAAGTCTTGGGACGCCACCGCTTCTAGAATAATACTAGGATATGGATGATCACCTCGTGCAAACTGACCATGCCACGCAGTAGGACAATTTTTCCAATCCCAATGCGTGCAATAGATGCTACCAAGCATGTCGACAAAACCGTGTTTTTCGGCATGCTTCGCCTGTAACTGTTCAACCTCACTAGCCGTAGGCTTACGCAAATATCTACTACGATACAACAAAACAATAGCTTTAGAGAATTTGTAGACACATGACCTGATATGTCGACCCGACATCTTCAAATATTCGTCGAACATATCACTAGCGGTTCCATAAGCCATATAACGAATCGCGGCGGTACACTTTTGCAAGGTGGAGAAACCGACTCGACCTCTAACATCAACCCGTTGGGTAAACCAAGGAACTTCTCATTCGATGTCGTGTAGTATTCTTAAAAAAAACTCACGACTCATTCGAAAACGAGTTTTAAACTCTAAGGCCGTGTAAACACACGGGTGTTAAAATAGTCGTTTCGTAGTGCTTCGTGCGTAGCCGCTCGGTCACGGTTTAAAAGTTCACGTCGGGTTTCGTGTCGTATTGACGCCGAATCTTATTGTTGTTGCCACCACTCATTACACCCCGTTGCGAAAGCATGAAACATTGTTGGTGCATGTTTTGTAACAGATGATCTTTTGTGTTTGTTAGAATTGAGAGCAACGGTCAAAGGGGAGACTGTTGGTGCATTTTGTGACCGTCGCTATGCAATTCAGACCAGCGGAACGCCACAGGCGAAGTTAGCACAACTTCGCCTTAGGCGAAGTTAGAACAACTTCGCCAACGGCGAAGTTGTAACAACTTCTGCCTTAGGCGAAGTTATCACAACTTCGCCTACTGGCCCAAGCCCAAGCCCGAAAAGATGTTTTGTCTATATATATGTGTGTCTTGTTTAGGTTTTGTATCCAGAAATTAGAGTATTGTGTGTTACAGTTTATTTGTCTAAAGAGAGACCGAGAGTGAGAGTCGTGTGGGACGACCCGAGGTAGAGCTCACCTCGGGTCGGCCGTCATTTGTTTACGAGTTTGGTATGTAATTCGTTTTGATTATTATATAAGAATCTGCAGATTTGTTTATCGGTACCCCTGCTGCCTCAACTGAAGAAGAATTTATCAATCCTTTTCACTCTCAGCATGAAACAACCATTGATGAGATCTCTTCTAATTTGGAAGATAATTTGCATGTCGGTTCTGTTCCGACCACGAGAATTCATAAAGATCACCCTTTGGATAATGTGATTGGTGATGTGTCCTCAGGTGTACAAACGAGAAGCAGCTTGAATGAACACACCTGTGTTTATACAAGCATTAAGGAGACGGGAATAATCAATGAATGCCTGTATACCTGCTTTATAAGCCAGATTGAACCGAAGAATTATCAAATGGCTTTAAAGGACAGCTCGTGGGTCGAGGCCATGCAAGAAGAGTTGGCTCAATTCGAGAAGATGGAAGTTTGGACTTTGGTTGAAAAACCAAAGAATGTGCATGCGATAGGCGCAAAATGGGTGTTCAAGTGCAAGAGAGATGATAAGGGGATCATTATAAGAAACAAGGCGAGGCTTGTCGTGAAAGGTTTTAATCAACAAGAGGGGATTGATTATAACGAAGTGTTCGCTCCTGTCGCCAGGTTGGAAGCCATAAAATTGTTTTTGGCGTTTGCTGCTTATGAAAAGATGAAGGTGTTTCAGCTAGATGTGAAGAGTGCGTTTTTGAATGGGAAAGTTGATGAGGTTGTGTATGTTGAGCAACCTCCGGGTTTTCCTGACCCAGACTATCCAGATCACGTGTACAGGTTGAGCAAGGCATTGTATAGATTACATCAGGCACCTCGTGCCTGGTATGCAACTTTATCGGATTACTTGCTCGAGAATGGTTTTGAAAGAGGGAAAATTGATAGCACGTTGTTTTTCAAAAGAGATGGAAGCGACATCCTGCTGGTACAAGTCTACGTGGATGACATTATTTTTGCTGCATCAAAAGTCTCCATGTGTCAGGAGTTTGAAGCTGTCATGAAGAAAAGGTTTGAAATGAGTGCTATGGGTGAACTAACTTTCTTTCTAGGATTGCAGGTTGATCAGAGGAAGGACGGGATGTTCATTCATCAAACGAAGTATGTTCATGATGTGCTCAAGCGCTTCAAGATGGAGGACAGTTCTCCATATGATACTCCAATCTGCGTCAATCACAAATTGGGTGCTGAAGTAGACGGTGATGCAGATGTGGACCCAACTCAATATCGGGCGATAATAGGTTCTTTAATGTACTTAACTGCATCTAGGCCTGATATAATGTTTGCTGTTTGTCTTTGTGCACGTTTTCAGGCAAATCCAAAGGAATCTCATTTGAAAGGTGCAAAGAGGATACTGCGGTATCTCAAGGGCAAGCCGAAGCTGGGGTTGTGGTACCCGAGAGGAGGAGACTTGGAGCTGGTCGCTTACACAGACTCTGATTATGGAGGGTGCAATCAGAGTCGGAAGTCAACAACTGGAGGTTGTCAGTTTCTTGGTGGCAGATTGGTGTCGTGGCAATGCAAGAAGCAGACTTCAGTCGCAATCTCAACCTGTGAGGCAGAATACATGGCAGCATCCAACTGCTGCTCTCAGGTTCTTTGGATTCAGCAACAATTGCGCGACTATGGTCTAAATTTCTTACTTACTCCTATTTGCATTGATAACACAGCTGCTATCTCAGTAACTAACAATCCCGTGAAACATAGTAAAACTAAACACATTGACATACGTCATCATTTCATACGGGATTGTGCTGAGAAGAAACTGATTATTCTTGAAAAGGTGGATACGCTTGATAATTTCGCTGATTTATACACTAAAGCGTTTGACAAATCCAGATTTCAAAACCTTATTGAACTGAATGGGATGATCAATCCCGAGTAACCATGCTTTTCTTGTGTTATTAAAAAAAAAAAAAAAAAAAAAAAAAAAAAACGTCACTAATCGCTTAAAATTATGTCGGTTACATTAGTTTGATGGACTTGTCTTCGGATATGTTTTGGTCCTCATTTTCTACTTGTAGATTTTGAGGATAGCCATTAACCAGATTACTGATAGTGACCGGGGCGGTTTATGCTGAGTTTTTCTTTCTTTCGCTTAAAATTAGTCGATCATACTTAGTTAGAAGGACACATACTAGTATGTGGTCGGTCCAGCTGATCCATTGGATCTTCGGGATAGCCGTTTACTTGAAGACTTTGTTTTGGTCGGGGCGATTTTTGTTTAAATTTTGCCAAGGGAAATGAAATTATTTTTCAAGTCTGTTACTTCGTAAGAAGTTCGTTAGCTATGTTAAACGGAAAATTGATCCAACCTTGGAAAATGATAGATATACTAATTTCGTGTGCTTAACTAGTGAAGTTATTAGGCTTAAAAGGCTTTAGGACAATCATTGTATGTCATGGTAACTTTTAATGGTGCGTAAAAGTAGATGTGATACAAACTAATTTTACTTGATTTTACGTGGAAACTCCTTAAGAGTTTTGCGTGTCTTCATATATATCTTTCCGAATGATAGGCAGAAAAGCGATTACCCAGTCATACACGAGCCCATGTGTGTTCTGATTCCCGTGAAGATAGCGTTTCAAGATACTGCAGTGATCCAGATTCGGGACTTGCAGTTAATTTCTACTTTGAAGTCTATGTTGAAAAAAAAAATAAATAAAATAAAATAATATTTGAAGTTATTGAAACATTTTAGAGATGACGAAATATAAAGACTTCACAATCATTGAGTAAGAGAGAAGAACGGCAAGCAGATCAAGAATATTTACAACTTAATCAGACACTATGGGTCGAAGTCAATTCGGGGTGACTTGGGGAAAGCCAAATACGCTTTGAGGATAGATAGGAGGCATCAATATTTCTGAGTTGTTGCCCACTTAAATTTTGAGGCATAATTGAACCTAACTCGTATCACAGAAACGATGAAAACCATCTTAAGTATATACCTGCTTACAACCTGTCTCTATATGTCATAATACAGCTAAACACGGATCTATGTGACAGTCACGTATTTAGTATGATTCCTGTTCGGATCTTTTCTAAAACGTAGCAGTCCCTATCGAGACTGAAATTTGATCCCTTATACTTTAAATGTTTACGTTTTTTGTACTTAGATAATTTTATGCTTTTTAACTGGTTACTTAGAATTGATCATGTTATTTATTTCTTAAAGGACAATTTATAACTTAATTGACAACTGTTAAAATTTTAAGGGTTAAATTTTGAAATTTTAGGCGATGTTGTTGAACAGGCGAAGTTGTGAATAACTTCGCCTAGGCGAAGTTATCCGTAACTTCGCCTGTATAACAGAGCCTCTATATAAAGGATTTTAAGGGTCAAACTGTTAATAACTTTATCCACAGCGAACTTATTTCCGGCGAACTTATATCCACATTTACACCATTCTCCGGCGAACTTGATCTTTACATCGTTTACGTGTTCTTTATTTCCGTTTTTCACACCGATCAAAGGTTCGAGATGTTGTTTTATCATATATTACAAGTTCTTTCGTGCTAATCAAGGGTCGTTTCGACCCGGTTATTAACCTCGAACCAATCGGTTTTGAAACCGATTCTCTTAACTTGTGTTTTTACGTGTTGAACCCTATACTGATCGTCAACATGTCCTTAAAACTTGTGTTTACGAGTGCTTAATCGTCTAAACTAGCCGAATCATCAACTGCACGTTGTTCCATGAATCTCACTGTCGCCGATTTCAGATTCAGGCGAAGTTAGGGTTTAGGCGAAGTTATCCGTAACTTCGCCTGGAGCTTAAGTTCGCCTGAGGCGAAGTTATCCGTAACTTCGCCCGAAGCTTAAGTTCGCCTGAGGCGAAGTTATCCGTAACTTCGCCCAGAACTTAAATTCGCCTGAGGCGATGTTGTGATGAGGCGAAGTTAACTTTAACTTCGCCTAAGATCAATTTTACTTAGTGTTAATTAGACGAACTTAAAGCTGAAGCGAAGTTGTTCCCAACTTCGCCTCAACTTTAACTTCGCCTATACAGAGTTTATCACAACTTCGCTCATGGTAACAAAGCGAACTTGTGCTATGTCTTTTTGTCGTTCTAACTTGGTTAGTTTGTTGCAGATATGGCTGCGGTAGCTGGTGCTGGAGGTGCAGGAGGCGATGATGGAGACAATCAGAGACAATTTTACCCGGGTCACAATATGTACATCACTCTTGACCCGGAGGCGAGCGGTGTGGACGACTACCGCGAGATTATCACGTTCCTCCTGCGCTCGAGGATTTTTCACGCCATAACAAATACTCTGCCGATATCCTTGCCGAATATCAAAGACTTCTGGCAGACGGTTTGAATACGACTGCCGTGTGGAGCCCCCGGTCATGAGAGCAACGGTGAACAATCAAGAAGTTCAGTTCAATTCTGAACAGATCCGGGGTGGCGCTACGGTTTGGAGAAGAGACACGAGACGATCCTACAGAGTTCGTAGCTCCCTTTCGTGATGGAGCGTTTCTTCGAATAGGGCTACTCTGGTCCATTAGGAGATACCCAGAGGAGGAAGGGTTTCCTTCTTGATCAGTGGCGCTATCTTATGCACGTCATGATCGTGTGCATGTCGGGGAGGAAGGCGGGCACAGATGGTATGGGTGCGACCATGCAGTCTGCCATGACTGCACTGACCTATAACAAGCGTTATAGTTTCAGTCAAATGGTCTTCTACGAGATTGATAGGCAACGAAGGGCGATGTCTCGGGAGCGGTTCATCATGTACCCACGCTTTTTACAGATGATATTGAACCATGTGGCTCCGAGTCTACCTCAGAGACGCTCCGATCAGATACGTCGAATCAGTGAGCAAACGTATCTTTGCTCAATGCCGCACGTCAAGTGCGAGGAGCAACCCTGAACGTCGTCCCAGGCATACTCCTCTATTTGGGTTTTTAATTAACCCAGAGTATGTTCCTGCTGGTGGGGACGAGTTCAGAGATCCTCAACCACGACAGGCAAGAGCAACTCAAGCTGTTCCTGCTCCTGCTGTGCCTGTTGTGTCTACTGCAGAGGATATAGACCTTGACGCTGTTTTTTGGAGGTCAAGGCTATTTTGACATGGATCATGTGGAAGAGGTGCAGGTCTCGGCTGCACAAAGTTTGGGTGTGAGTATGACTAGAGCAGCTACGTCGATGGCTGACTCAGATTTGGACGAGATTATGAATGAGGGGAGACGGTTGATGGTGTCTAGAGAGAGAACGATTGGGAAGAGGAAGAGAACGGAAGATGATGATGAGTCGGAAGAAGAAGAAGACATACATAAGCTGATTAGAAGATCAAGACGGGATGAGGACAGGTGCTGGCATGGGAGCTGGAGAGACTTCAAGGACTGTACGATTTGCTCCGGCCGCACTGTCTGTATGTCCATTGTTGCTTCTTCTGTACAGGTGACAAGTACAAGCGCTGCGGATGTTTCAGTGGTGGCTACATCAACGGCTGGCATTCCATCCACCACTGCCATCCAGACGTCGACTCCGGAGATCGTGTCACTACCACCTCCAACGCTTACTCAATCGGTGGTAGCTGCACGATTTGTAGAGTCAACGGTCGTCACTGCTGCAGGGTTATCAGGTATGGTACCACCTGCGGTTACGCCTGCTTCTGGAGTCTCACCTTCGCCAATGTCAGACTCAGAGAGAATAGCTTCACTAGAGCGGATCGTGGCAGAACAATCGAAGACTATTCAAAGCCTAGTGGAAGCAAATAAACTACAGGCATCCCTCCTGGTTGAGCATGGGAAAATCATAGATGCCTTGAAGGAGTTCTTGGCATCTCAGGGGGAGATGAGCTGTAAGGGCGACGAGCTCAGAACGAAGAAGAGAAATGACCGTGACGATGATCCCAATGCATCGAAAGATGCAGGTGGTGAGCTGCCAAGAACTTCTGAAGCTCTTGGTACTTCCACAGTTGAGGGGGAGTCTACCGACGTGGCTGGTGGTTCTGGTGATGATGTGGTGTTAGTTGAAGATGATGTGATTGATGCGATGAAAGAGCTTGATGATGACATGTTCAGTGATGAGGTGTTGTTTGATGAAGATGTGCTGCCGAGTGATATGATTGAAATGATCGGTGAGCAGATTGTGATTGAAGATGGAATAGAAGAGGGAGAGATAGTAGAAGAAGGAGTTGAACACGAGATCCCTGATGTAGAGAAAGCCGACATGGGTATTGAGATGGATGAGACTGAGTGGGAGGAGCAGCCTAGGTGGAAGGAAGCCTGTGCTCATTGGTTTATCAAGACCAAGAAGCCTGCTGTTCCAGCCATGTTCAAGAAGAGTTATAACATCAAAGGCTATGCTGAGTCGAAGAAGGGAATCATCTGTTGGATATATGATGATCAGATCAAGTTGTTTGTGGTGAAGCGTTATGATGGCATTCAATACTTCAAGAGAATGTTGAGATCTCTCAATACGTTGCCGGAATGTGAGGTGAAGGATTTGGCCAGGTTGGGCCTGATAAACAGAAGTGACAACAATATGGCAAGAATGATTGAGAAGATTGTGTGGAAAGAAGGTGTAAAAGAAAAGAAGTTTGAACTATTAAAGCCACAGAAGGGAAAGCTCGTGGAGGATACAGAGAGGGGATTGAGAGCAGATGGCAAGCCATGGATGGTGATGAAATACAAGCCGATCCGATGCATCAAGGAGGTTCCGATGAAGAATATGCCTCAAGATGTGTTGAAGAATCTAAAATGGTGGTACGTTGATTGCCAGACTGCTGAAGCTGTGATGGAAGATGAGGATGAACAAGAGATACTTAGAGTTTACGATCCGATGCATCTTGTAAACTTATCGCAAGCTGATCTGAAGATGCTCAACGAGAAAAAGATCTTTTATATTCCAGCTTGGAAGGATGAAGCAAGAAAGTATCAACGAGTTGTGACGGTATGTGTTAGAGAAGGAGTGCACGCGTGAAGATACAGGATTACGAGACAAGAGCTGAAAGATCAAGATATGAAGCTACTGCCAAGGGGGAGTCTGTTGGTACATAGATGTCAGTAGTTCATATGTCTAATGTCTGTAATCGAGTCTGTAATATTGTTTATGTAATTGTTTGTTTAGAAGCGAAGTTGTTGACAAGTTCGCTTAGGCGAACTTGTTAACCAAGCGAAGTTGTTGACAAGTTCGCCTAGGCGAACTTGTTCAACGAGCGAAGTTATTGACAACTTCGCCTGAGGCGAAGTTGTCGTGTATTTATATTGATAGGTTACGGGCTGTTTAAGGCTAATCGGTTAATCAGTTGTTAGAGAGTTCTGTTACGTGTAAGTCTATTGACGTGAGTCTGTTAGAATCTCGGTTTAAGTTATCAATATAACGTGTGGTTGTTCGTATTGTGTGTACGTGTGTTCGTGAGCTAATATTCTACGTCCGTAACGATCTACACAGGGATTCCGCACGTGTGTGTATCGGGATATCTCGTGTGATCCGTCCAGGGAACATACAAACATAGAAGCGTTTTTTTCTTCGCTCGAAGACGAAGAGGAATAAGATGGTGATGACATTTTTAAAAAAATAATAGGGAATTTTTATAGATTATAGAGAGGAAAAGAGTAGTTTGGTGTGTTTGTTTCTATAAAATGAGAAGGTATTTATAGATAAAAAAAGGAAATGGAAAAAGTTTTTTTTTTATTTAATAGCCAACGGCTATTTTTTAAAAATATTTGAATTGGGCCCACATGCATCTCTTCACCAACAACTTTGGCCGTGAAAGAAGTGGCGGAGAGGGGTTGGCGCCCCCTTCACGGAGGATGGGGGGGTGTTTCACGCTCTCACGGCGCCAAATGGTGTTTCACGGGTGCACCGTGAGACCCATTTCCACTGCTCTTAATTGTATAAATTTCTAATGTGGAAAGTGCTTTATGTAAGGTTGTAACAGTTTTGAAAGAGATATTCAGAGGATCGGTTTTTTATTATTCATTGGTTGTGTAAACAAGACAACAAGAGCCTTTATATATAGGCTTTACACATAATGCTATAAAAGGAAAAATACAATCAATCTTGGCTGGAAATAATCGTGTGAGCTGTCTTTGACTATTGATAAATATGGATATGATGTTTATTGACAATTGACTGATCCATAATTTACTCCAAAGAATATATTTTTCTTTTAACACTCCCCCTCAAGTTGAATAGTAGGGTTTCCAAAATTCAACTTGTTTAAACATTTAGCGAATATTCTTCCATTCGTGGCTTTGGTTAGGATGTCAACTAGCTGATCTTCTGATCGGACAAAGGGAAGTTCGATTATTTTAGCTTCCAATTTTTCTTTAATGAAATTTCTGTCTACTTCCACATGTTTGGTTCGATCGTGTTGTACTGGATTTTCACAAATTTGAATAGCGGCTTTATTTTCACACATAATTCTACTAGCTTTATCTTGTAGAAAACCAATCTCAGTTAAAAGTTTCCGTATCCAGAGCACCTCTGCTAGACCTTTTTCTATCCCTCTGAACTCAGATTCAGCACTCAAAAGAGCAACCACCTTTTGTTTCTTACTTATCCATGTAACAAGATTCCCTCCGACTAAGGTGAAGTATCCAGAGGTCGACCTTCTAGTTTCTTTATCTCCTGCCCAGTCTGCATCGGTATACAATTGAATATCTAGATGCCCATTTGACTTAAACAACACTCCATGACCAGTTGTTCCTTTAAGATACCTTATTATTCTTTGAACTGCTTCCATATGGGAAACTTCTGGTTGATGCATGAACTGACTCACCACACTTACATCATAGGCTATGTCGGGGCGAGTATGTGAGAGATATATTAGTTTTCCCACCATTCGTTGGTATCTTTCTTTGTTTGCTAGTTCGGCTCCATTTTCCCTCAGAAGTTTGAGATTTGCCATCATTGGTGTATCTGCTGGTTTGCAATCAATCATCCCTGTCTCTGCGAGTAGGTCAAGAATATATTTCTTTTAAAAAATGAATATTCCTTGTTTAGACCTAAGAACTTCAATAAGGAAGTATTTAAGTCTACCCAAGTCTTTCATTTCAAATTCAGTTTCCAGGTTTTCTTTTAGCTTCTTTATTTCTTCTTTATCGTTCCCAGTGATAATCATGTCGTCAACATAAATGATCAGACATGTTATTAATTTATCGTTTCGTTTAAGAAACAAAGTATGATCCGAGTCACTTTGTTTATAGCCATATTTTTTCATAGCCAGAGTAAATCTTCCAAACCATGCTTGTGGAGATTGTTTCAACCCATAGAGTGATTTCTTTAAATGACAGACTTCACCCCTTTTAAAATATTCTGTGAATCCAGGCGGTGCCTCTATATAGACTTCTTCATTCAGTTCTCCATGTAAAAAGGCATTTTTAACGTCGAGTTGATGGAGAGGCCAATCTTTATTTGCTGCTATTTAGAAAAGGACCCTGATTGTATCAATTTTAGCAACTGGAGAAAAGGTCTCGGAATAATCGACTCCATATGTTTTAGTGTACCCTTTAGCAACTAATCGAGCTTTGTACCTTTCAATAGTACCATTCGGTTTATGTTTTATAGTAAAAACCCAACGACACCCTACTGGTCTCTTTCCTTATGGAAGTATACATTTCTCCCATGTTTCGTTTCTCTTTAGTGCATCCATTTTTGCTTTCATTACGTCTTTCCAATTTCTTGACTCTAAGGCTTGTTTAACAGTAGTTGGAGTTTCTTCAGAATATACAGTGGATATAAAGGCCTTGGCTTCTTTTGAAAAATTTCCTATTAAAACGTTTGCCATAGGA